>NW_006299705.1:2776124-2786517 GCF_000327345.1 Myotis davidii | reverse complement strand
GAGTGTGCTTTACTCTTACTAATGGATAGCATTTGTGCATTACTCTTGATAATGGATAGCATTTATTAAGCATCTATGTGCCAACATATTTTGTCAAGACTGCTTTGGCACACTTAAGTTCCACAACAACCCCATGAGATCAGAATTAATATTATCTTCATTTTACAGATAAAGAAACTGAGCCTCAGTTAAAAAGTGGCAAAACTACGATGCAGTCCAGCTGTTTGGCTCCCAAACCTGCATTCTTTACTCTGTTATGCTGCCTCCTTTCAAACTGTTTCCCTCCATCACTCATAACTTTAACCTTTGTTAATTTATCCAGAAAACATTTAATAGACACCTACTATCTATCACTGCTAGGCACTGGGATGGAAAAGACAAATATGACACAGACCCTACCCATCAGACGGTTACAGCTTGTTAAGAAAGATAATCACAGAAACAAGGACTTATGATGCAGTGAAACACAAAAATAGAAGCACATGTGTACCAAGTGCAGCTTTAACCTTTAAAAATGACTTAAAATGTTGTATGTCATTTTTTAAAAAGTAATATGCTATTTCCGCAATAATTAAGTTTCTTGAAACTTATGACAAACCTAACAGGACAGAGTGAGTTTAGTTTAGGCCAAAACAGAGAGAGAAAAGAACTCATATAACTACTTGGACATTTTCCCCTTCTTGTGCAGATTCTTTCCTAAAACCATTTCCCCTGTTGGATGTTAAGAAAAACATCCTTAAGAACTGCATCAGGACAGCTCAGAGGTTCTACTTGTAGCTCTTTCGATATGAACAATCATGGTAACGGGGATGCAAGAGCATGGAAACAAGTTCCCATTCCAACCAGATGGAAAAACTGTGTCCCCGCTGTCTCACCTGAGTGCCTGGGACAGCCATCTGTTACAACAGAATTTCTCCTCATAACCTACCTTCTCATTTTCCCAGGAAAAGAGATGCCAAAAGGCAAACCCCAGTGGAAAAACATTTGCACAAAATGTGAAGGAAAGAATTCACATCTTTAACATATTAAGAGCCTAATAAACGTTCATATCTTTGATCCAACAATCCTACCTCTAAGAATACACCCAAAGGAAATAGTGAGGAATTCAAACTAAGGGTTATGCACCAAGAGGTTCATGATAGCATATAATAAAGGAAAACTGAAATAAACTAAGTAAATAATAAACTAAATGAATTTGGGGCATCCACTACAATGTATACATGCATGGGAATTCAAAGAAAACTGGCAGGAAAACACACGAGAGGTATACAAGGGAATCATTTCAGTGTCGGGAAATATGAGAACTGCTGTTTATTGGATTCTTATCTCAATTTTTTAAAATGTCTATTTCAGGCATATGTTTTGTAATGTGTTAACTATAAATATATATGTGGCCGGCACAAACTTTGTTTCCTGACATGAGTTTGCTACCAGTCATGTTTGGAGGCAATTGCTCTAGTCTAGAGCATATTCACATAGGCCACTCCAGCTGCTCTGGCAACAGCTTTTCCCAAGAAACAGAGGCAGCCGGGGACGGTATGGATGTTATGGGCCTTGTCCAAAAGGCTAGCAATATCACAGACACTCTACTTTGTGCAAGGAAGCCTATCATAACCTGTAATTACAGTTTGCTGGATGTTACGAGTTCTCCCCAATGGGCCCTGACTCAAAAAATAGCCAAAAGGTGGATGAAATCCAAGTGCACACATTCCAGTGGTCAAGCGTTAAAACAGAGCAGGGCAAGGAAGACTAAGACTTTAACTGAAACCCTGTGACCTCAGGACTACATCTCTATAGTGATTCCTGAAGGCACAGCACACCTACAGTCCACCCGAGGTGATGCATGTTCTTTTTGAGTTTCTAAAACATCTGTCCTAACTTTCATCCAAAAGAACCAAGTTCCAGGGATCGTCTTTAATTAAGTTAAATCCATTAATCCTGATCATCTCGCCAGATGGTCAGAAAAGAGTGCACACACACACAAACAAATGGAGGCTCCCCTGTTGGCCAGGGTCCTTGGCTAAAAGCCTGGCTTAACTGCTCCTAGAACAGTGGTTCTCAACCTTCTGGGCCTTTAAATACCGTTCCTCATGTTGTGACCCAACCATAAAATTATTTTCGTTGCTACTTCATAACTGTAATGTTGCTACTGTTATGAATCGTAATGTAAATATCTGATATGCAGGATGGTCTTAGGCGACCCCTGTGAAAGGGTCCTTCGACCGCCAAAGAGGTTGTGACCCACAGGTTGAGAACCGCTGGTCTATATGAAATGGAATCAAGAAAGTAGACATTGTTCAGTCCTGGCCAGTGTGGCTCAGTTGGTTGACTATCATCCCAGGCACCAAAAGGTTGCTGGTCAATTCCCGATCAGGGCACACACCCAGTTTATGGGTTCCATCCATGGTCGGGGTACATACGAGAGGCAACTGATTGGTATTACTCTCTCACATCAATGTTTCTCTCTCTCTCCCTCTCCCTTCCTCTCTCTCTAAAACCAATAAAAACATATATAAAAGTAAATAAGTGAATAAATAAAATACTTAAGAATGTCCATAAGAGTATAAACTGGAGGCTGCTAGCAGCCGTCTTTCCCACCTTGTGGAGAGTATACCTATCAATAATGCCAACACAGAGAACGCCAGGAGATGGATCCAGCCATGCCTGAAGCTAGCCAGATATACCCTCAAATTCAAGAGTTAATAAATTACCTTATTTCTTAATCTAGATTAAGCTGCTCCCCCCCCACCCCAACACATAACAGAAAGAATTCTAACTAATACATATTTAGTAGATTGGGGACAGACACTACTAGGAGTATCTCAGAGGCTCTGTTCAACTTTAAAATGGCCTTATTCTTTTACCTTTGCCATAAGTCTTGCATTTCTGCATATTGAAACAAAGTGATAAGAGGACCCACCCACAAAGAATAGCCTGGCAGGAAATGGGAGGTTATCACAAATGAAACATCTTTCCTCGCCAACAAAACAGTTGTTCTTTTAAACTTTGAATGCCCTTTAAAAATGTGACCATCAACAACAAGTGAAAGCCAATTTATACAAAGTAATCTGTACCTTATGAACATCAGAAATATCATAAAGTATATGTATATTAAGTTAAAGATCTAAATGGCTTTATTCAACAGTTCATGAATCGGGCAGCAGCATCCCATCTACTAAATAGAAATTACCAAACATAGCCTAAAGAAACAGTAAAATGCAATATAAATCTTTTCTACCATCCTAGTACATGTAGGCAAAGTAACGACAGGAATTTTTAAATGAATGTTTTAAAATATAGGTTCTGATCATGTCATTTCATTTTTAGCCACCTGACCCTTTTTAACTGGATAGGTCTCTACCCACTATATCTCCTAGGACTACCTCTCACTTCGAAGGCAAGGAGGCAGGAAGATTTTTCCACCAGGAGAAAAGTAGAGCCTGGTGTCAGAGCCCCAGACTTCGGGGCCCAGACAAATCACAATGCCTTCCCAGCTCAGGTTACTGATTCCCTCTCCTACTAACAAAAATAAGGAGGGCCCAGAATGCCTGCTCCTTTTTTCCTGTATTAACTTAATGTATATTTAACCTAACACGTTTTAATTTAGTGCATTTAAATTTTTTGCATGTAAGTCTTAAGAGTTGCAATTGTTGATTAGAAATTATTTTTCTTTTTTTAAGTTTTATTTTATGGTTAACAGTATTACAGATGTCTCCAATTTTCTCCCTTTTTGCCCCCCACCACCCAACCCCCAACCTACCCCAGGTCTTCCACATGCCATTGTCTGTGTCCATGGGTTATGCATATATACATATATGTTCTTTGATTAATCTCTTTATATTTTTCATTTTTAAGATTACTGCCAGGGTCATCATATTTGACAAGTTACCAAATTCAGCAAACATGTTAATAAACAGTCATTATCGGGCACCCAAAGTCCAACCTGACCATCCATTTCCATGGGAATTCCAGACAAATCCATCTTATTAATAAGACCTCTGCACAGTGGAGCTTTCCTTGCTAGCATCTGGCGTTCCCTCCATGCTAAAGAAAGGACTTGACTAAGCCTGGGCAGATAAGCAGGCTCTTAATCACTTTCTGTTGATGAGGCACTATGCCAGAGGGCCAACCGTGAAGGTAGAGCAGTCTTTTCTATCAAATGTGTTCACGAGCTCCACAATACTTTTAAGCAAACACTGACAGAAAACCTAATGATAAATTCATAGACCCTGAGCTCCTAGCTTTTGCCAGCATCCTTCACCCCACCTGCAGATCTTAGAAAAAGAGTAGACTTTATCTTTGGAATTGACCAATCCAAGTTTCTTACAGTACTAAAAGTGGACTCAGAGAGTCTTCTCTCCCTAGATGACCAAGTGGGCTCATTATTTGTTTATTCCTCGTATGTCTCTAGAGCCATCTTTCTTTTAAGGTCTCTCAGCTGGACATGTAGCTTGCACAGCCCGTTACCAAGGCTCCTCAGCCTTTTACCCAACAGATAGTCAGAGGAGGAGGAAGAAGGGTGGAACAGGACAAACCCAGACCAGCTGAAGAGATGAAACACATCCTATGTAATAAAAGGGTAATATGCAAATCGACCGAACAGCAGAATGACAAGTCACTATGATGCGCACTGACCACCAGGGGGCAGACACTCAATGCAGGAGCTGCCCCCTGGTGATCAGTGTGCTCCCACAGTGGGAGCTCCGCTCAGCCACAAACCCGGCTGAGCAGAGCTCAGCACTAAGGATGTTCTACTGCGGCCTTGGCCAGTCAGACATCCCCCCGAGGGCTCCCGGACTGTGAAAGGCCGGGCTGAGGAACCCCCCACCCCTGTGCATGAATGTCGTGCCCCAACTGGGCCTCTAGTTTGATAGAAAAGACTGCTCCACCTTCACAAAGGTGGCTGGCCAGAAGAAGCTCTTGAAATAGGGGAGGGTCTCCACAAAAGGGCTTTGATCTTTGAGTCCTTTCAGCCCGGCTGGTCCTCCCCACACACTGCTGTCTCCCATGAAAGCACCCAGAGTCCAAAAAAAGGGAAGACAGTCATGTGTCTTATATATGACAGGCCCTCAACAAATACCTGCTGAATTGAACTGAATAGAATTCATTCAGAGTCTGCACCCCTACTCAGCATCCATCAAACCTAGAATGATCCAACTTTTCCCTGACACTAGATGCTACCTGACTGTAATTATCGGTTTGAGGAAATCAGATAGTGGACTTTATCCTATAATAATTGTTATAATGGCTATCATTTAGTGAACACTTACCATATAATAGCTACCATTTAGTGCCAAGTGCTTTTTGCTAAGTGTTTTAGTCATTAACTCATTTAAGCATTCCAATAGTGGCTGCTCCAATATTTGCTACATAAGAATGTTTTAGGGGTAATATCTGATTGGAAAGGGGTGATGGAATGGCTCACCATGAAGCTCATCAGCATAGCCATTTTTACATAAAAAATTGACAAAATGCCAATTGTCTACATCAAGAAATGGGGGTGTTGCTGAAAAAAAAATTATATAGAGGTCAATCCCCCTCCAATCATTCCCTTGGTGCTACAACGAAGTAGACTTTATTATTCCCATTGTACAGATGGAGATACTGAGGCTTTCAGCAGTTGGAGAACTTGCTTAGAGCCACATAGATAATATATGCCCAGACCATAGCCCAAGCCTCTCTACCTCCAAGCTATAAATGTATAGTTGCTTAGTCATACTCAGAGGAAGTAAAAGAAATTTATAGACTTTATTTGAAGAAATAGCTTTTGTTATTGTTGTTTTTAGACTAAGGTCAGGAAAAAATGTAAAAGTTTTTTTAAAAGAAGTAAAATGAAGTAAACATTGCTGACTAACTTTTAGAGACTTTTATGGAAAATAATGTTCTGGAGGTACAGTAAAAAGGTGGTTTCATTCAAAATAAAAATGCCCCCCCCCCCAAAGCCAACCTCACAGAGAATTCTATCCTATGAAAAAAACACCTAAGAGATACTGCAGAGAAAAGACAATCCTTAGCACGTGGGCAATGGCCACTGTCATCTGAAAAGGGACACAGTACTGCACGGTAAGTGGAGTCAGCCAGACCTGAACACACAATCTGGCTCTTTCACTTTCTAATTTTGGGACTTCAGATCAAGTACTTAGCCTCTCTGAGCCTCAACGTCCTTACCTTTAACAATGAGCACACTATTTTCTTCATTATAAAATTACTGTGCAGATGAATAGGATAATTCATTCATTCAGCAATGATTTGTTTAACATCCATGTGTGCCAGGCTCTAGCCTCTCACTGAAATAATGAATGTAAGTAGCTTTCCTCTGTACCTAGCACATTAATAACTACTCAAAAGCTGTTATTCTATCTCCTTATGAAAACAAAAGAAACATGGACAAATATGATAAAATTGCATTCCATTCCATGGCTCATTACTGTAGTGCCAGGGCTCTTGTTCCAGCATCTAGAAGGGTCCAGCAATCTGGAGAAGGGTTGTGTGTAACAAAGAGTCCAGAGACGAAGCATAATTCTGAAAGGCATTTGGGAGTCAGGGGAGCTTAGCTAAAGAAACTAAGATCTCCTCATCTCAGGATCCTTTGCTTTTTATTAACACAATTTGTCCTAAGGTGAGGTGGAGATATACACTTCAAAGGGTAGGGTTAGGTACAGAACCCATTGTCAGATAGGGGGAATTAGCCTACAGCTGTTCAGGTGTTTGGCCAGTAGAAGGCAATAACATGTAGATTAAGATGCCCTGAGCTGTCTGGCAGCTAAGCAATCATCCCTTTTCAGGTTTGGGGAAATGCCCTCAGCCATTCCCAACAGGTGACAACACATGTGACTCAGCCCTTGTTGAGTCCCCAAGTTCCATCAACCTTTTTATGAAACTCTTGCAATTATGACATGCTGGAATTGGCTTCCGGCACTGTAGAGCCTTGGGTCAAGTACATTCCTAAAAGGCCAGGCATCATAGGGTAAAGTGTGGTTACTCATTGTGAATACCAAACAGTTGTGGATGCTGCCCACACCCCTGCCAGGATGAGGAAGTAGAGAAGGAAGAAGGGATCTGGTGGCTTCCTTACTACCTCCTGCCCTCCCACACGCAGGAGCCAGGGCCATGGCCAACACCCACACTTCTCTTCTGCTCCATGGTTCTGCCAGGGCGATGGAAGAGCTGGCTGCAGGTTTGTTCTGGCTGCACTGGCATTCCAGCAGGGGCAGAAAGAAAGGGGAAGTTGATAGGGGTGTATGGGAGACCAGTCCTACCACAGCAAGCGTACCTCATCAGCCTGGTCCAGGTCCTTCAGGTGCAGGTATTGAGTGAGGTACTCCACAATGCGCACATTACTGCTCTGAGCTGTGAAGTGAAGGGCAGCCATTCCATCCTGAGGACAGCCAGGATAGAGGAGGTAATCACATAGTGATCTCAAGATCTCCCCTTCCTGCACTGTGAGGTGAGAGCTTATGTCCAGGAGTGACCCACAAACCGACCTGACTCATGGCTCTCTGGTCTGCTCCAGCTCTAACCAGCATGAGCATGATTTCGAGGCCTCCAGACCAGGCTGCAAGGTGAATTACTGTCAAGCCATGCTTTCCCAAGAAGAGAGAAGAAAAGAACACATGTGAAGTCACCAAAAGCCAAGTTAATAGTCAACTGTTGAAAAGTGAGAAATGGAGAGAATTTCATATACAGCAAAGATGATATTTCATTTCTATGGGGAAAACAAATAAATGGTGCAGGCACCAGTGGTTCTCTATCTGGAAGAAAATAAAATTAAGTCCTATATCTTATCACAAACACACAAAAGCACACAAACAATAAATACCTTAGACTGCAATGTACAATATCTTAATCCAGAAGTTATAAAAGGAAAGACTGTTGGTAAACAAAGTCCATAACAAAGGATTGATTCTCTAAATGTTTCTTAATAAAGATAAATGGTTACTTTCTCTAATATATAAGCACTCTTGCAAATCAACAAGAAAAAGACAATTAAACCAATTGAAAAGTGAACCAAAAAAGGTATCAGCGGAAAATGAAGCCATTATGTTTAAGCAATCTGTCAATCTCTATTAAAATTGTAAAATACAACCAGCAATCCCACTCCTGGGAATCTATCCCATGAAAATAAGTTTTAAGACCTAATGTTATATCAACAAGGATATTAATTTCAACCCTTAAAATTGGGAGCAAGTCAAATGTCTATCAATATAGGAATGTTGAACAAAGTAGGGAACACATCATGCAGCCATTAAAAACCGTGAATTAGAGCTACAACAATTGACTTGGAGTGCTTTCCATGAGGTAGCTGTTAAAATGTACAAAATAAGATGCAGATAAAATATAACATAATCCCATTTTTATAAAACAAGCAATGACCAGAAAAACTCATATGTGTATATGTAGATACCGTTGGTCCTTCATATCTGCAGGTTCCACATCTCTGTATTCAACAAACTATAAATTTAAAACATTTGGATAAAAAATATTACATTGTTGCTGATGTGTATTATGCAGTTAGGCCTACATAGTCTATTTAAATATTTATAGTTCCAGTATAAAGAAAATGTTTACCAATTTCTGTACTCTTTTCCTCAAAGAACAACATGTACAATAACTAGTTGAGGTTCTTCAAGAAATGTGCCCTAAACACAGTTCCTCCCATTAATTTACAATTAATGCTTTATATTCAATAGCACTAAGTCCAGTTTCACATATGGTCAAAAAAAGAGGTCAGAAATATTTGGGATAGAGGATAAATCACATTTTGATAGGAGCTCAAAATTTCCCTAAAAGGTCACTCCTAATTTCCAATCCACCAACACTTAAAGATTTCAAACACTGACCATAAATCCAAAAGCCAAGAATTCAAGCTGCAAACAACTTGAGTCTCAGAAGCCATAAATTCGGAGTGGAACCACTGTTCCTCAGAGGCAAAGAATCGCAGCTCACAGATGTTAATCCCCCCAGGAGAACCGCCATAAAACTAAGTCTGGTACTATCAAACTGACATGCCTGAGGCAGTTTAGGAGCACGTGTCCTGGATTACCGTCACTGTCAGAACACGATGCTCTGTACAGTATGAAATGCCCACACCACTAACAACCTGTCCTCATCACCAGTCTGGTCATAGGTGAGAAGGTCAACTTCCCCCAGGAACATTTGCTGAGCAGTTTCCCAGAAAAAGAAGCTCTGAGAGCAGATGATGGTCATCATTCTCTGAGCATCATGTGCCCTCCACCCGGGATCCTCTGCTCACATCTGCAAGAAGAGCTTCCTTTTACCTATTCTGCCTCTTCCCAAGACTCCGGAATGCTACCCACGTTGAACCTGGAGTCCTCAGCACGTGGGCTATGCATCTGATCCTTGTCATGCAGTGCCTCAAATGGTGCACATCTGTTACAGTCCTGGTCCTTGCTCCCCCAGGAGGTTACAGGCCCCTCAAAGCAGGGACTGTATCTCATGCCAGTCCTTCCAGACCCCCCTCTTCCCAAGACTCCGGAATGCTACCCACGTTGAACCTGGAGTCCTCAGCACGTGGGCTATGCATCTGATCCTTGTCATGCAGTGCCTCAAATGGTGCACATCTGTTACAGTCCTGGTCCTTGCTCCCCCAGGAGGTTACAGGCCCCTCAAAGCAGGGACTGTATCTCATGCCAGTCCTTCCAGACACAATCACCTGGGGATCCTGCTAAATCACAGATTCTAATTCAAAAGGTGAAGGGTGGGCCTGAGAGTTTGCATTTCTAAGAAGCTCCCAGGTGATACCCGTGCTTCTGGTCCAGGACCACACTTTGAGTAACAAGAACTTGTATCTAGTTGAATCCCCAGAAGTTGGCATTGAGACTTACCCACAACAAGCCCGAGAAAATACTGATGGTGAAGAGCTTCAATTATTGACTCTTTGCAAATAGGTGTTAGAAGTTACAAAACAGATTTGCCAAGTCAAAGTCAGGGATTCTCAACTGAATAAAGAAGCTGCCAGGTTTGACCAAACATGGCATTGCTTGAATTATAAAAATTATCTTATTAGTTATATACTCATGCCACTGTAATTAAATTAGTTATAGGAATATTTAACTTAGTGAACCTGTCAAGGCAGAGTAGAGTGACACATCATAAATTACTATACCTTTTGCCTAACAGCACTTCAGTCTCATAAAGCAAATTACAAGAAGCTTCCAAATGGGAAAAGTCTCAAATAGAATAAGTTGGTAAAATATTTTGTGAATAATTGATTTATACTCTGACATAAACCAGTAGTATATTTAATATATTAGAAACACGGTGTTTAAAAGAAAAATGCGCCGAAGCCGGTCTGGCTCAGTGGATAGAGCGTCGGCCTGCGGACTGAGAGGTCCCGGGTTCGATTCCGGTCGGGGGCATGTGCCTGGGTTGC
>NW_006299705.1:2766506-2772873 GCF_000327345.1 Myotis davidii | reverse complement strand
TGAAGTGCTCCTGGTGTCAATTTTAAAAAAGGGTAGTTCTTCATTCTGCTTCTGTTACTGATCAATCCACTTGCCCAACAATACCAGAGCAATAAAATAGAGAGGGATGTACCCTACTGGTGAAACAAGGAGAAATTCTCATCATTATCTGTCTAGACCACGTCTATGATTGCCAACAAAACCAACAAAATGATCAGTTGGTTTGAACGGGCCTCGTTCATTTACCTCCCAAAGACTTACTAAGAAGACTTTCTAAGCCCAAGTTCTGTAAGACATGAAGGTAGAGCAACGCTGAGCCTTACCCTCCAAAGAGTCATTTCAGAGAGAAAATAGACTAGCTCTGTGGGAATCTTCTGAACAGTTTAACTTCAAAACCATGGTCCACTGGGTTAGCTAAAAACCAAGGCTATCATCTCTTTTTGCAACCGGAGATGATAAACATGATGCTGGATTTCTCCAGCCCAAATGGGCTCCTTGTACCACAGTAAAGTACTAGGTAAAGTTGGGAAAAGTGGGTGGAAAATCCTCACGATGGGTTTTCATGTCTGAGCAGACACACTGGCTGATTTGTGGGTAATGGTATGGTCTCTGGAGTCAGTTAAGCCAGGTCCAAATCCTGCCTCCACCCCTTCTTAGATGTAATTTTGGGGGGCAAGCTATTTAATCTTTCTCAGACTCCACATCTGTAAATTGATTATTATAGTATTACTTTTCCTACAAGTTTGAGGAACTAAATATTCAAATCCTAAGACTGATACCTAGTACATACTATATGTTTATTAAGCCTTCTTTCTTTTTTTATATGGAATGCTTCACGAATTTGCGTGTCATCTTTGCACAGGGGCCATGCTAATCTTCTCTGCATCGTTCCAATTTTAGTATATGTGCTGCTGAAGCAAGCACAAACCTTATTTCTTTATCAGAGTTCACAGGGCAAAGTCAAGTTTTAATGTCCCTGAGGCCAGTTAGCTTCTATCTTCCATGTCCCAAATTATACTCTGAGCAACCATTTTATTTTTACAAATGCATGCTACTAGCCATAATGTGAAGATGGGAAAATAAATAAAAGCCTAAGTCCTAAAGGCAATGGAAAAGCAATTTAGTTGCCAAATACAGAGCACACAATACATATATTCTCAAAGAGACCTTTCCAAAATGAATACTGCCAATGGAAACATTTTGTGCATATGTGAAGAAAAGATAACTGAAGTGACCAGATTTCCCCACACATTTGTTCTGCTCCAATTCATTCTACCAAAGGAAGATGAGCTTACCTTATCAGCAACATCCACCCTGGCCTTTCGATTAAACAAGAAATCCACCGCAGATAAATGATTTGCCCCCACTGCAAAATGCAGGGCTGTGCGGTTCATCTGAGGAAACATAACTGTGTTTTCAGTAATCCGATTTTTATTTAGCCTTTTTAAGATTCCTGTTTCTAGAATGACCATAATTTTCTATCAGGGGCTTGTACTTTTATTACTTATCTACTTGTTTCTGTCTTTGAAAGTAGTGAGAATTGTATCTAGCATACTCTTGCCTTCATCTATTATCAGAAATACCAGAGAATTTGGCAGTCCACTGGAGGATATGCCCCACGCTGAAATCCATTGCATAACTTATCACTGCAAGTAACAATAGAACGAATTTCAAATTAGAGTAGAAGTTATATTTTCCCCATATGCAATCATTAAAAATGGTAAATGTTTCCTGGTTAGAATATATTGATAATGTATAACAAAAATTTTTCCTAGATTCTCAATATATACATATGTGGTCTTCTGTGATTTTTTGGACTGTCAATTTTACTGAAGCAAACAAATTCTTCTGAAAGGGAGGGAATGGGGAAGAGAGGAGAAAGAAATAGGCACAGAGAAAGGAAGCTATGGTCCTAGCTGGCTTGGCTCAGTGGATAGAGTGTTGGCCTACAGACCAAAGGATTTTGGGTTCGATTCTGGTCAAGGGCACGGATCTCGGCTGCAGGCTCTGGGGGACATTCCGAAGGCAACCAATCGATGTGTCTCTCTCATATTGGTGTTTTCCTCTGTCTCCCTCTCTCCTTCTCACTCTCTCTAAAAATCAACGGGAAAAATATCCTCGGGTGAGAATAAAAACAAAGAAAGCTATAAATATCTTTTGCTTCGAAGGAAAGCCACCATGGTGCGCCTGAGATGTCCAGAGACAGCTCAATGTGTTTCAAACAACGGATGCTTTGCTTGCAAATAAAACTTGTCTCAGATTTCCCATATTCTAGACACTGCTTTTGCTTCCAAAGAAGGTGCCTGGACATTGATTTATTATCTTTTGTTTCATATAAAAAAATTTATTGCAAAAATATGAGAACTGTTTAAATTAAACATCTGATTTCCTTGGTAGCTAAACTGATGAAAAACTAAGTTAGACAAAACATTACTTATCTTGACATTGTCCGAAATCTAGAGCTATGTTGAAGTATGTCAAATTTGGTCTTATACAACCCCTTAACTTTATTTGTGAATAAAAATGCAAGTCAAAACAACATCCAAGATAATTCAATAAAACCACCTACAGTTTTTCATCTCTATCATCTCAGATTTTTAAGGAACATTACAAGTAATCATGTCAACAATTTACCATAAACAGGCCTAATAGAGATGTCATTATAAGGAATAATACAATTCACCAGGAGTATTTCTCCAAATACTTTAATATAAAAAATATGCTTTAAAATATCAGGAAGTTATATGTAAAAAAAAAACTGAAATGGTTATAAAATTATATTCAAGAATCTATTTCCTGCTACTTGGAAAAATGATTACTGTAAAATATTCTTACTGCTTTACTTATTCAACAATTAAGTTTCAAAGATCCTTGCTTTTTCTCTCTCATTTTTTCCTTAATTCCTTTCCTTTTTTCTTTTTTTTGTTACTAAAACTGTTATGCTGCAAACTTTTGCTCTTCTAAGAGGTATATAGACAATGAATATATATACCCGTAACACATCAAACACCCACACATGTACATAATATACACATAAACACATATCCCCTCACATACACACATGAATAACTGCTAAACATCCTTCCCCTGCATATGATGCAAGACTTCAGTTTCTATGACCTCACTGCCTGGAGCAAATCCAGGTTTTGTGGAACCTGAAGTTTACACTCTTTAGGGAGCCCCATTTGACGCCAGAGTCAGAAAACTTAACCGATGGTAGTTAAAATTTCTCACTTTATATTTTACAAAATCATACTGCCATGGGAACATTTGCTAGAACCCTCTGAATGCCTTGGAACTTCTGTTTTATTTAACATTAAATTCACCTCCGACATCCCTACCTTGCACCACTCCACAAATTGTCCTAGGCAACTGACACAGTCCCCAACCAGTTCACTTTAACAAACCCTACTTTGAGGGGCTATCAGGGAATCCCCACAAAACCAAGCAGTAGGAAATTTCTATTCTGGCAGTGGGCTTCTCCCCCAAACCCAACCACTCGAAGAACAACTAAGAGCCAGGTTTCAGAAAGGGCTCCATTGCCCAACATGTACTATATTTCAAAAGCAGTAGAATGAAAACCCATGCTGCCTTTAGATTTTAAACGTGGAAGAACCGAACACACAGGACATAATGGGGAGAAAACAACCCAGAGATGTAGCAAAAAAAGTTCTGCCCTCCCAGAATGTGTGGCCAGAGTCATCCACAGGCTATCATCGAGGACCAAGCCCAGGCCCATAACCTCGACAGCTGGCTTTACTGCACACCCACAGACTTTGCACAGATGTGCATGACGACCACGTGCACTTCCCCTCTTTAAGATAAATTGGAACTCCCAGAGCCTATTCCAGTGCTGATTTCACCTTTAGGTTATACACTCTGGAATTACCAACAACAGAGATCTCCCTTATTTCATCCAGCACAATCATTTTTATTTTTATTATATTTCAGTTGACCTGTGTAAACCCAAGCCACCCTTAGAGTAGTCACTGTCATGTTAGTGAGTTCTATTCACGTTGTTGACAGCATTAATGTTAACCTTCTTTTCAAACAGCTTCTCCATAAGATCCAAATTATTGCTTTCAGCAGCACTCTGGAGGCTTCTCTCATTTGGCAATACTGAAAGCAAGCAAGTGAGCATGACTGGGGGGATTTAAAGAGGATGAAGAAAAAGCAAACCTCATTTGGTAAACCTTTTAACTCTAAAAACTTGGAACAACAGCCTTGAGCCTTTCTCATTCTGCCATTCTGAACACAGGAACTTCGCTTCAGTGTTTTATAAAGCTGCAGTGCTAACATGCTGCTTTCTCCTCGCTCTACAAGTGTTTTCACACGCTTAAAAGTATCCTGGTCCCAACAAATAACGATTCCCGAGGACCACCCTGAAGTCAGCAATGTAGTATCTGGCTCTAGGAGGCTGGACGGTGGCCAAGGACTTCCCAAGGGACGTTGTTTGTAAAATGTTTATACAAGATTAGACAGGGGGAAGCCCAAATGCTCTGTACAGAGATAAAATTGTTGTCTGCAGAACCCTGTGCAGATGCCAGGCTGCCAAAACAAAACTTTAAAATGCAGCACATCCCAAAACCCTAATTCAAAAGAATATATGCAACCCTATGTTCACTGCAGCGTTATTTACAATAGCCAAGATATGGAAGTAGCCCAAGGGTCCATCAGTAGATGAGTGGATGAAAAAAAGCCGTGGTACATTTACACAATGGAATATTACTGGGTCATTTAAAAAAAGAAATTTTGCCTTTTGTGACAGCATGGATGGACCTGGAGAGTATTATGCTAAGTGAAATAAGCCAGTCAGAGAAAGACAAATACCATATGATTTCACTTATATGTGGAATCTAATTAACAAAATAAATTCATAAAGTGGAGACAGACTCCTGAATACAGAGAACAGACTGACAGCCGTCAGAGGGAAGGGGAAAGGGGACTGGGTGAGAAGGGTGAAGGGATTAAGCAAAGAAAAACTCATGGACACAGACAATGGCATGGTGATTGCCAAAGGAAAAGGGGAAGTGGGGGAGATAGAAGGTAAAGGGGAGATAAATGGTGATGGAAGGAGACTTGGAATATAAACACACAATACAATATACAGATGTATTGTAAAATTGTATACCTGAAACCTGTATGATTTTATTAACCAACTAGAGTCCGTGCACCGGTGGGGTCCCTCGGTCTGGCCTGTGCCCTCTCACAATCTGGAACTCCTCAGGGGATGTCAGACTGCCAGTTTCGGCCCAATCCCCACAGGTGAGGCCAAGGGACCCCCCACCAGTGCATGAATTTGTGCACCAGGCCTCTAGTATGCATATAAGATCTTTGGTTAATCTCTTCCCGCCCTCCCCCTCCCCCTTCCCTTTGAGATTCATCAGTGTATTCCATGTTTCCAAGCCTGTGCATTGAGTGTCTGCCCCCTGGTTGTCAGTGTGCGTCATAGCTACCGGTCGAACAGTCAAACGGTCCGCCGGTTGCTTAGGTTTTTATATATATAGATTGATATGTAGGGGAGGAGAGGGCTCACAGGGGACAATCCCAACACTGGGGGATAAAGTCAGAATTGGAAAAATGTGAAATCAACAATAAACCATCTCCAAAAAGAAAGGACCCTAAGAGAGGTTTTGTAGATGTATTGCTGAGTAGCTTCCCTAGCATCTACCAAAGACTCTTTATAATGCCACCAAGTCCAATCAAAGACCAGGGAGTGTCTTCATTCTTTCCATCACCTGATCCCTCTCTCCTTCCGCCCCTCCTCTTGTTACCACCCTGTAAGCCAACATCCATGAAGCACCTAGTCTCAGTTCCCTGCTCCCTGCCCTAATCATCTTACCCTTGACCGGCTCATCCTCAAAAACTACTTCTCACATCTCACTTAGGCTCTGAATCCCACCCCTTCTCATCCATCACTTCACATATCAGTTTCCTAGACATTCTCTCCTTTCTTGTCTGAATCATTTAATCATTCACCTCAAAGTACACAGCGATGCTATAATCCCTCCAGTGCAACCCCCCCAAACTGTCTCTCAACCTACGTTCCTTTCAACGGGCCTCAGTTTATAATACAAATGGATCCCCAAGCACAGCTGATCCGTTCCCTGCTTTAAAAACTAAGTACGGAAAACCGACTTACTTAGTCACACAATAAATCAGTGCATGAGTCAGGCTCTGAGGTAACAGCACGTAAAACCCTTATTTGTAAAAGGGCTTAATCATTTCTACAAAAATGCTCTTCCTTATGTGGGAAGAACAGTTCCTTCCACTCACAGTCCAGGCCTCACCTGGGAAACGTGAACCGAACGGGGCTGGGGTGGATGCCGAGGTTGAGCCCACGTGCAGGGAGCGCAGGGCTGAGGCTGGGGTCCACGGCGGGTGCGAG
>NW_006299705.1:2760689-2766327 GCF_000327345.1 Myotis davidii | reverse complement strand
AGTCCGGGTTCTGTGGGCGGCCGGCCGGGTTCTGTGGGCGGCCGCCGGCTGCACAGGTGTGAGGTCGCGCAGGTGTGGCGGCAGGTGACATGGTTCGGTTTTCCCTGAAGAAAACATTTGGAGGAAACGCCCGCTCGTTCTCCAGCAATTCTTTGCACGATTTGGATCAGAACTTCGGCACTAACCCATTTCTGCATGGGCTTCCAGGACTTTCTTTGGAATAGAGGGACATTCTTCTCGTTCGGTGTAAGCCTTGGTGTCCCATTACAAGGCGGCTGTACCTTACCGGGCTCCTCCTCTTGGGTATTATCACTTCCTTGGTAGTTTGTACAATAACGAATTGGTGAGACACAGCCATCTACTTTGGCCACCATGCGCCTAGCTCAAGTTCTAATAATATGCGAGGAAAGTGGAATCCTGAAGGACAACAGGACCTCTGCCCGAATCCCATGGCGTGTCTAATGGATCACAACCAAACCAAACCACTCACACCTGTGGGACGGCTCCAGCAGGCACACTGGAAGCGTCGCATATTCTAGGAGTGAAAAAAAAAAATTAAGCCCTCATAACAAAACTAGATTTGACCCTAGAACTACCCCACCTGTTTGGTATGCGTGCACACAGATGCGCGGGTGCAGGACCTAAGAGAAGGGAGAGAGCCCTGGTCGGTTTGGCTCAGTGGATAGAGCATCAGCCTGCTCTCCCTTTTGATTCTAGTCAAGGGCATGTACCTTGATTGCAGGCTCCGCCCCCGCCCGGCCCTGATTAGGGCTCCTGCGGAAGGCAACCAATCCATGTGTTTTCTCTCACATCGATGTTTCTCTCACATCAATGTTTCTCTGTCTTTCCCTCTCTCTTCCATTCTCTCTAAAAGTCAATGGAAAAATATCCTTGGGTGAGGATTAACAAGAACAAACAAACAACAAATAAAGGTGATTAAATGTTTAAAAAGAGAGAGAAGGGAGAGAAACTGATGAAAATTGAAAAATGAGTTCGAAAGCCAGAGATTAGGTAACTGCTAAGGGGTTGAAAAAAGGTATAGAAAGTAGTGAGTGTTTTCAAGAGGCCCCACAAAGGTAGGCAGAATTCAATAGTAGACATGAGTTTGGCAGAGGTTTTGTGTGTGTGTGTGTGTGTGTGCAATGTATGTATATCCAGGTTTATATATATGCATGTGTGAGTTTGAAATTATAGTAAATTTAAGAGACTGCAGTTAGAGAGGTGTACCACCATTTGCTTCTCGATTATCTTCTGTCGCCCTGAGCCTTCTGTAGACAGCAACAATGAGATACTAAGATTGTCATAAATTAACTCACATTTGTAAGGGGGACAAGTTCAATATTATGATTTGCTTACTAAATGGAATCATGTTTCCAATTCTCACCATATCATTTGAGTTTTTCTTAAACTGCTAACCCAATTGTGTATTACAAAGCAAAAGTGATTATTTCTTAATTATACAAGAGAACATTTTGTGCCCCAGATCCTATATAATAAAAGGCTAATAAGCAAATCGACCAAACGGCAGAACAACTGGTTGCTATGATGTACACTGACCACCAGGGGGCAGACGCTCAACACAGAAGCTGTCCCTGGTGGTCAGTGCACTCCCACAGTGGGAGTGCTGCTCAGCCAGAAGCCATACTCACAGCTGGCGAGTGCAGCAGCGGTGGCGGGAGCCTCTCCTGCCTCCATGGCAGCGCTAAGGATGTCTGACAGCTTAGGCCCGCTCCCCAAGGGCTCCTGGACTGTGAGAGGGTGCAGGCTTGGATGAGCCCTCCTACCCCACAACCCCAGTGCATGAATTTCATGCACCAGGCCTCTAGTTTATTATAAAGCTATAGTAACACTATAGTTTTATAACAAATGTTACTATAGCTTTATAATAAATCTTGGTATGTAATAGGACCTGTGCTTCTACCTTCTTATTCTTGAGCTTTTGCTTTCCCAGATAACATTTAGGATCTACTTAACTCCCAAGAAAAAACATGAGGGATTTTGTTTTTATTTTCACTGAATTTATAGAAAATTTGGGGACAAGTTTTATCATCCTTCCTATCATGAAGTTACTTTTTTCATTTCCTCAGATGTACTATTGATCTTTCAGTAATATTTTGTAGTTCCCAAGTTCTTGCATATTTTTTGATAGATACCTGCCATTTAGTTATCTTGTAGATCGTTGTCCTGTAAGAGATTATTTCTCCTATATCTTCTAATTGGCTATTATGGTCTAGGAATGCTATTTATTTTATATATTGATCTTGTAGTCATAACCTTGTTGAACTCTTATTAAATCTAGATTTTTTTAAAAAAATATAGACAAACACACTGACAAAGTTTTATTTTTGTTTCCAGTTTTCATTCATATTATTTATTAAATTGGCTAGGACCTCCAAAAAATAATGAGGGCACCCGTGTGTTATTTCTAAGAAATGCTTCTAAAATTTCACCAATGTGATTTATCTAGTTTTTAATAGGAATTTTTTTTATGGTACCGGTAGAATTACTAACAGACCCTGATTCAGTTTGGGGTAGCAATGGACCCAGCTAAAAACTCCATTTCCCAGTTCCCTATATGGGGAATCCTTATTAGTTGCCCTACAATATGACAGTTTGAGATATGTGGAAATTATGTGGGGTTTCCGGGAAAGCTCCTTAAAGAGGGACAAATTTGTTGCCCTTTTGTAATTTTCACTTTCTTGTCCTCCTACCTGGAACTCACATGTAGGGTTGGATGTGGAAAAGCCCATCTTGTGACCTGAAATTGACTGCGTGAGTCCAAGAAAATCGGAGGCTTAAAGTGAAAATTAAAACGGATTTTTTTTAAAAAAAAGCTCTCATTTGGGCCTTTGTAACCCACAGCTGAAGTGAAATTCTAAACTCATACAGAAAGTAGGGTGCTGGAAGTAACAAAACCTAATGTACAGTATTGGCTTAGTGTTTGAGGGAGGACTTTGGGCAGTGGGGACACAAATATCACTGGCTGGTGACTTATTTGATGGTGACAAAGTATTAGGTCAAATTGTCAACTGCTGTCCTTTGGAAGGCAGACCAAATGCTGATTGAGGCTGTAGTATTAGGGGAAGTATTAGAAGAAAAACTCGCCCTGGCCGGTTTGGCTCAGTGGATGGGGCGTCGGCCTGCAAACTGGGGGGGTCCCGGGTTCGATTCCAGCCAGGAGAATGTGCCTTGGTTGCGGGCACATCCCCAGTGGGGGGTGTGCAGGAGGCAGCTGATCAATGTTTCTCTCTCATCGATGTTTCTGGCTCTCTGTCCCTCTCCCTTCCTCTCTGTAAAAAATCAAGAAAATATATTTAAGAAAAAAAAAAGAAAACTCAAAATGTTGGTATAGGATGGCACTTTCTTGCTGTGTTCAGCAAAGTCCTAGAAGAGAGAAATGTACTTTTTTCTCTATTGAAGTTAGTAGCCTGCAGAGATGGAGGAAAAGGCAGATAAGCAAAACAGTTTCTACCATTTTTTTTATTGTGATATAGGTCACATATGAACAAGAGTGCATAAAATATATTTGTACAGCTTAAAGAATATTTTTTAATGAACATCCATACAATCACCTCACAAGACAAGGAACAGAACACTGCCAGCATCCCAGAAGCTCCAGGTGCCACTGCCCAATCACATTCGCCTACCTTCACTCAGAGGAAATCATTATTCTAACCATTGGGACAACAACACTCTTGCTTTTTAAAATACTTTGATTTCATATGGATACATCTTTAAAACAATATAGTCTAGCTTTAACTGTTTTGAATTTTATATAAATAGAATCATGCTGATGGCATCCTTCTATCACTTGCTTCTTTTGCTCCACATTATCTTTGTGATATCCATCCACATTCTGGTTTTTCACCACTGTGAAGAATTCTATTGTTGGAATATACAATGATAGAATGTAACCATCCCACCACTGCTGAATATTTGGTTTCTTTCCAATTCTTGGCTATTACTAGTATAGTACTACAATGAGCATTCTTACTAGTATACATGCTTCCTAGGGAATATGTTCAATAGTTTTCCCAGAGCAATGTGTTAACTAGGGTTCTGGCAGGAAAAAAAAATTGTAATTTGAGACAAGTTTAAGAAAGGGACCATCTCTATAGGTGTGGGCAGGGTATGGGGAAACCATAAAGGGTCGTGCAGCACCCCAGGGCTATTAAGAGCAAGGCTCTGTTGCCACTCCTAGGCTGAAGAGGTGAGGGAAGAAACGGGTTATCAGAGCCTGGAGAGCGAGCAGAGAATGCAATATGAAGACGGACACCTACAAGAGGTTGTGACCTTAGGTCAAGGGACTTAACAAAAAGGTACATGAAGGACTAAATACGCAACTTCACCTTTCTTCTCCCCTCAGGTCTTCTGCAGTGGCTTCCCCATTGCCATGACACCCTGATGGACATAACAACGCAGGGCACTGAAGGGCAAAGTGTGATCTGGAGGAAAAATAGAAAATAACCAGGAGCCCAGCCAGTGTGGCTCAGTGGTTGAGTGTTGACCCATGAACCAAGTGGTCACCGATTCGATTACTGGTCAGGGCACATGCCCAGGTTGCAGTCTCAATCCCCAGTAGGGAGCATGCAGGAGGCAGCTGATCGATGATTCCCTCATCATTGATGTTTCTATCTCCCTCTCCTTCCTTTCTCTCTAAAAATCAATGAAAATATATTTTAAAAAAAGAAAAAGAAAATAACCAGGCAAGGTGTATATTTAGGAGTGCAGTTGCTGGGTTGTTGAGAAAGGCAAACTATTTTCCAAAGTGATTGTTTTCAAAGGAAGAGTTCATGTTGCTCCAAATCATGAACAGAACAATGGACCCTTTTTTTCATTTTGTGCATCTGGTAGGGTTGTAATGACACCTCTTTGTGTTTTGACTTTTCATTTCCCTATTACTAAAATGGCTGAGAATATGTGCATGTTTCTTGGCTATTTATATTTCTTTTTATGTCAAGTGCAATTTAAAGTCTTTTATCCAAATTTCTATTGGCTGTCTTTTTTTTTTCTTCCTGATTCATTGAAGTCATTTATATATTCTGGATTATATACTCTGGATACTAGTTTTTTCTCAGTTATTGTGCTACAAATATGTTCTCCCAAGTCCTTCCTTATATTCTGACCCTATTAAGTAGATAAGACTATAAGTGCTTATACTTGTAGCTTTGCTGTACTTTCTAAAAATGCCCCAAAGGAAAATTATAATAGAAAAGAAAATGAGTTGGAGGAATTAGATTAAACAGAAAAGGATGTGAAGAGAATTTTTAGCAAAGAAAATAGAAGTAAAAGCACTAAGGTTGAAAAAGAGTGGAAAGGAAGGAAACCATTTCTATTGGCTAAAAGATCGACTACATATTTTACATTTTATTTTGAATTATTATTAAATACTAGAGGCCCGGTGCACAAAAATTTGTGCACTCGGAGGGGAAGGGGGGTTCCTCAGCCTGGCCTGTGCCCTCTCGCAGTCTGGGACCCCTCGGGAGATAACGGCCTGCTGGCTTAGGCCTGCTCCCGGGTGGCAGAGGGCATGCCCAGTCCCTAGGTGCAGTCCCTGGTCGGGCTCAGAGCAGGGCCGATTTGGGAGTTGGGGCACCGCCCCCTGTCATGCACAGAGCAGGGCAGATCGGGAGGCTGT
>NW_006299705.1:2753413-2760356 GCF_000327345.1 Myotis davidii | reverse complement strand
ATTTAGCTTTGAGGCTTGGCTCGAGCTCTTAGGCCTCCGCGGCTGAAAGTAGGTTTCTGGCCTTTGCATACAATGTTGCGATCCTCCTGGCTGAAGTCTGGAGGTATTTGTTACATAGTTTCTTAAAGTGCAGGCTCAGAGGCATGCAGCCGCAGTCGGGGAACGTTGCAGTCCTCCGTCACTGAGGCAAGCAAGCTGCCTGGCTGCCGGCCACAATCTTGGCTAGCAGTTAATTTGCATATCTCGCTGATTAGCCAATGGGAAGGGTACGGTCGTACGCCAATTACCATGTTTCTCTTTTATTAGATAGGATGACTAAATAATATTCAATAAATCATCTAAATGAAAATAATTTAGTATTTAATGTTGAAAACACAATAAATATAAACCTGAGGGAAGGTAGAAAACAAATATGGTGCTATCTACAATTGAAAAAAACACAAGAGATATAAGAGAACAAAAGATTTGTTTCTTTAAAGCAGCCACAAAATGACCATCATCCTCGTGTTTCAATTAAATACTTATTAATGATAAAAACTCTTACTGATAGCACTAAATTATCAGGAGAAACTACTTAAGTTAACTACTTACTGTTAAGCTGTCTTCTTTCAGAAATATTAATAAAAACATGACATAAATATAACTAAGATAAATGAGCTATTATAATACACACTCATCTTTTGTACATTTTTCTCTAGAAGGTTATATAAAAATAAAGTGAATGTACAATTTATTCTTTATAGATTTGTGTAGAGTACAGACATAATTGCCATTTAAAGTTCTAGATAAAATAATTACTTTATATCTTAGACAAAAAATTTTTAAAGTGGATCAAGTGCTTATTCATAAGAAGGAATTTTAAATTAAAAAATCAAATGAATAGTCATATTTAAGCAAAACTTTTTAACACAGAAAATGATACTGTGATATTATTATCCTGAAAGGAACAGAACCACTTATGCTAGTTCTGCTAAGCTAATCTTCTTCATAGAATGCATGATAAATATTAATTATGAATGCTCATGAGGTATCTGAAGGTACGAGGAGCTAAAATACGAATATACAAAATTGTAGAAGACACTACGGTCACATATAGCAGACCAGTGCCAACAAATGGTTAAGTGCTGAAAAGTTCTTATGCTAAAAAGGGTTTCTGTGAGCCTCTAAGAGCCCTTACAAATATATGGTTTTATATTCACTATAAAACTCAATAAACACAGAAATCAATTTTTGATCCCATTCCTTAATTTCTCATTTTAAAAATATCTCTAACAGGAAGTGCAATTCTTATGATATCAAAAAGATATACAGAAATAAATTAGTATATATTCCAAATTCATGTACAGAAAATATTGGGGAGAGATTGCTGCATTGGCCATTCACTAAATGAATCTGTAAACTTAAAATGAGGAATAGCTCAATGATTATAAAAATAAGTTTCAATTTAAATGTTCAATGTTCACTTAAAAAAGATATCCAGGGTGTGTCTGGGATTGTTTGGTTTTATTTTCTTTGCTGTTGAGGATTTTGTCATCGGTCCTGACCTGGAATTAAACAACAACAACAAATTAAAATGCAGAAAGAGATTTTAAAAAAATGATTTTGCAAATAATTGATTTTTTTAAAATTGTACTTTATATAAAAGAAAATGTTAACATCTAAAAATTCAACCTCACAATATGATTTTTATAGCTAGCTTTATTAAGACTCAAATTAGCCATACCTTTTGGTTTTTGTTATGGTCTTCTGTACTCTGCCTGAGTTACCTTTAGAGAGAAGAAAAATGAAAAAAATTCCATAGTGAATAATAAGAAATAATTAAAGGGTTACATAAAAATGTAAAAAGTTAGAGCTGACTGGATTGGAAAATGCAATCATTGAATGTAACCATCCCACCACTGCTGAATATTTGGTTTATTTCCAATTCTTGGCTATTACTAGTATAGTACTACTATGAGCACTCTTATTAGTATACATGCTTCCTAGGGAATATGTTCAATAGTTTTCCCAGAGCAATGTATTAACTAGGGGTCTGGCAGGAAAAAAAAATTGTAATTTGATAATAAAAAATTCCTTAGTATTACACAGTTCATATTTATACATACTAGACACTAACTTGATAGCATAATTTCTTTATAATTATTTTATTAGTGTTACACTTAATTTTATTTTTGAAAATTGGCCAGAGTCAGAACTACCAAAGAACAGTTAAAGAGGCTTTCTGGCTATGTAAGTTATTGTTAATTTACCGCTGACAAATGTTCTCTGAAGGATATTTTTTTGTTGTTGTTATATTACTCAGCTCCCTAAACTTCTGAGTTCATTCTGTGCTAAATCAAGCCCAAACCAAAGTGTCCCCTAAACTTAAAATCTAATGGTTTCAATTCATTCTAACTTATAATAAGGTAACTCACAGGCACCTAAATAAACTGTCACTTTAATATTATGTGTTTAAGGTTTAACAACGATCTCAATTTTAATAAAACATTCCTGGAAAATAAAGTTCTTTAAAATTACTGTAAACTTACCAGTACTTTTGGTGCTTTCTTTGGGTTGATCTACTGGGTTAACTTTATCCTTTTCCAGTTCCCGGATAATGCCTTTATTTAAGCAAACATCCACATGCACATTGAACAGGGTAAGATCTGAAGTCTTTTGCTCTAGGTTACAAACAGGACAAATCAGAGCCTGGTCTGTTACGACTTCATATGAATGAGGCTGGAGGGTTTCCTGCCTCCTCAGTGACCCGGAATCTTCATTTGGTAATGAAACAGTACAAGAAGAATTCTGATGACAGCGTTCGATATTAAACGATGTGCTGGGAAGACTAGAATGTTCCTCTTTGCTGAGCTTATTACTTAAAGCATCTACACTTTCGGCTTCAGATGGATTACATACAGTCTCTACCAACTTGCCACAATCTTCTGAAGTGATTTCTGTATTCTTCGGATGGGTTTCAGAATCCTGCTTCTCACAGAGGGAGAAAGAACGATGTACGTTTTCTTTCTTAACTTCTGTAGGGGAAGCATGTGAACATGAGAACATTTCGCTCCCCGAGGGTCCACCGAGACATGCATCTACATGTTTATTAAAGGCTTCCAGGCTGATGCTTCCTTGCTCCCGAAAGCAAACAGGACAGGTAAATATCTGATTGTTACTTGAACTCTCTGATGTTTCTAAATTCGCACTCATCTTCTTTAAAACTTGGAATGGTTGTGATGTCTGTACACCTTGTCCATTCACAGTTTCACATTTAAATGTGTCTTGGTGACTCCATTTCCTTTCCGATCGTTTTTTATCAAAGAAACTCTTCTTATGAGACATTTCTACAGGTTTTAAAAACTGATCTTTGTCAGTTTTCTCTATACGCCCAGTGGCTGACAGGGTTTGGTTTCCAGCCTGTAAGAAACCAACAATACTCCGTTGTTGGTGTTTCTTATCTTCTTCA
This sequence comes from Myotis davidii, assembly GCF_000327345.1. Taxonomy (NCBI): domain Eukaryota; kingdom Metazoa; phylum Chordata; class Mammalia; order Chiroptera; family Vespertilionidae; genus Myotis; species Myotis davidii. Next base: position 2,756,908 of record NW_006299705.1, on the reverse strand, counting down.
CTGGGAAAACTAGAGAGCCGCACACCTAAATTAAACCAAGCACAATTAGTCAATTTCAAATTTAAAAAGCCAATTCACTCATAATTCATAAAAACATTTTGCAAGTACTGTTATGACACATTTACAAAAGGCTATTCCGAGATAAATAATAAGCAACACTGTATATTTTCTGAATTAAAGGATGTTTTTCTGAAGCTGGAATTTTGAGTTGAAATATATACTTTTCTTTATAAAACTGGGTATTACTAATTAGTAGGTATCTATTTGAGTTAGATGATTATATGGGTCTTTCAATTAACATCTTAACACATGATACCATTTAATAAATACCGAGTAACTAGTTGGGAGTCAACTACATAGATACTTTAGCTCTTTTTTTTCAATAGGTTTTAGTTTTTAGAGCAATTTTAGGTTGACAGCAAAACTGAGCAACAAGTACAGAGTTCCCATGTGTATATGTGTGGAGGTAGTACTCATACACACCTATATCAACAACCCCCACCAGAATGGTACATATGTTACAACCAGTGAACCTATACTAATACAACATTATCAATCAAAGTCCATAGTTTATATTGGATTCATTTTGGGTGTTACACATTCTATAGGTTTTGACAAATGTATAATGATATGTATCTACCTTCATAGCATCATATAGCATAGTTTCACTGCCCTAAAAATCCTCTGTGTTCTGCCTGTTCATTCCTCCCTTCCCACCAACCCTTGATAACTACTGATATTTTTAGTGTCTACATATCTTTTTCAGAATGTAATATGGTTGGAATAATACAGTATATAGGCTTTTCAGATTGGCTTCTTTTAGTTAATAACATACACTTAAGATTCCTCCATGTCCTTCATGGTTTGATAGCTCATTTCTTTTTGTTTCTTATTTTGTTAATCCTTATCTGATGATATTTTTTCCATTGCTTTTTAGAGAGAGTGGGAAGGAGGGAGGGAGAGAGAAAGAGAGGAAGAGAGGAACATCGATGTGAGAGAGAGACATCAATTGGCTGACACCTGAACAGTGCCCAACTGGGGTGGGATGAACCTGAAACCCAGGTTCATGCCCTTGGCTGAAAATCGAACCCAAGACCCTTTGGTGCGTGGGTCTAACCCAGCCGTGGGCAAACTATGGCCCGTGGGCCGAATCCAGCCCCTTTGAAATGAATAAAACTATTGAAAAAAAAGTCCATACCCTTTTATGTAATGATGTTTACTTTGAATTTATAGTAGTTCACACAAACACTCCATCCATGCTTTTGTGCCGGCCCTCCGGTCCAGTTTAAGAACCCATTGTGGCCCTCGAGTCAAAAAGTTTGCCCACCCCTGACCCAATGCTCTAATCACTTAGCAACACCGGCCAGGGAAATAGGTCGGTTTTTTTTATGGCTAAATTTAGTCTATTGTAGGGATGTACCAGAGTCTCCGTTGACCTACTACTGAAGGACATTTTGGTTGCTTCCAAGTTTTAGCAATTATGAATAAAGCTGCTATCAACATCTATTCTTAGTTCTTTTTAGTTAATATACTTTATTCAATTGAACTCTGTAGCTGCTGTCTTTCATATATGAAAATATGGTTAATGACCCACTCTTAGTAGTATACTAAGTTGGCATTTGGGGTGCTTATCCATAAACATCCTTTTACCCAATTCACTTTAGAAACATGGTTTCTTTGTTGTTTTTGTTTGATTTTTTTCCTACCATATGGTGGCTAAATAGTGCTTTAGTCCCTCATCTGTAATTCTGAAATCCAAAAAGCCCAGATAAATTGCAGCAACATATGGTTGCTTATAATAAACTCTTTAGAGTTTTTACGACTCAGTGAGAGTATTTTTTGTTTTGCTACAAAAATATTAATGTGTTTGAACATGAAGTGTTTCCTCAGATCTCAAAGGAGTATTACAAAATATACTCAGTATGTTTTCTAAAATCTGAAAAGCCTAGCCCCAAGGATTTCAATATTTGTAAGGAGAAGGACAACTTTTATTGGTTCTTACTGGAATTAAATTAATTATCACAGCTTCATATGCATCAGGTTCTAAGCATTAAGAAAAATGGCAGCAGCGTAAGTACAAATTCCTAAACAGTTTTAAGAAATAAATTGGAGGTGAGAATATTTCCAAAGTTGATTCTTTAGGAAAGTCTAGTTATTTAAGGAAAAGCAAGAAAAGAAAAGTCATACCCATAAGTCTTAATCTCAAGGGATGTGGAAAATCAGCATCAATTTCTGTTCTTAGCAATTCTTTAGCAATAGCAAATATTTCTTCTGCAGTAGACACAACAGATGAAACTGTAGATGCACGTGTTTTTACTTCAAAATTCACATTCTTCAGCTTAATGGTAACAGTTCTACCCTATAATAAGCAGAATACATTACATATGGCTTGCTAACTTCTAGGAAAAAAAGTTATTTTACAGGTTAGAAAAACTCATAAAGCTCTCATATGTACATATAATATGAAAGTATAATCAATTATTTCTAAAACATAGTAATAAAATTGTCATAAAGAATAACTGAAATCCAAAAGTAATTAAAAAATTCCACTTTAACCAATAATTATTACTCTCCTCTCCAAATGAATTTTTATAAGAGACTTTTATATAAAGGGCAAAGTTAGGTAATCATTTTTCTTTTTCACCAAGCTCTTTTAGAGGTCAATTCAGTATCTAAAAAGGAAGGAAAAAAGTCTTTCTAATAGAGCCTCAGTGAAAAGGTCTGTGGATAGCTCATACTTATGTGTGCCTAGTATACAACAGATACTATGCTAAACAATTTACATGTTAGAACTCCCTTTAAAATTAATGTTAAATGGGTACAGAGTTTGGGATAATGAAAGAGTTCTGGAGATAGACAGTGCTGATGGCTATGCAGTATGAATGTTCTTAGTGCCACTGAAATGTACACTTAAAAATGGTCAAAACAGTAAAATTTTATGTTACATATATTTTACTACCTCCTGGAGGTAGTGAGAGTAGATTCCAAAGAATAGTGAATAGAAAAGGAAAAATAGTAACTTCACAATGGAGAACTACCATAACCAAGGGATGAAGGTTAGCATCTCCCATAACATCATGTAGCTATCAAATATAGCAGCTCCCCCTTATCTGCGGGTAAATGTTCCAACACGCCTAGTGGATGCCGGAAACTGCAGATAGCACTGAACCCTATCTATATATACTATGTTTTTTCCTATCCATACATACTCATGATAAAGTTTCATTTATAAATTAGGCACAGTAAGAGATTAACAGCATAACTAATAATAAAATAGGACAATTATTAAAATACACTGTAATAAAAGTTATGTGAATATGATCTTTTTCACTCTCTCTTATAAACAATCTGCTAAGACTCCTATTAAGTGATTACCAGCAAGTAGCATATACAGTGTGGACATGCTGGACAAAGGGATAATTCACATCCCGGGCAGGTTGGAGCAGGACAGCATGAGATTTCATTATACTACTAAGAACAATGTACAAAGGAAAT
>NW_006299705.1:2751267-2753245 GCF_000327345.1 Myotis davidii | reverse complement strand
GATTCTAAAATTAAAAGTTTATTTAATTGCTCTGGCTGGGTGGCTCAGTTGGTTGGAGCATCATCTCATACACCAAAAGGTTGTGGGTTCAATTCCTGGTCAGTCCACATCTCTGGCTTGCAGGTTTGATCCCTGGTTGGGGTGTATGGGAGGCAACTGATCAATATTTCTCTCACACACTGATGTTTCTCTCTCTCTCTCTCTCATGATAAAGTTTCTCTCTCTCTCTCTCTCTCTCGTCAATAAAAACATATCCTCAGGTGAGGATTAAAAAGAAAATTATTTAAACATTGAAAAAAATCAATTCTTTTTACAATCAAAGTATGACAGAGAAAAATGACAAGAAAATACTCATCAATTAATTATCCTATGCTTTGTGATAATGTCTTAATACTTAAAATTTTTTATTGAATTTATTGTGGTAACATTGGTTAATAAAATTATAGGTTTCGGTGTACAATTCTATAATACATCATCTGTATATTGTACTGTATACTCACCACTCCAAGTCAAGTCTCCTTCCCGCACCATTTATCCCTTCCTTACCCTTGTCTACCTCCCACCACCTCCTCTTTCACTCTGGTAATCACCATTACATTTTGTAATAACTCTGAATAACTGGTTTGAGAGTATTGGAAAAACAGTAAATACAGATTGTTTTGAGTGAAGATTATAAACAGAAAGTTCAAAGCCTTCCAGATTTTGTTGTCAATCAATCTGCATTAGAGCCTTGAAACAAAATGCTTACTCTAGAAAGTCACTGTCTACAAGAGAAAAACATTAAAGATGACTGAAAAGGCATTTATAATGTTAATACAGTTCTGGGAAAATCCTTCTCCCTTTGCTTTATTCTCTAATATTAATATAACTCTGATTTTGAACTTATTCAAATATATTCCTGAGACAGTATAAACTCCTCGGGAGTTATACTGGAACCACTCTACCCTATAAGTTGCTTCTTCACAGAATGACCTTATCACAGGCTTCAACTAAGGGTCAGAATTAAATTTCTTTGCTGAGAATACTCTTATCTGACACTTCCCACTTTGTATTCAAAGTCTAATTCTTGCATTAAAGTGCATTTTATTATTAGAAAAACTTAAAACTAAGAACACTACACTAAAATAAAGTACCTTAAGTCCTTCTTTCTGCAGATCTTGAGCAAGTTCACTGCAAAGTTCTTGGCACAACTTGTACTGTTCTTCTGCTTTACTTATCTCACTGAATGTCCTAGAAAGACAAGAATGATTTTGGTGCACAAAGTAAAAGATAATTCAGGATAATTTAGTTATATTTCCTGCAGTACAGAATAAAGTTTTCAGATGAATTAAGATATAATTAAGTGAAAAGCATTTAAGATCTACTTAATAATTGAAGATCATTTAGATAGTTAAGCTGATTAGCAAAGGTGTACTTTTTATTTTTAATCTTCACCCAAGTATATGTTTTTCTTGATTTGAGGGAGGGAGAGAAAGAGGGAGAAGGGGTGGGGGAGGGACATGGATCAGTTTTATCGGTTGCCTCCTGTATATGCCCCGACCAGGGATGGAACCCACAACTTAGGTATGTGCCCTGACCAAGAATCAAATCCACAACCTTTTGGTGTATGGGAGAACGCTCCAACCAACTGAGCCACCAGCTGGGGCAGTAAAAGTGTACTTTTATACTTTTGCTCTCTCTATAATTTTTTAAAATATATTTTTATTGATTTCAGAGAAGAAGGGAGAGAGAAATGGAAACATCAACGATGAGAGAGAATCACTGATTGGCTGCCTTACTTACGCATGCCCCCTCTTGGGGATCAAGCTGGCAACCTGGGCCTGTGCCCATGACCAGAATCAAACCCAGGACCCTTCAGGCCGCTCTTTTGACTGTGCCAAACCAGATAGGGCTCTCTATAATTTTTTAAAAGATGATTAAAACCACCAACGGATAGTGACAGTTCATTAAATAGGACAGTACTATCTCATTCTTGGAT
>NW_006299705.1:2728445-2751215 GCF_000327345.1 Myotis davidii | reverse complement strand
CTTTCCCTTTAATTGCTTATATGTAAATCTAAGCCTTAAAGCAATTTTTTTCAGTCATTAATATAACTATTATTAATATAACTCTGTACTAGGTCAGTGGTTCTTAAATGTCTCAGTGGAACTTTGGTGCATTGAGGAGAAAATTGAGGGACTTTTCAAACAATGACATATTCCCCAAAACGATAAGGTTTCCATCAAGATTTCATTTGACTTCTGAACAATATTGTAAACCAATGAAACTGATAATCTCTAAGCTCTTTCATCAATATCTTATTATTTGATGCCTCTGCTCATTCACCAATATTTGAAGAGTTTTAGGAAGAATTTCCATTGTTATGTCTTAAATTTACCAAATAATCTCTGAGTATAATTTTTCTTATAAAGTCTAGATATTAAGATTTGGAATCGTAAAATGCTTGGTTTTCACTGAATAGGGAAAAACAACAACATTAAAAAAAAAACTGCAGGGATGTGGGGGGGAGAAAAAATAAATAACTGCAGTGTACTTTTTTTCCATTGAGAGAATAGCAAGTGAAGATAATACAGCAGTGTACTGGGACATTTACTTCAGGAGTGTGACATGCTGAAAATTGTTCTGAGGTTTGAAAATGGATTTTTAAATTTCAGTGATACTTTCCTAAAAATTAAAAGTTAGTTTAAAATAGCATAAATTATGAACAATAATATCAAAACATTACCTCTCGACACTCATGCTTTTCCTCTCTCCATCCCTTGAATGAAAAAGAAAAAGTTTTTATTTGCTTTCTCAAAGACTGAGTTCCTTTAAGTCAAACAAGAGGATTTACTGTATCAAATTTATACATCATGAAAAACAGTGAGTTTTTAAAATCTAAAAATAAAACTATCACCCAAATAATGTAGACAGGTAAGATGTTAATATGATTACACATGGCATAGACCACCAGTGTTCTAGTATTCTTATGTTCTAAACAAAGCACAAGGCAGAAAAGAAAGTACCTATCATTCTCTTGTTCATCTATCCAATTGCTGTAGCCAACAGCCTAGAAGTGATTCTTTATTCATCTTTTCCTTTTCTCCCACATCCAGCCATTGGACTCTAATTTTAAAATTATATTCTAAATTGAACCAGCCTAAAATAATTTTAAAACATGTTATCCTTATAGGCTCCACTTCAATAATTAAAACTGTTATCCCAAAGACATAGACAATAGTTATGGTAATGGCCAGGGGGCAGGAAAGGGCAGGGGCTGGGTGGAAATTGACAAAGGGGGAGAAAATGGGGACATCTGTAATAGTGTCAACAATAAAAATAAAGTAAAAAAAAAAAAAAAAAGGAAAGAAAAAGAGAAAGCAGAATGAATATACATATAGATACCTTGTCAGGTGTGTTGAACCTAGACCCATGGAAATATGAAGGAAATAATGCCAAGATGTTTCAGAAAAAAGAAGAGAAAGTAATGCCCTCTGTTGGTAGAGTTCAGTGCAAGTAATAATTCCTAGGGCCTTTAACATTTTCTCTGTAACTTTTCCTATTCCAGAAACCTAGAAGAGAATCAATATTTATTATTAATACATTTTTAAGTTAAAGCAAAAACTGATATTATAATCTCATTATACCTTTTATAATCAATAAAAAACATGAATAATATAACTATCTTCATAAGAAAACTGCTTTAATTTCTTTTTGGCCACATTTCCTAAACTAGTGTTCCATGGAAAACTTAAATTTAAAATGCATGAAAATTTTAAAAGCATTAAAATAAAGAGTTCTGCCCTGGTGGATTTGGCTCAGTGGCTAGAGCGTCGGCCCTCCAACTGAAGGGCTGCAGGTTCAATTCCGGTCAAGGCCACGCACGTACCTTGCAGATCTGCCCCCCCCCACCCCCAGCCCTGGCCAGGGCGCATGCGGGAGGCAACCAACCAAGCTGTCTCTCTCACATCCATGTCTGTCTCTCTGTCACTCCCCATCCCTTCACTCTCTCTGAAAATCAATGTGAAAATATCCTTGGGTGAGGATTAACAAAAATAAATAAAATAAAATTAAATTAAATAATTAAAAAAAATAAGCAGTTCTGTAGTTAGGCAAATTTGGGGAATGGTGGGATAAACAAATTTGAGTTGAAATTTTCACTGCAACACTTATGAATCTTTAATATACTGGTATCTTTATGACTCATACGGGTGGTAGATTTTAGTTATTTGACCCTAGAGCCTTTTTTATAGAATACCTACTCATACCTTAAAAACCAGATTGGAAAATACCGCTTTATAGCTACACCTTATATACTAAGCTATTCGGTAATCATTATACATTATATATTTTGATATAGCCTTTCTTCTGAGCATTGAGAAATGATTTAAATTCACTAATATACATTATGTTGTGAGAAAAGCAAGTCCTAGCACATCAAAAAGTATATGCAATTATTGTTTACAAAGCATAAATATGCAGAAAAATCTAGAAACTTTAAAAATAAAATGTAGTCTCCTTTCTATAACTCCTAAGGGATCATTTTACCATTTTTTAAAGATGGTAAAGTGTTTTATAATTTGTTGTTTTGTCAAAACAATTAAAATTCTAAATCTTTTTCAAGTATCATACTTATTAATCAGGAACCAACCTGTACTTTAGAACTAAGATTGTATATGAGTTACAGCTGAAAGGACTCTTACCAGTATCCCTTTTATTTTTATTTTCCTTGGCAAGGGTACACTGAAAAGTCTGTCATCAATTACTTTCTTAAAACTTTCCAGCAAATAAGATCCTAAACCTCAATTTAAGGGTTTAAAAGAAAGATTTCTTCAAATCCAAATTCAATCATCCAGTATAGTTCTTGTTACCTACTGTTTTAAAACCTTTCAGCTAACAATTACTATCCTACTAAATAGTATCTCTTCAGAACTCAGAGTATGATAAATTTTATATAAAAATCTCACCTTTCTAATGGGTAAGTCCTTGATGAAGTCCATCACAGCTTGTCTTTTGGGGAGAATTTGGTATTGTCCATTTGGTTTGTTCTTATCACTGCATACTTTTGCTAACATTGTGTTTGGGGCAATGCCTTAAAAGAAGAACACTCTGATGACTCAAAGAAGTTGAGATGTATGATTTTAAAATATGTGATGACAATATAGAAAAATAATAATGTTAAGTGCAAAAAATCTGAAATGATGTGAAATGCTATTTTAAACATAACAGTGGGTAAAAAATGGTGAAGGGATTAAGCAAACACCAAACCAAACCGAACTAAAACAAAACACTCATTGTCTGAGGCAACAGTAGAGGTAGGTAAAAGAGAGTAAAGGGGAGATAAATGGTGACGGAAAGAGACTTGACTGAGTGATGAACACACAATACAACATACAGATGATGCATTATAGAACTGTACACTTGAAACCTATATAATTTATTAACCAATGTTAGCCCAATAAATTCAATAAATAAAAAATGCATCTGTTTGAAAGAGAATACCCAGATATTAGCAAAAAATCATAATTATATGCCTTGTTAAGCACATAAATAAATATATAAATAATAAAAATAACATTAATTATCTATCTCCCCAGGGCTTCCTATGATTTTTTTAAAAAAAGGATTGTGTTATTTTCACAGCAGAAATGAGGGCTATTTATTTATTTTTTTAAAATTTTTTTATTGATTTCGGAGAGGAAGGGCGAGGGATAGAGAGATAGAAACATCAACAATTAGAGAGAATCATTGATCGGCTGCCTCTTGCACACCCACTACTGGGGATTAAGCCCACAACTCCGGCATGTGCCCTTAACCAGAATTGAACCTGGGACCCTTCAATCTCTAGGCCAACGCTCTATCCACTGAGCCAAACCAGCGAGGGTGAAATGAGGGCTATTTAAATCTCCATGGTATTTTAAAGTCTAAGAGTAATTTCTGAGTTTAACAAATATTGTTAATTTACTTACTGGTAGAAACACAGGGCTATCTTATATTAATAATCCAGAATATAAGTTAGGATGTATGTTTATTCTTTAAAAAGAATACATTATCCACATTAAAAAAAAATGTATACATTATCCACATTAAAAAAAAATCAAAGATTCTGGGTTGTAGTATATTTAGAACAATAGTGAAATGTGTACATTCTTTTTGTGTTACAGAGTAAATTCCTTTTTTTTTAATTTCAGAGAGGAAGGGAGAGAGATAGGAACATCAATGATGACAGAGAATCATTGATCAGCTGCCTTCTGCACGCCCCCTTTTGGGAATTAAGCCTGAAACCCGAGCATGTGCCCTTGACAGGAACCGAACCTGGGACCCTTCAGCCCGCAGGCCAATGCTCTATCTACTGAGCCAAACTGGCTAGGGCTAAATTACTACTTTTAAGAAAGATGTTTTATAATACAGAGGAGTCTAAATGAATAAGATAAATTGAAATAGGAATATTCTAATATAATCATTAAATAGTTCATTTCATTGTTTATATACATCTTCCTAAATTTTATTACTTATTCTCATGTTTTGGCATAGAAAGAAAAGACTAACCTCATCATAAGATGGTTTTTATAAAATAATTTAGGGCACTTATGACAAATATCAGTCTCTATGCTAAGTGGTGTTACCCTATGTGCTACTGACCTATGTAAAGCTCTTTTTCCCTTCACTGGATGGTTCTAGATTGTTATGTTATGAGTTGGTGATTCTTCTGTCCACTACCTTGTGGTCATCTGGGGTCTCTCCTGTACCGTAACCTTGGAAGAACTGCAATCTTCTAAGGGAAAATTTAAAAAGTACTATGTCCTTGCCAAAACTGGTTTGGCTCAGTGGATGGAGTGTCGGTCTGCGGACTGAAGGGTCCCAGGTTCGATTCCGGTCAGGGGCATGTACCTGGGTTGCGGGCACATTCCCGGTAGGGGATGTGTAGGAGGCGGCTGACCGATGTTTCTCTCTCATCGATGTTTCTAACTCTCTATCTCTCTCCCTTCCTCTCTGTAAAAAATCAATAAAATATATATAAAAAAAAGTACTATGTCCAAAAATAATTAAAATATATTTTGAACTTAAAAACGGGAAAGCTACATGAGATTTATGATAGTTTTTTCTTTGGGCTCAAAGGCTTTTTGGCTTAATTCAAACTTATCTATAGGTTCTAGGCATTCTAAATAGGTTAGGTTGTTAGAAAATGAATCAAAAAATGGATAAGTAAAATGTTACTCTATACTTTATAATGAGAAACTACTAATATTACATTTGAATTAGCCAGTCTGAAAATTAAAACTATTGTAGCCATCAATATGCTGTTTAAGTACCTGCACTGGCTGTCAGTGTTGTTTTTTGCTCAATCCTGAAGCGAATTTCCTTTACCACTTCCTCGGCTGATGTTCCAAAAACAACTGAGTTTTGAGGTATTTGAGGATTATTTTGTTCTTCAGCGTTCACTTGGGAAGTATTTCCTGGGGGCTGCAAATCAGGAGGACTATCTTCAAAAAGTAATGGAGAGATGGATCGTTCATGCTCACTCAGTTCATTAACTTCCTTTCGTGGTTTATCTAAATTATAAATAGAAACAGTAATTCATCTTCATTTTAAGAAGTATATACTTCATAAATCAGGTTTCGTTATATTCTTTCTTAATACAAAATAAATCTAGTTTAGTTTTGTTTCTAAGAACCAAGATCAGAAATGTCATCATTTATATTTTATAACAGTGTTAAAAAGAAAACAATGATTCTGTTTTCTTAAAAGGAATATATTTCCCATTTCCATAGTATACATTTTAAAAGAAAATACCTTAAGTAAAACTCATTGATTTTTATACCTAAGTTAATTGAAACCCAGAATTAGGTTTAGATTCATACTACTTTTTTCTTAAAAAATTGAAGTTTTTTATTGTTGTTGCTTATTCATCTCTAAAGGGAAAAAGAAATTTCTTAAATTAGGATTTAGTATTCAGGGCAAAAGACACCAAGCAATCTAGAATAAATTTCTGAAAAATAAGTTTTGTTTTTAGAGGAAAAATAAACTTAAATTTTCTTCATTCATGAAAGAAACATTTCCAATGTTGACACAATTTGAATTTTCTTCAAATGATGATTTTAATTTTGACATGCTGTTTATAAAGTATCATTTTTACTAAAGGCATATTTGAAATAAATAGAAACTACTGGTGTTTTACTTTTTATTTGTAGTCTCTATATCTGCATATGTATATCCATGAAAATACTCAAATTCTTAATGTTTGATCAGATTAACCACTGTCCAAGGTTAAGGGAAAGAAGCCTTTATTATCATCAACTAGAGGCTCGATGCACAAAATTCGTGCAAGGGGGTGGGCCCTCGCAGCCCTGGCTGCCTCGTGGCCCTGCCCCCACTGGTCGTTCTGGAAGGTCGTTCCACCATCTGGTCTAATTAGCATATTAGGTCTTTATTATATAGGATAGGCTGTAAACTAATATTATTAAAAAGTAGAGTAAAAATATTCTGGTTATTACCTCATTTAATTTGCATTTTTTAAAGTGGACTGCAAAATATACTTAAATCTATACTAGTACTAAAAATGTCCTCATGAGCAAATCCATTAAAGACTTTACTTTCTAGGCTTAATGGAGGAGAAATGCAGTTTAAATATACTTATAATAACTAAGATTAACAACAGAGCTTTCAAATCCCATTTCACAATTTTATAAGATATGTTTTCCAAATTAAGGTAAATGCTGAAGCAAAAATTAAATTTCTATTTTCAAGATACATGAATGCATATTGCTTTAAAAATAAAGTTGGCCTTTTAGGAAGATTTCTTAAGAAAATATAAATAATATGACAACACCTGATTCATTTCAAATTTTAAAGTCTAATATATGAATTAAGTTACAGACAGATGTTTTCCAAATCTGAATTCCCAGGCCATCCACAAAATAAGCCTTATTTTCAGACTTACATTAGCTGTTATTTGTGTGCTTCTGTTCCTGTCATTTCCCATGTTCTGGTTTTAAATTGCAAAGCAATTCAGAGGGGAGTAAGACTGTGGCACAGTTGGAATGGTATTTATCTAGACTCTCTTTTCCCCTTCTGGCTGGGCAGAAGTCAAGGTAAAGAGAGCAGAAAAACTTCAGCTCAAGTAAGGTACCTGCCACGTTCATAAGCCCCTTCTGCAGAGTTCCTTATGCCACGTTACCTTCCTCATGGCTCTACCACCTGCCCCTGGGGAGTCACTCTGATAGAACACTACAGGAGGAAGCAACGCATGCTGCCTTCAGGTTCACTGTCAGAGCTGCTGCTGAACAGCATAGTTACCCTTTAAGTCTGTTTACCTCTCTGTGAGGCCGGGATGAGCAACTACATGCTGAAGCGGTTTCTTATTTGCTTTCTGAAAGAAATATCTGTATAATCCCCACAACTGAGGTGATGAGAGTATAAAACTAAGGTTTAATCTGAAACATTACGATTAAAGCACCCATTGGGATGGCAAGTGCTAAAAATGTACAGTATTTCAGTTTCACATATTCCTTGGCACTCACTATTTGGACTTATAAGGCAGAATAAACATAAAATCATAATAATTATATCATTTGTATATAAACATAGTAGTTAGCAATACTTTTTCAAAGACCACATCTTTTAGGAAAGGGGCAGACAGCAAAAAACTGTCTTGGATTTTCGAGGAAGATATATCAATCACCTGCATGGCTCCAACTCACTGTTGACAGCTCCCACGGCATAATGTAAAATCAGCTATGCCTGAAAGTCCAGCCCACAGGGAGTTATACAATGACCAAAACAAACTGAACTATTTAAATTGCTTAAGAGTAAGACACTCATGAAGAGGAAAGTACATAAGTATGTTAAAAGCAATAGGTATTAAAAATGTACATTCTCATTGTGAGTTTGGACACGTAATAATAAATAAAAAGAACATCAGTAGAGAATAAAAACATTTACCTTAGTCCCAATGTAACTTTTTAAAGACATATATGAAAGTAATTTCATAGGAGGGGGTGCTTTGACATCACCATTTAATGTCCCCCACCCCCTTCTTTTGTGAAAAGTAAGGAACTAACAAGGTGAGATTGGAAGCAAAGTGGCATCAGGCTTTTTGTGCCACTTCCCCAAACAATAAAGTTAAACTAAAGAAAAAAAGTTTTGCTCCAAGCCTCTGTATCCAGAAATTATGCTTGTTTATTATTTAATGTTTTTATTAGAGACTTACCCCTTAGAGCTATAAAGAAGGTAATGAAGTTGTGATTTGATGTCCACATTAAACTTGCTTCAAAGATTTGAGACTCAAACAATGTGAGAGTTATAATTGTATGCCATTAAGAATTCACCAGTTTTGTTTCAGGGAAAATTACAAACAAGTTTCCCCATCACTGCCTATGCCTTCTCCCCCTCCCCTCTCCCCTCAAAGCAATCAATGAGTTGTGCACAGGGAATGTAGCTGTGGGTTGTGAGCAAACCTTCTCTGTTTCTACCTTTTCATCAGATGAACTTTGTTCAGGAATCCAGGACAGCTCAGACATTTGAAATAATCATACCTTTGACAGAGTGTTGAAAGCAGTGTGCATAATATCTGCATGTTTCTTGGTATCACTTTGGATAGGTAATAAAGGGTCCTTTTAAAAAGAATGCTTTGGATCATGAAACTTCTGACTCATCATATATAAAAGAATAAAAGTAGGTCCAAGGCAAAGAAGGGAGCTGGAGTTTTTGATTTAGGAATGATAAAAAAAAAACAACCCACCCAATGATTTGATATGTTTGAAGCAAAACTTTTTAAAATCTATTTTCCATTTAGCAACTACAACAAAAGGCCACCTTAAACAGATAAGCTCTTCAGATTCAATTTATTCCAACCCCTTATTAGTTAGATTTTAGGAAAAGACTGCTATAAAATCACTTTATTCAGGGACTCTGCATACTCTTTTAAAGTCTAGAGATTTAGCAATCTTATTTGGTGTATCAGTGACATTACACATATGCTTTTTTAAATTTGTTGCTTCTTGTATGTGCCCTGACTGGAGATGGAACCTGCAACCTTGGCGTATTGGGACAATGCTCTAATTAACTGAGCTAGCCGGCCAGGGCAACATTCCACACATTTAACTCAGAAAACCCACTAGTATATTTTATTTCTGAGTTTTCATTTAAATGTATAGCTATTCCTATAACCTATACATGCTAATAAGTTAACTGGGTTAATTCAAATTCAAAGGGTTTTTTGTTTGTTCTGATAAGTTGCTTACCATTTTCTAGAGCGTGCCCTGTTTTGATGAAATACTTTCTTTTGTCCTCAGGCCAATTTTGTCTTTCCTGTAAATGCTTTGTTATATTCAAGTAGGCTTCATCAAGACTCATGGCCATAAAATTGGGATCATAATCAGCAAGTATTTCCTTAACCTTCAAAAGGAACAAAATGGTTTAAGTTTTGCAGCCATAGCAAAATTTGTCACATACAGCCGATAAGAAAACTTAATATTCTTACTTTGCAACCATAGTAACGACCCTACAATCAATAGCTCATGGATTTAGGGAATAAATAATTTACCGCCAGGGCACATTTGTCTAAATTCCCTTTCTTATTAAAATAGATCATGAAGGTAGAAGACCATGAAATAGCTTTATTTGATACAATCTCTGTTTAGCCACCTGTATCTAGAAATAGTAAGTGATTCAAATAAATCTTACATCATTCTGGTAGGAAAAAACGGTTAAACAACTACATTTTAAGAAGTTGATCAAAAATAGAAATGGGAAAAATAGAAACCTCCTCTCCCCCACCTTTCATGATGGTTTTGTATATTTTTAAAAGGAGAATCTTATTTAAAGGTACTATGTTACTTTAGAAAGTTCTATTTCAATTGATTATAACATGCACATAAAACTCCACTCAATATACATATTAATGCATGTATCCATTCAAGAATACAAAGCACAATTATCAGGATTTATAATGGGAAAAGACCACAAAATCTGTAGTGTCTGTGACTGTAATAAATGATGGACAATAGTCTGGAGTTGCATCTTAGGACAAAAGAAATACATACATAAAGAGGTCTGAATCTCTATATGATTCTAGAAGTGCCTTTTATATAAGACAGTTTCATTACATGAAACCAATCTTTTTTAACCATTGAAGTATTAGCTGAAACTAGAGGAAATGGTTGCCAAAATAATATACTTGCTAAATTATGTTATGGTTCCATCTAGTATTTAAAAGCTGTCTGATGCATTATGAGAAAGCCCTTCTTGATGATTTATAAAATGAAAGCTTTTTAGCTTAATATAATATGAACAGCTGAGTAAATTTAGAAAAGGTAATTTTAGAAAATAGTCACATAAAACTTGGCCAAGTTTTGCTCAGAGAGTACCTAATCAGCTCTGTTCCTGTAGAGGAAACCATTTTTATGATGTACTCAAATAGAATCGTTCTAGTGAAAATGAAATTCTGGAAGGTCTGTAGTTGGCAGCCAACTAAGATTATTCTGAATGAGAAGTACTCCCTAGAGGCACTGAGTACTCACTAACTTCCTTTACATAGGATATAAGAACAAGAATAGAATGTGCCAGTAAACATCAAGTACTGGGCTATGACAACAGTCAAAGCTATCCCATTCTTTTGGATAAAACAAAAATGGCTTTTCCTTAAACTTTTAAACCAAGCTATAAATTTAATGTATTTATAATGAATTTATGCTATAGTTCATTTACACATAAAAAAACATGTACTATCTGCAAATAAACTATCTAAATCCTGCTCAAATTTAAAGATTTCTCTAACATGAAAATAACTACACTAAAGATAACTAAAAACATTTTGTTCTCATTACCACACTGTCCAAAGTTTTACTGAATTACAGTAGGAGTTAAAACAATTCTTTCTTACAAAGTCTTTGAAGGATTTTCAAGCTTATTAAAAGCTAATCAAAATAGGTGAATTCTGCTACTGTTTTAAAAACAGTGTATTCTGGATACCATATAAGGCTCAGTTATTTAATATATAGATTGAATAAGTGGTAGGAGGTGAGACTAAAGGCATAAACTAAGGCAAAATTCTGATGTGTGAAGGCATGTGGACTTGACTTCATAGGGGACAGGAAGTCAGTGAAGGCTATGCCTAAGTAGGGAGGGGTGAGACATTAGACTTACCTCTTTACTCACAGCTCGGTATTTGTCAAAGTTTGGAGGCACTATAATAAGTTGTGGGCAGAGCCTTTTAGCAATAAATCCTGGCATGGCTGCACGAACTCCAAATCTCCTTGCATGGTAATTTGAAGTGCTCTGAAAGAAAATGGACCACTTGGGAATAAATATACAAACCAAAATGAACATATTGATCGATACATTCAAAAGAAACACATTACTGATGTGCATTTTCAATTCAAGGATATTTCTCTTTTTTTAATCCTCACCCGAGGATATGTTTATAGAGGGGGAGAGAAGAGAAAGAGAGATTGATTGATGTGAGAGAGAAACATAGATCAGTTGCTTCCCATACATACCCAGACTAGGGATTGAACCTGAAACCTAGGTATGTGCCCTGATTAGAAAGTGAACCTGCAATCTTTTGGTGTACAGGATGATGCTCCAACCAACTGAGCTACTAGGCCAGGGGCTGAAGGACATGTCATTTTTAGGTCACTGTCTCAAATCAAGCTTTAATTTTATCCTATCATAGCATGATGACACAATGACCTCTCCCACTGCTGTCTCCATATTTATAATATGACACCAGGTAATAAGCAAGACTGTGATAATAAAAAGGTTCCCTTACATTTCCAGTAACTAAACTTCATTGGTTTTAAGGCATACCCATAATATGGTACTATATATCAAAGTCTGGATGATAATGGGTGAGCCTATATAATAAAAGGTTAATATGTAATTTGTCCCCTCGACCAGGAGTTCGATGGGGAGTTCAACCGGCAGTTCGACCAGGAGGCAGGGCTGGCCAGCCAACCACCCATGGCCCCTCACCCTAGCCAGTAATAATACTAAAGTATAAATGTAAAGTAATATTATAGTACAAATAGTATAGATGTCACATGAAAGTAATAATATAGAAAGTAATAGTATGGTACAATAGTACAGATTTGGAATTTGATCAATTTGGGATTTTGGAAATTTTTCATCTAGAACAAAAATCAAAAGGTCTAATATATGGTTAGTCAAATTAAGTCTCCAAAATGAAGTGATAAAAGCTTAAAAGAACTTTAAAAATTAATTTTATTTCTTAAGGCTTAAATATCTTTTTTGGTGAAAAAATTTTGACTAGGAGATGGAAATAAAAACTGAAAGTAAAAAGAACATTACTAAATCTTACAGATGATATCTGACAACAGTCTCTGATAATATGGTAGATCATAGCACTACATTCAAATTTATCACAAATGAAATCTTTTTTTGGAACATTAAGTGAAAAGTCAAAGAATGCAAAACAGAATCTATCAAATGGAATCATTATTTCACAATAATAACATCAACTTCCCATTAATTACTTTTTAAATGGCATTTAAAAAATCTTGATAGTACTCAAAACTACGCTAATCCTTGGTCAGTGTTCTGGAACAGAAAATGCAGATGGCACTAAAAAGACAAACCAATGTTTTAAATATAAATAAGTCTAAAGGGATCTATATAAATGCTAGACCTAAGGTAGAGCAGAAACCAAATTTTAGATATGACTTCCTTTAACTTTTAGGTTTGTGGTAGATTATAAATCATAGCTACAAAATTTTACAGTTCCTCCTATCAAAGATGGGTTCTAGTTCCTCATGCCAAGTGACTTGCATTTTGACACGCTTTGACTCAAAGAATGTGAGGGAGTGAAATTATGAGTCATGAAGCCTAGGCATTATGAAGTCAGCAGCCTTTGCATTTGTGAGATCTGCAACCTACATGGTTAAAATATTAAATAATAATGCACCATGGGCCCTGGCCTGGTGGCTCAGTTGATTGGAACGCCATTTAATACACCAAAAGGTTGCAGGTCCGATCCCGGGTTGGGGCACATACCTACGCTGCAGGTTCTATCCCTGTCTCTTCTCTCTCTCTCTCTCTCTCTCTCTCTCTCTCTCTCCCCTTCCCCTTCTCTCTAAAAACCAATAAAAAAATATCCTTGGGTGAGGGGTAAAATAAATAAATAAATAAATAAAATGCACCAAGAGAGGGGAAAGCTGGATGGCTGGAAGCCATTCCCACCACCTCAGTCAGTTGACGTGCCAGGCATGTTAGTGAAGCCATTCTGTATTTTCCAGCCCCAGCTAAATAGCTCTAGCCAAACCCAGGTAGAGTAGAGATTAGCCTTCCCTATCATATCTGCTCAAATTACAGAAACATGAGCAAATAAATGGTTGCCCACTAAGTACTGAAAGGGTTCACTATGCAGCAATAAATGACCACTACAGGGTCTAAGTTCTAACTATGAGTACTAACTTAAACATTTTAAAAATCCTACAATTCGTTAAAAAAGAATTCCAACTGTAACAGATTGTAATAATGAAAAGTGTATCATCACCACCATGTATAGATAATTTTTAAGAGTTTATTAGGACAAAAACAATTATGCTTCACATTTCATTAGAAGAGAAATCTATTAGGTCAACATACAGGGGGAGTAATCTTTGTTTAAATGTAACAGATAATCATTTTGAACTTGAAAACAAGCAATTTTTAGGAGGATAAAAATGATAGGAAAGTAAATATTTTGTGAATTTAACAGTGGGGTTATCTTTAACGTGACTATGGTTTGTGTGTATGTTTGCATGGGTGCATATATACACATATATGCATACATACATAATTTAATATACATAAGTATATAGTATTATATAATATTAATGAGATTAAATATATTTTTTCAAGTATTAGTTGATTTATGGGAAAGGTGAGTATCCTTTCAATAAACACTGTTTTTGGACCAGGACTGTTAGTTGCCTGCATACTCATGGGAGCAGAGATAATGAACAGCTTATAGTTTTGTAATAAAATAATAACGTAGTAGGAATTAGGTTTATAGCTATCTAAGTTCATAGGTCAACGCTCAACCACTGAGTCACTCCAGCCAGGCTCCATTAATTTTTAGAGAGAGTGGAAGGGGGGAGGGAGGGAGAAAAAGGAGGGGGGGAGAGAGAGAGAAAGAGAGAGAGAGGGAAATATTGATGTGAGAGAGATACATCAATTGGTTGCCTCCTGCATGTACCCCAATCTGGGGGCCAAGGACCTGCAACCCTTCGGTGTGCTCTAACCATTGGAAAACATATGTGTGCTTTTTTAATTGTCTAAAGTTTTACATGTCTCCTTTTTCCCCAATTGACACCCCCCCCACACACACACACACGTGTGGTGTTTTTTTAATACAAAAACCCAACCATTCCAGGTACTACTTTTAATTCCCAACACATTTTAAGCTACATATAGTTATTCTGGTCTTTACCTTGTACGGTTAGGGTGGAAATAAGGAAGAGCAACATGGTAATCAGGAAAGCAAAGATTCCAAATCATGGGAAAAACGACTTAATTACAGTACTACATTAATTAAATATGTTACTCTAGAATGCGTTGGCAAACCTTTTCTAGATAGTAATTATTTAGGCTTTGCAGTTCATATGATCTCTGTTGCAAGTACTCAACTATGTTCTTTTAGTGTAACAACAATAATAAATGAATGGGTGTGACTGTGTTCCAGTAAAATTTTATTTACAAAAGAGGCAGTAGGCTGGATTTGGTGCACAGGCCATTGCTTGCAAAGCCCTGCTTTAGAATAACATTTTTCCTTTTTCTTCTAAGCTAGAACAGTTACTTAAGAAAAATATAATTTGCAACAGAAAGTACAATGCCACTCTACCGTTTACCAGGTTTGGAACTTTAGGGAAGTTATTAAACATCTCTCTAAGTTTGTTTTCTTATCTGTCAAATGGAAACAATAATTTGTACCTCAAGGGATGCTGAAAGGATTTAGTAACTGAACACATAAAGCAATAAGAAAAATACTCAGTTAAGCTGGTAGAATTCAATAAAGTCTTTTCCCTGCATAAACCAGTAAGGCTTACTTGAATATATTATGAAATTTCCATTTTGTCTTTACCTACTTACCAACATACTTGATGATCCTACAGCAATGGGTTTATCTTTCAATTCTGGATTGTCCCTCATTTCTACAGCTGCATAGAAAGCATCCATGTCAATGTGCACTATGGTATTGTTTAGATCCCGGCTCTGTTCCAATTCCATTGCAAATCTGTCAACCTTAATTTTTAAAAAGTTAACATACTTTGACAACATAATATTATAACACTACTAATCATAACCATAATATTTTACTAAGTATCTTCTATCTGTCTCTCTTCATCTATCCATCCATCTGCCCACCCCCCCCATCCACCCACCTACCTGTCTATATTGTTTATTAAGGCTTATAATTACTTTAATTTTCACAAATATAGGCAGTCTGTTCTCAAATATCATTCCCTATCAAGTCTTACATGTCCCAATACCCATAAGTATAAGAGGTACTTAATAAGTATTTATTGAAGAATAAACTATTCCAACTGCTTATATCAAATGACTCTGCTGCTTTATAAATTTGGAGAACAACTTATGTAACTAAAAGCTTCACTTTAGGTAAAATAAGCAACTACTCCTATCTGATTCATAATATTCATATCTTAAAATAGCAACAAAGGAAATGAGCAACAAAAGCTTATACTAAAGCATATGTAAACATTCCCTCTTTAGAACTGATTTTATAAGGCTAACATTTGATACAAATCAAATTAAAAATTTAAGGTGTAACTATTCTTTCATAAAATTTCAGTATATATGTCAAATAACAGTAAAAAATCTTAATCTTTAAAGAATCTTTTTGTTTCTTTAGAGAGAAAGAGTTGGGTCAATGAAAAGAAATGAAAAGGGGTAAAAATAAGCAAAGTAGGGCAGTAAGAAAAGGGTTTATATAGCAGACATACCCATTCCCAAGTGTTCCTTTTTTGCGACCTCTACCATAGAGGCTGAAAAAGCTTAATATGCACTTTCTCAGTCTCCCACCAGCTGGGGGTGGCTGTGTGACCTTTCTGATCTTCGACACGCATGAAAAAGTCAATAAAACCAGTAAAATTATGAGAAAAGAGATTAGAAAGCTATTGAGTGAGATGGAATACATAAAGAACATGGAAGAGTGGCTGGCAAATGGTACAAATTCAATAAATGCAACCGATTACTAAAAGGATCAATGTCTAGCTGTATAACAAAACAAAAAAAACTGAGGGGAGCCCGGCCAGTGTGGCTCTGTAGTTGAATGTCGACCTATGAACTAGGAGGTCAGGGTTCCATTCCTGATCAGGGCACATGCCAGGGTTGTAGGCTCAATCCCGAGTGTGGGGGGTGCAGGAGGCAGCCCGATGAATGATTTTTCTCTCATCAATGATGTTTCTATCTCTCCCTTCCTCTCTGAAATCAATAAAAATATATTTTTTAAATTGAGGGAAAACAGCCATAAATATGTAAATGGGGTGATCTCCGGAATAAAAGCCATTTCCATCACGTGGAAATCCCCATGGCAGGTTTCCTCAAAGGGGGAGAGTTACAAGGGTATAATTTAGCTCTTCCCCTCACTGGCCTTCAGCCTTGCTACAAGCACTGCTTCTCAGCATTACAGTGACGCTAGCTGCCCACTAGCTGCAGGTTAGGACTGCAACTTCTCTTTTAGAAAAATCACACGGAATCACATTTGTCTCTAGCAGTCCTAGTAAGACTTCCTGAGGGTCTGATCCTGTTTAGGCTGCATCCACGGAACAATCTGCGGTGCTCTTTGCCTGCTTCAGGCCGTTTCTATGCCGAGAAAGCCCTTCCTGTCACAAAACTTTTAAGTATCAGTTCAGATATTTCTCTGAGACTTAACTGAATCTTTGTCCTCCGCACCGCAGAATTTAATGTTTCCTTATTAGTTTTCCTGTTCTTACTGTGGCACTAATTGTATTAGATACTAAATTGTGAGTTTAGTACCTAAGAAGAAACCTTATCTCAGATAAGGCGGAGAAAGAACTTTAAGAAAGAAAGGGAGGGGAAAAAGGGAATAAAATTTATATATATATATATTTCTGGTTAAAAAAGAGAAAGCAGTATTTGTAGAAAAATTTAGGGGAAGGCTGATCTCATGCAGTGAGACACCATGCCTAATAAATGCAACTTTTCAACATTAATCTGATTTATTACCCAGACTTAAAACAACGATTCTTCCAGTTCAATTTTACACTGGAGAATAGCATCTTGACATTAAAAAAAAGAAATAAGCAAGTCATGGAAATTAATAAAAACAAAGATTTGAAAACTACTCTATATTAATCTAGAAAATATGCTTAAGATATGAGTCAACTGAGAATAACAGAGCAGCATCTGAAATATCTTAACCCAGAATCGTTGGAAAGGAAAAAGATAATAGAAAGCAAACTAAATGGGAAAAATTCTCCTCGGACTCATATATTAAAGATAGGGCGGTTTCTTCAGCAACCTATTGACTTTTCTGGGCTTATGGCAAGTGTATAGTTGCCAAAAGGAAACCTCCCCACCGATGACTCAGACATTCCATTTTCCTTTACTCTCTCTCATTAGTCACCCTTCTCTGTACTCTTTTCTATCAACATCTACCAAATGCCCACCACTGCTTTTTTCAAGTTTCTTCTAGTGAAATCCTCACTCATGTTTTTCTTTCTTCCATTTTTCCTTCCAAATGACTTTCAAGTTTTGATATGAATCTCTAACATGTCTGTACGGTATCCCTTTTGCCACACTCGTGATCCAGTATGTGTCACAGAGGTTCAAAAGAATGGCTTTCGTTTGGGTCTCAGCTCTGCCACTAATTAGTTACATGACAGTGTAACTATCCTCTCTTCCCCACTTCCCTTATTGTAAAGTGATAAGGGCTTAATGATATTATCTATAATTTTAAGAGCAGACATGACATTTGCTGAGTATATTAAATGACAAGGGTATATTTTAAGTGCTTCTTATTGTAAATGCATTTAATGGTCAAAATAATTCTGACTTAATGATTATTACTCCCATTTTATAGATAAGGAAACTAAAACTCAATAAAATTAAGTAATTTTCCCTTCATACAGCTGGTAAATGTTAGAATTAGACCTGGAAATGAGGTTACTCAAAAGTCTGTGCTCTTTCCATTATTTTATGCTACCCTAAAATAGACTTTTAAAAGTTTTCATCACTGAAATAAAGCTAGCGGTATGTTTGATATCCATATTATGTCTAAGTTTTTAAAATCCTTTTTCTATTACATCTAGAAGAGTATTTCAGAAGTATTGTTTTTCATTTGCTTAATGAGCATTGCTCTGACAATTGTTGAATAAATCTGAGTTCATAAAATCAAGTGTTAAAATGGTAAAAATGCAGTGATTTGCTGTGTAGTTGCCATTTACTATAATATAATGTTTGTCTATTCAATTTATGAATAGACAACATAATATTTTGCTGTTCTATAATAAGATGTTTTAGCAGCTACAAAAATGTGCCTTTAAGAAATCTAATGAGGATGGGATGGGGTGGGGAATACATAGAGAAGATCTGAATTAATATTATCGGAGTTCATGCCTACAGAGATTACTTACCTCAGCTTGACTGGCAATAGTTCATACTATCTTATCACACATAATAAAATCTACTACTCAGAAATTTTATGACTCTAAAATAGAAACACATTTCCTATGAAAACTTTTCTGTTCTCTCAGAACTTCTAGACTCTGTCGGACTTCCTCATTCCCCTCCCATTTATACAACTTCTTTTAAAGGAAGCTTAACAAACAAAACAATTTAACAATCAACATAAAACACATTTCCTGTCATTCCCCTTGCAAAAGATGCCAGACAGCCTCCTGTGAAATAGTCAACTAAAACTGTAACAAAATCTGAAATTATGTTGCACAACATATACAGGTACTCTCTAGTCCTTGAAATTATTAGCGTATTTAAAAATATGAGCTTTAAAAATAGTATGAACAGCAAAATATTATGTTGCACTACTCATTTGTATTATATCTTTAAAACTTAGAGATATTCGCAGTCTATAGATCTATAAAACTCACCAAAAAAAGGTCTAGAAAATAAATTGCATAAGGATTAATATCAATTTAAAAACAATATCAACGTGGACAGAATAGAATTTTTAAAAAACTTGATAAAATGATGCTTAAATGTCTTTAAAAAAATGCATGAGAAAAATAAAAGAATTTTAAACAAGAGTAGCGAAGGAGGGTATTAAGTTATATTATTGTAATTTAATAATTAAAATTGCATGGTACTGATAAAGGAAAAGATTCTATTGATCAGGAGGGTCCAGAAACAAGTCCAAGTACAATGCGAGTTTAGTATATAAACATGCCTCTTCAACTCAGAGAGAAAAGGCTCATGATTCAATAGTGATGTTGGGACAAGAAAATCATTATTTGGGGAAAATAATACCACTTAGGAAAAATATAATATTCACTATTTAAGAAAAAAATACTTCATACCTTACATCAAAACAAATTCCAAAGAGACTAAATATTGGAGTGTAAAAAAATCTATACAAATACTAAAAGAACATATAGGCTTATTTGTGAGGAATAACCTCTATGCACAATACCTAAGTTAAGGAAATTTTTTAAAATACTGTTGTATTTGTTTATATAGACATTTAAAATTATATAGGGGGGAAAGCCCTGTAAAATTAAAATACAACAAACTGGGAAAATATTTACAACAAGTGGCAGATTAAAAAATCCTTAGTATATGATAATATCTATAAATCAAGAGAAAAAAGATACCTGCTCCTCTAGAAATGTAGACAGAGGATATTGCTTTGGAATGCTAGTTGAACCCCCAAATCCATTCTCTCTCCCTTCTATAGTAATAGATTTTTAGCTGCACATGGCCACCCAGGTATATTTTACAGCTTCTCTTGAAGTTAGGTGTGACCGTGGAACTTAAATTCTTATAAAAGAATGTGAGCTGAAATAATGTGTGCAACTTCTTTTTCACTTGTGTATTAGCAAATTATTTGCCTTTAATTTTTCCTTCGTTCCTTCTTCCTTACTAGGGAGCTAATCCAGTTTTGTCAATCCTGGTAAGGATAACATTTTGAAATTATGGAACAACATGATGCAGAAACTGGTTCTCAAAATTACTATGGTGATCAGAACTACCTGACCAGCTGGGATTACTTACCTATTATGTGAGAGAGAAATAAATTCGTATCTTATTTAGACCATTATATGTTTGGGTCTCTTGTACCAGCTACTTAGCCTACGTCCTAACAGAATAAAAGAGGAAACTGCCACAAAAAGGAAATATTAGTAGCTAACTAATGTGTAAAAAGACAATCACCTAATGCCACAGCATGGATGGACCTGGAGATTATTATACTAAGTGAAATAAGCCAGTCAGAGAAAGACAAATACCATATGATCTCACTTATATGTGGAATCTAGTGAACAAAATAAACTGAAGAACAAAACAGAAACAGAGGCATGGATACATGGAACAGACTGACAGCTGTCAGAGGGGAGGTATAGGACATGTAAAAAGACATGTAAATAAGAATGATTATCACAAGGATGTATATAAAAAAAAAAAACTAGAACAAGGTGGGTTAAAGTAAATAAATTATGGTACCTCCATACAGTGGCATGCTATGAAGCACTAAAAATGATGATTTGGTAGACAAATCACCTTTTATCATGGAGGCAGACCACTTAACACAGAAGATAAAAATTAGCTTGTGCTCTGGGAAAGCATATATTTTTTTTAAATGACACATTATAGTTTGGTAAGAAAGACATAAAATTTATGATCTTAACCCTATCACAAGAATCAAATTAATATTATGATTTTATCATTATGTTGTAAAGTGCTTTGTTAAATTGCATCAGATTTGATCAACAATAAAATTATTTGTAAAATTAAACTTTCGTTTTATTAGCAGAACGTTGACTGCTTTAAGTTGTCAATCTACCACATGGTCCCTGGCAGTGTAGTTCTTATCAAACTTTTCTCCTGAAATAACTTTTAATACCAGAGGAAACAAAGTATTTACTCCCCAAAGATCCTGAAGAAGCAAAAAGCCCCCAAATTTTCAGAATTCTTGTGTTTTATTTTAAAAATTCATGCACATTAGACAGTCTACCCTTTATGTGACTCTTTGTTTTACTATCATACAATTATGTTTTAAATTACTTTTTAATTTAATTAGTTAATATGTCCCTCCAAAATCAGCATTGTAGAAAATATGGCACATTAATCCTGTGGCCCTTCTAGCTGCCAAGTATGTACATAATAAAAAGAATATAAGCTCTAACTTTGCCAACTACTTGTCAAATAACTAGGCAAGTTATTTAACCTAATTAAGGATCCTTTTACTCATCTGTTTGATGAAGGTGACAATGTCTAAGTGTAGGATCTTTATGTAAAGCAGAGTAATTTTAACAAGGTATACATATTTGTTAATTTATTGTTTTACAGTATAACGAACATTTTATTTACATTTTACCTTGTTTTTACTTATGACATAAGCATGATGCATTTAAACGGTCAATTCCTATTCTATCAGCTTCCACTTTCTTTAGCAAATAAATTAATACCTGTAATTGTGCTTTCCTTAGCTGCTGACTGGTAATTTGAGCTTTTTGTTGCATCATATTTTCAATTCGTTGGTTTACTTGCTTTTCTTTCTTGAGCTCATTTCCATAAAATCTGGACCCCTATGTAGGAAAGCAAAGCAAAGCATAAGAAAAATGTCTGAAGGAAAGCATCGCTGTAGTATAACCTGGAGGCTAAGAGTAACAGAGCATCACAATGATTAAATTCAAAACATAGCTCAACTATTTCTAGCTAAGCAAACCTAAAATTAATCTTTCTGTGTCTCAGTTTCTTTATTGTAAAATGAATGTATACTTACCTAAATGACAGAATTGTTGTGAGGCAGTACTAAGCACAGTATAAACCAAGATGAGTACATATCTGCTCTCAAAAAATAACAATGTGTCCCTAGACAGAATCCTTAGGTCATATCCAAGGCCTTAGTCAGATGGATCATCAATTACCTCCTCCACTTTTACTTTAAAAGTATTTTTAAAAATTTAATGTTAGTCGTAAAGAAAATAACTTTCAGAAAATTACCTATCATCCTAT
Organism: Myotis davidii; assembly: GCF_000327345.1. NCBI lineage: Eukaryota > Metazoa > Chordata > Mammalia > Chiroptera > Vespertilionidae > Myotis > Myotis davidii. Next base: position 2,729,089 of record NW_006299705.1, on the reverse strand, counting down.
CACTGAACATAATAGCTATCTACTTATCAGGCTGATAGGCATCTGGATTATTTTTACATTTTGGTTATTATAAAAAATGTTGCAGTGAATATATGTGTACATGTTTTGTGGGTAGACATGTTTTCATTTCCCTTGGATATGTACCTAGGAGTGAAATCTATGTCATATGGTAACTCCACAATAAGCCTCTTGAGGAACTGTCAGATTGTTTTCCAAAGTGGCTGAATCATTTTACAATCCCACCAGCAATGTGTGAGTTCCAATTTCTCCACATCCATGTCTTCCTTATTTATTATAGCCATTCTAGGCTATAATAGTGTGAATGGCATAATTTTTTTTTTAGTTTGTTCTGGAATTTTTAAATAAAATTTATCTTTATTGTTGGAAGTATTACAGATGCCCCCCCCCCCAATTAACCCCTCCTCCTCAATCCCACACCCTCCCCAGGCCTTCACTGCATTATTATCTGTGTCCATGGGTTTTCCACATCTACACTAATAAAAGAGAAAAATGGTAATTGGCGTACGACGCTACCCTTTTCATAGGCTAATCAGGGCTATATGCAAATTAACTGCCAACTAAGATTGGCAGTTAACTGCCAACAAGATGGCGGTTAATTTGCATATGTAGGCACAATGCAGGGA
>NW_006299705.1:2707184-2727909 GCF_000327345.1 Myotis davidii | reverse complement strand
TTGGAGGGTGATGGGGGTCTAGGCCTCTGGCCGAGGCATCAGGCCTGGGCCAGGGGCAGAGCCAGAAATCGGAGGGGTTTGGGGGTCCCCTGCCCAGGCCTGACGCCTGTGCCAGAGGCGTCAGGCCTGGGCTGGGGGCAGAACCAGTGATGGGGGGAAATGAGGATCCCCTGCCCAGGCCTGACGCCTCTGTCAGAGGTGTCAGGCCTGGGCAAGGGGCCAATCCTGTGATTAGAGGGTGATGGGGGTCAACGCCTGAGGGCTCCCAGTATGTGAGAGGGGGCAGGCTGGGCTGAGGGACACCCCCCACCCACCCAGTGCACGAATTTTGTGCACCGGGCCCCTAGTATACATATAAATTGTTTGGTTAATCTCTGCCCTCCCCGTCCCTCTGAGAATCATCAGTTGTATGCTTCCATGTCTCTGGATATATTCTGTTTGTCAATTTATTTTGTTCATTAGATTCCGCATATATGTGAAATCATGCGATATTTGTCTTTCTCTGACTGGCTTATTTTACTTAGCATAATTATTTCCAGGTCCCTCTATGTTGTCTCAAAAGGTAAGAGATCCTTTTTTTATATATATACAGCTGCATAGTATTCCATTGTGTAAAGCTACCACTGCTTTTCTATCCATTCATCTACTTATGGGTGCTTGGGCTGTTTCCAGATCTTAGCTATTGTAAATAATGCTGCTATGAACACAGGGATGCATATATCCTTTTTTGATTGGTGTTTCAGGCTTCTTGGGATATATTCCTATAAGTGGGATTACCAGGTCAAATGGCAGTCGATTTTTAATTTTTAAAAATCTTTATTGTAACTTTAGTTTGCATTTTCCCAATGACTAATATAATCCAGTGGGCCAGGAAAATCATGGCAGATCAGTAGAAAAAGGGTGGGTTATTTAATAAGTGGTTCTGGGACACAGAGAAGAGAGAGATCTGATAGGGACGTCTAAGATAACTGTAATACTCTATCTCTCAACCTGAAAACCAGGTTTATTTCTTTTTGAAAACTTGTATGATAAAAATTTCTACTAAGTCTCAAACAGAAAAATTGAGAGATGTACAGATGTACAAAATTATCATTGATATTTAACAACTGTTAACATTTTGCCATATTACCTTGATTGATTTTTTAAGTGACCTGTTGTAAACTAAATTACAGATATAATGACATTTAGCTAGTCCAGAGAGTATTACATTATGCATCTTTAAAAATAAGGCTATTTTACCCTAGCTGGTTTGGCTCAGTGGATAGAGCATCGGCCTGTGGACTGAAGGGTCCCAGGTCGATCCTGGTCAAGGGCACATGCCTGGGTTGTGGGCTCGATTCCCAGTAGGGGGCATGCAGGAGGCAACCAATCATGATTCTCTTTCATCATTGATGTTTTTATCTCTCCCTCTTCCTTCCTCTTTGGAATCAATAAAAAATATATTTAAAAAAGAAAAAAACAATAAGGTTATTTCCCCACATAATCATAACATTTTTATAACTAATAAAGTGAACAATAATTCCTGAATATTATCTAGTATCCATTCCATCTTCAAATTCACCTATGTATTTGTTTAATCAGGATCCAATCAGTCCATATGCTGTATCTGCTTATTTCATCTCATAATCCTTTTAACTTTCAAAATTGTATCTACATTTTATATACTAAAATTATTTTTCCCTCAACTTTTTATTTTGGAATTTATAAACCTCTAAAAATTGAAAAAAAAAATAGTACAATGATCACTATATGTCCTCTTCCAGATACAGCATTTGTTAATCTCCTGCAATATTTGGTTTCATCCCAAAATTTGCTGGCGTGCGTGCATGCGCACACACACCTTTTCTCCCCATTTCTTCCTAAACCATTAGAAGTAAATTGCTGTGAATATCAGCATGCATTTCCTAAGAATGAGGCTATTCTCTTAAATTTTATATCTTACTGCATGGATATTAATAATCCTATATAATAAAAGACTAATATGCAAATCAACCGAACAGTGGAATGACCAGTTGCTATGACGCACAATGACCATCAGGGGACAGACATTCAATGCAGGAACTTCCCCCTGGTGGTCAGTGCGCTCCCATAGGGGGAGCGCTGCTCAGCCAGAAGTCCTGAGCCAGGCTCACAGCTGGTGAGCGCAGTAGCGGTGGTGGGAGCCTCTCCCACCTCCACAGCAGTCGGACATCCCCCAAGGGCTCCCAGACTGCGAGAGGGCACAGGCGGGGCTGAGAGACCACCCTCCCGCCCTCCCCACCCCCCACCCAGTGCTCAAATTTTGTGCACCGGGCCTGTAGGATATAGATGAAACCAAAAAAGGTGATATGAAGAAAATCTATTAAAGAATTTTTTCAGCCTTATCCGGTTTGGCTCAGTGGGTAGAGTGTTGTCCTGGGTTTGATTCTAGTCAAGGGCTTGTACCTCAGTTGCAGGTTCCTGGGCCCTGGTCGGGGTGGGTCAGGAGGCAACCAATTGATGTGTCTCTCTCACATGTGTCTCTCCTTCTCCCTTCCACTCTCTCTAAAAATCAATGGAAAAATATCCTCATGTGAGCATTAACAACAACAACAAAAGAATTCTTTCATGGTCTTGGAGGAGCCCTATACAGTTGACTGATTCAATATAAAAAGAAGCAAACATAAATCTTCTGCTCAGGAGAAACTACCATGAGCAAAATCTGTGCAGAGGCTAAGAGGCAGGTCACATAAAAAGAAATACAAATCACTTTTAGACACGAGACTACAAATGCTATACTATGTTACCACAGACCGGGTCAATCCAAAAGTTTAGTCACACACAGTGTGGACACATTGTGGCAAGACAATACATACCCTCAAATATTAATAGTGGAAATGTAAACTGATACAACCACAATGGAGGGCTACTGGGCAATTCATAAAAACTGCACATGCTGCATCCCTTTGTGCTATCTGCATTTGCTGGAACAATTCCACTTCTTGGACTCTCCCCTATAGTTACATTTGCACATATGTAAAGTTATAAAATACAAGGTTATTCATTGCAGTACTGGTAAAAACAAAAGACTAGAAACGACGTATGTCCACCACTAAATTTAGATTTCTGACTGGTTCAATAAATTATATTATATCCACATGTAGCATAAAGACCAATGAATATATTTAATTACTTACACAGAAAGACCTCCAAGTTATATTAACTGAAACAAAATAAAAAAACACAACAATCATAATATTCTCCTCCTGGGGTTAAAAAAAGGGCAAAAAAATACATGCATGATATTTTGCTTTTACATGCATAATAGGTATACGTGAAGTAGAAAACGGGATGGCAATAAGAACTGAATAGAAAGATTATTTCATGCCCATTTGTAGCTTAACAATGTTATATGTTAAAATTATAATTAAAAGGATGTTTAAAATGTACTGATCTTCATTTAAACGAAAAGTATAAAAGTTACTATATTAAAGACATTGAAAGAAACAAGAAACATACCTTTGTGGCTTCCATTATAATTTTGTTTATTTTCTCTTTATCTAATCCTTCCATCCCAGCTTTATTATCGTTAAGTCCCATCCTAAGAAGGAGATCATCTTTGTAATTGTCATTCTTCTCCTTTGTGCTGTCCATGGTGTAGACTTAATGTTAAAATGGCTTCTTTTATTACCTGAGAAAGCATACAAAATAAAAACTGCTTTACAAACCATTGATGGTGGGAAGGGAGGTAGACACTTAAAAGTTAAAACGATATGGAAATCAGCAAGACAAATAAAAAGTGATGGTTAAGAATGTTTAGCTATTGAGAAATTATCATTATTCAGCTTTTAAAATTACTATTTCAATATTATAGTACTCTTGGAGGGGAACAAGGAAGTAACATTTCCTGCAAGCTCTGTGCCAGTCACTATGCTTGGTGCTTTACACTTGAACCTCACACAGGAGCCCTGAGAGGGGTTATTACCCCCAATATGAAGAGAAAAGAAACCTGAGACTCAGAACATGTCTACTGACACACACTAGCTAATAAGTGACAACATCTGTGTTGAAATCCAGGCCTGAGTTTCACACACGTTTTTCCCATATTAATACACTCTATAGGAAATAAATACATAACAACACTTCCTCTACTAAACATGTTTAATTAATAGCACTTATTAGGTGCTGTATGAAGACCTTTATTCTTATGGCAGTGAAAAAATAACAATCTATTCACTTTCAGGAAATTATTACATTTTATAATGTTTTATCACTTCCAAGGTTAAGAAAAATCTTTTCAAATAATAATTCTTTAATATTTTTATATAGTTTTTATAATTTACCTTCACATATATTTGCTTTAAAAACTATTTATAATAACCATGCAAAGTAGATTTGGTTATTCTCATGTTAGAGAAAAGAATTCAGAGTATCGGGAAGGTTAAAGGAATTGCCTATTATAATTCTGCTAATAAGCAAAGTAACTGTGATTTGAATCCAAGTCTTTTTCAAGTCTAATGAAGCTATCATAGCAAATGGGTTTTTTTGTGTGTGCTGAGAATTTTTAAGATCTCTTAGAAACTTTCCAGTATGCAAGATAGTATTATTAACTATAGTCACTATGCTGTGCATTGCATCCCAAGAACTTAATTCATTTTATAACTGGAATTTTTTACCATTTGACCACCTTCACCCATTTTGTTCCTCCCTCCCAACCACTAACCTGTTCTTTGTATCTATGACTTCAGTGTGTGTGTGTTTTTAAAAATTCTACATATAAATGAAATCACATAGTGTGTGTCTTTTTTTATCTGACTTATTTCACTTGGCATAATGCTTACAAGAGGACCTTATATCAATGTTGCTTCCATTTGTGGCACCAGCAAAGAATGAAAAAAATACGAAAGGAAATTTAAATGCTGTGATTATTAGAGATAGTTCCATTAGAAAACAAACAGTGTACATCACAGTAGTTCTCAAACTTTGCTGTACATTAGCCACCTGGAGAAATTCTAAAACTCGTGATGCCTAGGTCATATTCCATACCAAATAAATCAGAAGGTCTGGGAGTAGGAACAAATACCAGTATTTTTAAGAGGTGCCCAGCTAATTCCAATGTGCCCCAAAGTATAGGAACCACTGGTGATGTTTTTTTCCTCAATGCCCAAGGGAATATAGATTGTTTTTCTATTTTTTATCATTTGAATTTCTTCTCAACGATCACATTCAGCCTAATAGTATCTGATATTTTGCCTTATTCTTTAGTAACCCAAATACTTGTTTTTTTTTCTAGTAAAACAGGTAAATGTAATCCATTCATCATTTCCCCAAACCTACTGAAGAGTGGAGAGGCTAAATGCAGACATCCTGCATTTAAGTTGCCTTGTCCTTTAAATGATGAAATGTATGAAAGGAAAAGAAACATTTAATGGATGCTTATTACTTCACATATGGTATACTATTTAGGCCGAAATCTCTAAGAAGAATTGGTTTTGGTCCTTAATTAGGTCAGCAGAACTAGGCTATCAGCAATACTGACACCAGGAAAAATTGTGATCGTCAAAGTTAGTTTTCAGCTATCATCTAGCCTTGTTGATGCCCAGTTACGAGGCAATTTATGTCCAGTTTCATGGACATAGGCTTACTATCATCTACAGGCTATGACTTCCAGGTTTGAACTCTAGTCCAAATGCATGTCTGACATCTCAAATTATTATGTCCAAACTGATCTTTTCATCTGCCTCTATCCTCCAAACAAGACCCAGTTACAGTCTTCCTCAACTCAGTTGAAGATAACTCCAATCCTTTCCAATTGCTCATGCAAATAACATGGTAGCCATTCCTGGCCCAGTTGTTTCTCATACACCCCATATCCAAACTGTCAGGAAATCCTGTGAGCTCAGCTTTCAAAATGTACTCTGAATTTACCACTTCTCACTATTTTCACTCAATTCTGAACTATCGTTACTATCTCTTCCCTGGATTTTTGCAATGGCTTCTTCAATAGTCCCTTGTTTCTGCTCTTCTCCTTCTATATTGAATTATCAACATAGTAGCCCAAATGATTCTTTTAAATCACAAGTTAGGTCATGTTATTCCTCTGCTAAAAACTATATAAAGGCACCCCATATCACTCTAGAATAAACCCCTAATCTTTAAGAATCTGTATCCCAGTTACTTGTTACCTGTCTACCCTCATACTCCAATTTTACAACCCTATTTTCCTAAGGCACTTAATGGTTACATTGGTTTATTAATGCTTTGGGGACTTGTATTAAAATGTAAGAATATTTTGAATTTACATAATATAATGCTCGTTAAGCTCCATTAATATTCAAAAGACTCTAGTTTATATTTATCCTTTGGGAAATTAAGTTGCTTAGTTAAATTTAATTTCTTTAAATGCTTCCCAAATATATCTAAATCTAAGAAAAATTATCAGAGAACGGCAATAAACAACATACTAAGTTCTGGTGTACTTGGGTCACTATCAGTTTCTTTTTGTAATCTCATTATGTGACTGTGGAGAGCCTGCTTTTGTTTTTATTATTTAGTATTTCTGTATTTTCAAATTTCTAAAATCCCTCATTAGTCCTAGTATCTCTAATCATCGCATTAGTGCTTACTGAATTCCTTTATCTAGAAATCCATAAATTGAAAGGGGGAGCTTCTAGCAGAGGTAATCACATAATATCACAAAGAATGAAGATTTTCCCTATTTTCCTGGGAGGGAGATTTAATACTATGTCAAATGACTTTAGGAGGGCAGCACATAAAGTCAGGGATTAGTACGGTGTCTGCTACATGATAAACTCCATCAATAGTTATTATTTAAGTTAAGCAGATTTTCAGAGCTGTGACAAATCACTTGTGTTACTTCCTTCTCTTTAAGATAAAGAGACTATATAAGGGAAGAGGATACACTGTAAGCATCCTCGACAAAATGCCAAAGAAGTATTTGTCCTATGATTACTATGCAACATCACATATAAAGTCCCAAAGTCTATGAATGGATATAACTGACTTTATAAACAAATTTTTTAAAAAAATGGTCAAACATTTTTATGGCTTGACATTACTGAATAATCTGTTTCACTTCAACCCAGAAGCACAAACAGTAATGCATAACTCAAAGGACAGAACTCTGGGTTCTTGTGGTTTAGCATATTGTTTAAAAGCACATTTTCTCTGGAAACATTCAAATTCTTCCCAGTCTGATTCTACCACTGACTATTCAGGCTACCACTTAAAAAATATAAGGCCAACCAATTTTTCGGGTGGTAGTAAGGATGGAAAATTAGAAATTTTCAGAAGAGATTCTAAAGAAGTTTTTGTATGCTAGGGTTCGGACTACCTATAAAAAAAACACCCACACAAAACTACATAAACAATATCACCAGCACTTAGCATATTGAACAAAGTCACCTAGAATTAATCTACCAGAAATTATACAACATATACTAATAGGAGAAAGAGAAGGAATAGAGCAGGAAAAGAAAGGAGATGGGAAGAGGAGGAGGGGGAAAAACTAAACTATAGGGAATTTCCTAGGTGGGGCCTGCTTCCTATTTCTAATATATTATAAATAACCAAACCAAATAATCCCCCAGAAAATCTATATAGGTTTTAGGAACAAATATTTTTAAATCCTCCAAATGTTCAACTATTTAATGTTTGAACAGATTAAGCACTGAGCACAAAATTTTAGATTGTGCTGAAATGTTCTTTTTACTATCTAAATTCAAATACAATAAAGAATACTACCCTAATTTTAAAGTAGTCATTTCCAAATTAATGTCTGACTTACAATTTTCTTTTTTCAGTTTCTTCTAAAAAAAATTTTAATTTTCAAGAATATAAAAAAACCACAACTCAAAGATTTTAACACATTATGTTCTGTTTCTCTTCAGTTACTTTATACACATGTGTGCTCAAAAACACTCAAGCCATATACCCACAATTCTTTTTTAAAAAATTTACTTATTTTAATCCTCACCCAAGGATATTTTTTCCATTGGTTTTTAGGGAGAATGGAAGAGAGGGGGGAAAGAGAGAGAGAAACACATCATCAATTGGCTGTCTCCTACACATGCCCCGACCAGGGCAGGGGCCAGGGAGGAGCCTGCAACCATGGTACATGCCCTTGACTGGAATGGAACCTGGGACCCTTCAGTCCACAGGCCGATTCTCTATCCACTGAGCCAAACCGGCTAGGGCTCCCACAATTCTCATATGATGGGAACAACTGTATTTTTAGCTTTAGCTTTTTAAAAAATTTGATTTGAGAAAGAGAGAGAGGTAGGTAGGTAGCAAGAGACATAGAGATTTGTTGTTCAACTTATTTATGCATTAATTGTTTGCTTCTTGTATGTGCCCTGACCTGGGATCAAACCCGAAACCTTGGTGTATGGGGACAATGCTCTCGCCAACTGAACTATCCAGCTAGCGATCTTTAACTTTTAATATCTTTACAAAATAAGATGTATAACAATTTTAAAATTACTTCAGAATGGATTATTTAATTTTAAATGTGCATGTATCACTGAGAGAAATAACTGAAATAATGTTACCCCATAGACCCTAAACGAAGGAGATGTAAGGTAAAAGAAAATTCAAGTTTTCACCGAGGACATAAGGTCTACTCTTTGAGAACCATTGCACATATTCAATTGCCTTTTTCCTTTCTGTGTTTTCTAGTCATGTAACTTATCCCAAAGAAGAATGAGACAGAGGCAGTAAAAACAACAACAACAACAACAAAAAAAACACCTACTCTTCTTAATCTTAGAGAGATAAATTTCACTCTTATAGAATAACAAATTGAAACTATTTGCTTCTTTAATACAGAATGGAAAATATCCTGATACAAAACACATCAAATAAAGTGTTGATCCAAAGGTAAATGACCCAAAGTGAAGTTCCTATTTTGATGATGAGTTGCATATTTTGTAAAAAATCTGGAGGGTTCTTTAACAATGAAAACTTTGTTTATATTCAGACATAAACACACTCAGGACAACTGTGATAAACTAAATTTACATCTTAAGAAGTTGATTGATTCTTGGGATGTTGATTCATTAATAAAAAGGAGTTATGCTAAGAGGTTCTTTCTTTGGGTACTAGGTCAAGCCAGCAAAAATATTTACTTACACAGAAGTGATAATAAACAGATTACTTTTGTTTTGTTTTTTGTTGTTGTTGTTTTTTACTTTTGTTTTAGTTTATATAGTAAAGTGCACAAAGCTTAAAGGATAGTTGAATATATATGTTTTTAGAAAAGGAAGAAAGGATTTTTCTATAGTAGTTTTGTACTGTAACAATTTTTTTAAGTTTTACAACCTCAATGTTATCATTTTAATATAAATTATATAAGAAGCCAGAATAATATACTACAGTTGGAAAATTCAGCTATTATACTTTGTATCACTATACTGTGTTGTGTCCTACAGTAGTGGAAGGAAAATATTTTTTAAATAAATTTAATAAATTGTACAGAAAGAGTTGTACAAAATATTATTTTATTTTCCTATCCTGGAAAAATGATCCTTTCAATGAATCCCCTCTGACAAACTGCTTCAGTTTTGTTTTTTTTAAAGATATATTTTTATTGATTTCAGAGAGTAACGGAGAGGGAGAGAGAGAAACTTCAATGATTATTATCATTGATCAGCTGCCTCCTACATGCCCTCTACTGGGGATCAAGCCCACAACCCTGTTCCAGTTTTTCTGAGTCCTATTCTTTATATCATTTCTTGATCCACTGTTGATTTCTTATAGTGCCTAAAGTCTCTGGCGGGAGTTTAAAGCACTTTCATAACCTAAACCTTGGCAAATAAAATCTTAAGTAAAACCTCAAACTTTTCCTCAAATCTTTGTTCTAAGAATGCTGTAGAGCTCTCCTATAATTTCTTCATATATGTTTATCACTAATGTAAAAGCATACTAGTAAATACATAGCCTACAGAAAAGGGAAAGGAATGTTTGTGAGCATGGGTTAAAAAAAAACTTGCAAAACACTGAGCTAGAATAACTTATTAATCTATCATCTGTTGCACAAAAAAATGATTTGTGTTAACTAAACAGACCTATTAGCCCATAAAAGGAATAGTCCAGATTTACTGATATTTATTTTTTCCTTAAAGAGAGCTAAGTATGCTAACTGCTTATTTTAACCTACAGACTTAATAAAGAGTTCAGTTTCAAGAGGCATTTTGATAGAGTAAATCATTTGTAGCCAGATAGTCCTAGATTTAAATGTAAACTCTGAAGCTTAATTAGCTGTGTCTTTGGAGGCAATTTATGTGATTTCAAGGTCTATGAAATCTTGGTCTCCTGGTCTGTAACACTTTCCAGGATTGTTGAGGATTAAATGTTTAATATGTAGAGCCCCCTAGCACAGTAAACACACAGTAAGCATGCAACAATTTGGATTCTCTCCTCACATTCATTCTTATTTCTCTAAAATGTAACTAAGACTACAGGCCTGGCTGCAAACATGAGCATATAATTAAGAAAAAATAGAAAAAATCATCATTACTAAATAAGACGAAAGGAAAAAAATCACCCACCACCAACACACACAAAACGTAAGGTGTAACTTTAAGAAGTCAGAAACAACAAATGACTGGCGCAGCTCCCCTGCCTCACAACTCCCATCTCAGATCTTGTGGAACTCAGTAAACCAACAAGAGATTACTCTTCATGGCATTTAGGCTTTACCATCGACATGATCCTAAAATTCAAGTCACGGTACCAAGCAGTTATATTTTAGTTTACTTCAAGTCAATGACTATATTAAGGTAACCAAATCTGACACACACATAAAATTTCAACATTAACAGCTTATGTTGAGTTTGATCTCATAACTCTTAATTGTATGAATGCACCAACATAATGTGTTTGGCATGACTGACTTAAAAATCACATATGTTACTATCTAGAATATGTATAGATATACTTTATATTAATATAGCTTAACAAACATATGCATTGTAATGTAAAAATCAAATTAATATACTTCTAAGAATAGATGGAGTTCTCAGAATAAAGTTTTAAATTAAATCCTAGAATATACCCCAAGAAAATTTCTAGAAGTCTAGTTTAGAGCATGCATTTTTAAAAAATGTAAATCCTTGCCCAACCGGCATGGCTCAGTGGTTGAGCATCGACTCATGAACCAGGAGGTCACGGTTCGATTCCCCGTCAGGGCACATGCCTGGTTTCAGGCTCGATCCCCAGGGGGGTGCGCAGGAGGCAAGTGATTGATGATTCTCTCTCATCATTGATCTCTCTCTCTCTCCCTCTAATCAATAAAGATATAGTTTTTAAAAATGTAAATCCTTGACAAATGCTTATATTAACAGATTTTTAAAAAGTATGTTTTTATTGATTTTAGAGAGGTTTTTCTTCTAGAATTTGTGAAAGAAAATAAGGCAATATTTTTTGCAGAACTCAGTACAACTAAAGTACAGATTTCAAGGGGGTAATAATAGGCCACTCAGCCTTTATTTAATAAATGTATGCTGAATGAGTGAATGATGGGCACATTATTATTCAGAAAGGAATATAATTAATGGTAACACCTCAGGTAAGTATTTTTAAATGTAAGAACTATAAAAGCTAACATGATTCTTACTGTTTTATGTGCATTTATTCTATTTAATCTTCATAAGAGAAGAGGAAACTAAGGTGCAGATTTAGTAGGTACCTTAGATAAAGTCAGAAAAATTTGGGACTTTATTTCAGGTCTGGCTTCAAAGCCATCACACTTAATATAAATATAAAAAGGTAAAATAGAAAATGAGTGAAATCTTACCCAAAACAATGGAACTATAGTTGTTTTGTTGACTGATAATGTTAGTAACATAAAAGTGGAATGAATGGTGATAAAATATCATATGTGGTAGTACTGAAATGAAAGGCACAACTTATGTCTAAATTTAGTTTTAAATGACATCATGATTTTGAAAACTCTCTAGTCTTCAAATGAAAATATGAAACAATGACAAGAAACTAAAATAAAGTTATGAAAATATGATGTTCATTCAGACTTCTAAAAACTGTGAACTTTTTACAGAAACATTTATAGATGAGGGCTTTTTTAGTATCCTGGAATGTGATAAACATTGCACAGAGATAAATATATCTGGGGATCAACTGCAAATCTGAAGGGCAATTTCCTCAATAATCATAGCATCTAAAACAGTCCATTTATACTATGCATTGCCTTACCTAATAACAACTAAAAATCAGTAATTTAAAAAGCCCTATATTTCCATCTAAAGCAACACAGACAATAAAAGAGTAGCATTATACATAAAAAGACTTTTTTTCTGAAAATGAGAGCTTCCTAAATCTTGTCTTTGTACAAGTGAAAGTAGCAGCAAAGGTGACTTCTCTTTTACAATACTGTCAGTGGTTTCTTCCTTTCTCATGATACAATAGGAAAAACTAAATAAAAACTTTAAATATAAAATACTTTTCTCTAAAATTAGAAAAAAATGAAACATGAAAAAAATATTAAATTCCAAAGAAGTTGGTTACTTTGCTAAAAATATGTATGATTAATGATAATTAGCATTTTCTGAAAACTTACTATACGTCAGGCAGGTACTAAATACTTAAGAAGTATTCTCGCATTTATTCCTCATGATTACCCACCAATTTAGATATTATCCCAATAAAGTATATAGTAGTAAAATACATAAGGAAATTGCTCCACTGTTTTCTAGCCTCTTGTTCTTTCTGTTAAGACCATGATCTTTCAAATTGTCATTCTCCATAGGTGATAATGCTATTTTTCTCTGACTACTTTCAAGTTTTGCTCTGAATCTTTGTTTTTCAACAGTTTGACCATGATGTGCCTAGGCCAGTGATGGCAAACCTTTTGAGCTCAGCATGTCAGCATTTTGAAAAACCCCTTAACTCTGGTGCCGTGTCACATATAGAAATTTTTTGATATTTGCAACCATAGTAAAACAAAGATTTATATTTTTGATATTTATTTTGTATATTTAAATGCCATTTAACAAAGAAAAATCAACCAAAAAAAATGAGTTCGCGCGTCACCTCTGACACGCGTGTCATAGGTTCGCCATCACTGGCCTAGGCACATCCTGTCCTTCAAAGGATGGAGCTAGACCAGGTTCCTGTATTCTCTGTGAACACTTTACTCCTGCTTCCTTTTCACCAGTCCTTTTAAAGCTTTGAAGGTTTTCTCTGTCCCTGATATGCAGCAGGACTGCCTTCCTCATTCCCTCCTACTGCATATATTTTAATGTTTTCCTATTTTTCCAAAATAACCCCAATTAAGGAAGAAAACAAAGGCTTTCCAAGGCTTCAAAAATTCCCAATTCCTTTTTCAAGAATAGGACCTATAAAAAGCTGTTTAAATTATATGCCTCCTTTAATTTCTATGTGCAATATCAAGCACTATACTAATCTTAATCACAAAATAGCTTGGGTTTTCATCCCATAAAAAACTAGCAACAATCCCTAGAAAGCAGCAAGGTCTTTCTGAAGAAGGCCTTTATCCCTGGAGTTCACCAGTATTTCTTTACTTGCACACATCTTTTCACATATCCGCTTGAGGGCTAAAGTAAATATTACTACATGACAGTCATTGATCCCCCTGATTTCACCTGGTTTCGGATGATTCCCTCAGATGGTAATTTTATAGAGTATGGTTCTACTGTGAAATGCTTGCTATCATGGGATCTACATGATAGCCATGCTTTCCTTATGTAAAAAAAAAAAAAAGGAAAATTCTGTTATTTTAGGTATTTCCAACTAACAAAAATGGCCTATTCAGATGTCCCAAATGGCAAATATTTATTATACTTTATACATGAATTTTTATACAACTACTTTTAAGGCAAAAATTTCACCATATTAAGCAAAGATAAATGAACTAGTAATTAATATATTAAACTGTACTTTGATTTTTAAGATTAGTACCTTATTTAATCAAATTATTATTTTGGAATGAATTACAATGGCTAACCCTTTTACCTGAGATAGAAGGAAATACAAACTAGTTCAGGTTTGGCTATGAAATAAAATTAAGAAATGTAGTTTATATTAACCCTTGGTGTACCACAAGAATCTATGAAACCCAATTTTAGTTTTTCAGTTTCTTTGAGCAACTTCACTTGTAAGCATTAATGTTTCATATCTTGCTTTTTCTTTATCTTGCAAAATTTCTATATGGATCTATTTTATCATCCTAGGATTTATGTAATCATTACTCATCAATTATCTGTAAGAGTTAAGCTAAAAATAAAATAGTAAAATGAAATAATAGAATCACCTAGATGGATGATCTAATAGTAAAAGAAATCATCACTATATCACTGTAGTCATCCTACAGTTTTATTATGTTTTGCCCACAGTATCACATCTTTGAAAGAAAGTATAAGTGAGGTATAGAGACACCATTTTTGCAGGTTTTTGTTTTTTAGTAGTTTTTGTTAAATACAGTAGAAAGTTCTGAATTTTTCATACTAGCAAAGACAATTGACAGAATTTCACATTACTAGACAAATCAGAAGATGAATATAGAGATTAATAGCATTCCACACTATAATGAGGAAATTGACCATATAAGCAAATTCTAGAAAATGAATTTTCAGATGATTCAAATATATTTTCTGACACTCAAGAATCAATGAGTAAACAATGCATATTTAAGAATAAAAAGCAAGTATGGCATTCCCATCCAATTAGTCATTCAACAGAAAGAACTTCCTCACAGAGTATTTGCAACAACTTGGAACACCCCATTTTGCTGACAGGATATATGACAGTGTTCCTTCATCCTTTATGTTTGCACTAAAAGTTACTTAAAAGAGTTTGTAAGTAAACAAATGGTTAAGTTATATACGAAGGGAATAGGTGATGTAGAAATGAAAACTTCATTGGACTTATAATTCCAACTGATGTTTATAAATATAAAAATAAAAATGTTTTGCAATTACAGGGGAAGAAAATGGTTGCCTTTTCTTTAACAAAGTTATGAGATGTCCAAGTTTGCAATGTTATTGCATTTTGACAACCTAAATGCAAGATAAAGAACCATAAGTGATGATAAGCTAGAGGTACTAAAGATGCATATTAAATCTAGACTTATTATTTAAAGATGGATAGTTCTAGAATCATGCATAGAAGTTGATGAGCAGCTACCAGCTTTACAAGGATAGTACCTATTTTAGGGGAATATGGAATAAAATTTTGAGTTAGTATACTAAGTTCTGATTTTTAAAAAAATTTGTATTTATTGATTTGAGAGAGAGAGAGAGAGAGAGAGAGAGAGAGAGAGAGAGAGAGAGAGAAACATTGGTGAGAGAGAGAAACATGGATTGCTTGCCTCCATGACATATCCCAACCAGGGATCAAACCCATTACTAATAATGTTTGATGTTCCAACTAACTGACCCATACCATCCATGACTAAAAAATTGTTGAAGGAGAAAGAGAGAGAGAGAGAGAGAGAGAGAGAGAGAGAGAGAGAGAAACATTGGTTTGTTGTTCAACTTTTTCTCCCACCCATTGGTTGACTCTTATATGTGCCCTGATCTGGGATCGAATCAGCAACCTTGGCATATGGAAATGATGCTCTAACCAAGTGAGCTACCTGGAGAGGTCAAGTTTCATTTTTCTTACAATTTCTAATAAAGTTGTTGTTCACTATACCTTTGTTACTTCTCAAGATTATTAATAAACCAGAGGCCCAATGCACAAAATTCGTGCAAGAGTAGGCCTTCCTTCCCCCAGCAGCCGGTACCAGCTTCCCTCTGGCACCTGGGACCTGGGCTTCCCGCTGGCCGCCAGCAGGCACCCAGGACCTGGGCTTCCCTCACAGCCCTGGCTTTGTCCAGTCTAATTAGCATATTATGCTTTTATCATTATAGATTACTCAAAAGTATGAAAAATTAAATGATAAATCCCAACCACTATTTTTTCTCATATATATTGAGTTAAATCAAAATATAATTCCTGCCCAAGCTGGAGGCTCAGTTGGATGGAACATCATCCTGTACACCAACAGGTTGCGAATTTGATTCCCAGTTGGGGCACGTACCTTGGTTGAGGAGTTTGATATCTGGTTGGGGGTGTATGGGAGAACACCAATTAATGTTTCTCTCTCTCTCTGTTTCTCTCTCTCTCTCTCTCTCTCTCTCTCTCCCCCTTCCTCTCTCTCTCACATCAATAAAAACATATCCTTAGGTGAAAATTAAAAACAGACAAACAAACAAGCAAAAATTACTTTAACAACATTACATAAAAGAAAAACTGCAACGGGCTCCAAAGATCACTTAAATTATTTATGAGTAATTAGAACATAGATTTACTAGCACACATATTCCACTGGTTATCATTCATAGAAAAAAAACTGTAAATTGGCTACATATTATTGCAACTTAAAAATGTATATGGATGAATTTTCTTTTAGGAAAATTGTCAAACTAAAGAAAAACTATGCAACATACTAAAATATAATCTGGCTCTAACAGATGCTCAAATATTTTAAAATATCACTGTAGTATAATTTGGGTTTAAGTCTAAAATCAATTTTATATGTACTAAAAGTATCCTATCTAATAAAAGAGAAACATGGTAATTAGCGTACAACTGCTACCCTTCTTCCCATTGGCTAATCAGGGCGATATGCAAATTAACTGCCAGCCAAGCTGGCGGCAAGCAGCCAGGCAGCTGGAAGCGAACATGAGGCTTGCTTGCTTCAGTGACGGAGGACTCCAATGTTCCCCGCCTGCCATTGCCGGCCTCTGAGCTGTAACTCTAAGCAACTATGTTACAAATATAGAAGCTAAACAAAACCCCAGAAACCTTTAGTCACCAAGCTTCAGCCAGCAGGATCGCAACATTTTTCAAATACAGAAGGTAAACAAAGGCCAGAAACCTGCTTTCAGCAGCAGAGGCCTAAGAGCTAGAGTCAAGCCTCAGAGCTAAAGCTGGCCCAGAATAAAAAAGAAAAAAGAAGAAAAAGGAGCGGTTGGGAGCTTAAGCCACCCGCCAGCCTGAAACAGCCCTCAGCCCCTCACCCAGACTGGCCAGGCAACCCAGAGGGGATCCCCACCCTGAAGGGGGCGTGACCAGCTGCAAACAGCCATCAGTCCCTCACCCAGGCTGGCCAGGCACCCCAGTGGGGACCCCCACCCCGATCTAGGACACCCTTCAGGGCAAACCAGCCAGCCCCCACCTGTGCACCAGGCCTCTATATAGTAAAAGGGTAATATGCCTCCCAGCACTGGGATCAGCAGAGCTGCGAGGGCTTCCAGCACCGGGATCAGCGTGACTGGGGGCAGCGCCCAAACCCCGATCGCCCTGTGGCTCTGTGTGTGACAGGGGGCGGGGTTACAACCTCCCTATCCACCCTGCTCTGTTCGTGACAGGGGAAGGCGCCCCAACCCCCTGATCAGCCCTGCTCTGTGCCTGATAGGGGGGAGCTCCCCAACCCCCTGATTGCCCTGCGGCTCTGTGTGTGACAGGCTGAGGGGCCCCAACCCCCTGATCGGCCCTGCCCTGAGTGTGACAGGGTGTGGCGCCCCAACCCCCTGATCCGTCCTGTTCTGTGTGTGAGAGGGAGTGGTGCCCCAACTCCCCTATCAGCCCTACTCTGTGAGTGACAGAGGGGGAGCTCCCCAACCCCCTGATCGTCCCTGCTCTGTGCGTGACAGGGTACAGAGCCCCAACCCCCCTGATAGGCCCTGCTCTGTGAGTGACAGGGGAGAGCTCCCCAACCCCAACTGGCCATGCTCTGTGCAAGACAGGGGGTGGCACCGCAACTTGCCCATCGACCCTGCCTTGAGTGTGACAGGGGGCGGTGCCCCAACCCCATAATCGGCCCTACCCTGAGAATGACTGAGGGTGGCAACGCAACCTCCCGATCCGCCCTCCTCTGTGCATGACAGGGGGCGGCGCCCCAACTCCCCAATCGGCCCTGCTCTGAGCCCGACCAGGGGCTGCACCTAGGGATTGGGCCTGCCCTCTGCGACCCGGGGGTGGGCCTAAGCCATCAGGTCGTTATCTCTCGAGGGGTCCCAGACTGCAAGAGGGCACAGGCCGGGCTGAGGGACCCTCCTTCCCCCCAAGTGCACAAATTTTTGTGCACCGGGCCTCTAGTCTATATATATAAAAGGCTAATATGCTAAGTGTCCAACCAGCCACTATGATGCGTACTGACCACCAGGGGGCAGACACTCAATGCAGGAGCTGCTGTGATGCACACTGGCCATTTACAAAGAGACGGCACCGTGGACCTGGCGTCCACAAAGCAACACTCGGCTTCCCCCAAGTGGGACACAGGCCCCGCCACCACCCCAGAGAGACACCCCACCAAATCACAGCCGATGCTGCTGAGACCTCATGGCGCAAAATGCGGCCCCCAGCCCAGCCCAGAAACGGTCCCTGTGGGCGCCGGGTAATGACTTCACGTAGCAACACCCAGCTTCCTGTCCCTAATGACTAGCCTCCTTGCAGTTTCTTCAGCCTAGTAACATGTCTTGCTTTGTAGCCAGGTGGAAACATTTTACACTTTAACCAAATGTCTGTGTAGCGTTTTCACGTGCCTCATCTCATTTGATCCTCACAGAAGTCCTGGAGTAGGTAGATAGGAGACACGCTGGAATCCTCTTTTCTTTTCATTAGCCGGAAAATGGAGATTTAGAAAGTTTAGAAACTTGACCCGACTGAAAAGAAGAAATGGTGGAACTTGAAAATGACTTCAGGTTTTCTCACTGTGCAGAATATAGTTAAACACTGCTGCAGTTAAATATTTACCCTTTGTTCGCCTCAAGTTTTCTCACTGCATAGAATATAGTCAAACACTGCTGCAGTTAAATATTTTACCCTTTGTTCTCCCTGCGAGATCTATAATAATAATAATCTCCTTCGTGTTGATATTTACTGCTGTGTTGCTGACAATTACCGGAAAGAGAAGCTGGGGTGCTTCACTGGGCTGGAAAAAGTTTAGCTAAATCAGAAAGCAGGTCTAATTAAGCAAATTTATTCTACATATATAAAAGGCTAAGTTGACTTGAGCATGCACAATACATGCAAAGCTCTCGCTGGTGCCAATTACACACACGTGTTTCGATCTGTCATTGTCGATTGTGAATGTGGTTGACACTTCTATTATAGAGTAAGGGCGAATAGCACTATTAAAATATTTCTTCTAATTAATTTCCTTTCAATGTGTATGAATTCATGCACCGGGCCACTAATATACTATAAGTCTCTGAAGTTCCAAAGTCTAGATGCAACTATTCACTAACTATGGGCAACTTATTTAACTTTTTTGAACTTTTATTTCTTTATATGTAAGATAAGGATAATGTCTGTCCTGCAGGATTTTTGTGAAGAGTGAACACTAAATGCAATAAACCTAAAACAACATTTTACATTGGGTAGGTCCTTTTTCCTTATAAAAAGCTATGATGGAATCTGGTTCTTTAGTTTCTCATTAATTTTTACTATGGTAGTGATTTTTCTCCTAGACCTTGTTAATTACAATTCCTACAGCTTCCGTTCAGTCATCAACCAACTAAACTTATTCCATTCATCTGTAAATATTTCCTGAATACTTACTATCTTTTAAATCTTTACCTGATCTCTAAAAATAATGCAACTGTTAAAAACATATCAATTTTATACACTTAAGTATTGTCTGTATTCGTAGATAGGAAAATGTTACAAAACAATGAATCTATGGAAGATGTGGTGTATATATCTCATATTTACAGCATCCTAATCAGAATCATCAATCATATAGCAGAACTTCATGAGTATGAAAAAGATAAATTGTCTATTCAGAAACTGTATCACCATAGCAACATGTATATTCTATAACAATATTTTTCAGCTTACTTGACTAAGAAGAGGATCTGAAATTATAGTAAAAGTGAAACAATGAAAGGGTTAGGAAGAAAAAGAGGAAGCAAACACAATTACAAAATTAACTATCACAAGGATTCTACTAATACTTAAAAATACCACACTGCGTTATACAGTATGACTTTAATGTATTAACAAAATAATTTCTCAATTGTAACAGCAAAAGAAGTTAAAAGAGATTCAAAAGCTTGCGGGGGGGGGATGAAAACAAAATGTGTACATACAGAGTGGACACTGATATCACTGTTCATCTACCATAGATGTATACTCTGTGGATTTTTTACCGTTAGAGTGAAATTATGAAACACTTAGTTCTGACAAGTTTTTACCCCACAAAACCAAGTGTGTGTGTGTGTGTGTGTGTGTGTGTGTGTGTATGATAATGAAATACAATTTCAATTTTATTCAACAGTGAAAAACAATATTTCTGCTTGGAACATACCTAGCTTGGCTCTCCTCTATACAATAGGAAAAGAAATAAAAGGATAGCTTATACCTCTTTGAAATTCCTTTTCTGAAATCATTGTCTTATTGCTGAATGTTAGAACTTTCTGTGGGATATAACATATTTTTAAGTAACTATATGCAGGGCATTATGATATCTGTCCTTGGAGAGTTAAAAGGTAAAAATCAACACACAAGGGAGTCTAATATATATAAGATATGCAGAGTTATCTTATGGATCAAGTAACATAGTTATGCTCTGAAGTAGGAGCATAATCCTATATAATAAAAGTCCAGCAACCATAATGGCAGAATGACCAGAATGACCGCTCAACCAGTCACTATGAGGTGTACTGACCACCTCTCAGTTTCTTTCCCCGGCCGGCAGGCTCCAATAGCCAATGGCGAATGT
>NW_006299705.1:2702219-2707113 GCF_000327345.1 Myotis davidii | reverse complement strand
ACTGGCAAGCAGGCCGAACGGCCAATCTCTTGGTTCCTCCTGGCCTGGAGGCTCCAATAGCTGATGGCGAACAGGGAACCGGGATGGGTGGTGACGGGATGGCCCTGATCGCAGGCTAGGCCTAGGGACCACAGTTGCGCACGATTTTGTACACCCGGCCTCTAGTACAATAATAATTGAAGTAATTAAAGAGTCTCTCACTCCAAATGGAGGGTTGGTGATTAGGAACAGAACAAAGAAGAAGCAAGCAAGCAATATGGCCATGCCTACTTAAATATCCATCTCCATAAAATGGATAACCTAACTTAATGCTGCTAACCATTTAGAATCACAATAATACCCCTTGGAGGATAATAAAAATATGAGGCTGAGATGTAAGAAATCAAGTCTGGATTCGAGGCCAGGAGATAAATACAAATCACAGGACCTGAAAAAATGGTGAGAAGATTGGAGGTGCTTGGAATGCTGGGGTGGGAAACAGGATTGAAGTCACAATTATTAATAGGCATAACATAAGCTTCTCTTCTCTATCCCTTTGAGCCAAGTAAAACAGGATGTAAGGCATGTTACAAAAGTTCCATTATAGCTTATTATTCTCCCAGCTTCTACTTCTCACCTGCTCCCTCCTCAACTATTCCCATCATTGCCGCCAACAATTGCTATGGTAGAGGAGGAATAGAGGAAGAGGGAATACAGTAACAGACAATAGTAATACACAACATACTTAAGGAACTGCAAGTAGTTCAGTATTGCTAGAGCAGAAGTGGCATTTTGGGGTATACGAACAGAGCTGAGAGGGGAAGGCAGGCAGATAGGGGCCAGATCAGGAGACCTGTGTTGTGAATCACCTACATTAAAGAAGGTCACCCTCTCTCTCTCTCTCTCTCTCTCTCCACATGCATGTGTATATTTTGAAAATCATAAATAGTGCTCTCAGGGAAAAAAATGAGGAAACAGTTAAAAAGGAAAAGCAAGAACCATATTTCATTGCTTCAGAGACACACATTTTTTACTTTTAAAAAAATCCTCACCTAAGGATATGTTTTCATTGATTTAAGAGAGAGAGAGAGAGAACATGAATCGGTTGCCTCAAGTATGTGCGCCCACCTGGGATCAAACCAGCAACCTAGTTATGTGCCTTGACTGGAAATTGAAGCCGAAACATTTTTGGTGTAGGGGATAATGCTCCAACCAACTGAATCACCGGGCCAGGGCTTTTCACATTTTAACATCACTAAAATTGGGATGTCTCACATAATCCTTGTCAGTAAGGTAGCAGTTGTGACATAATTGTCATTACCTATGCATCAAAACATGAAGAATTGGTGTCAGCAGCTTGGAGAAAAACACTCTGAAGACAATGTTGTGGCATTCTTAAGAAATGTTGCAATCATCAATTATCCTGATCCTGAATGTATACAAACACAGGGACATTAACAACTCGAAATTAAAAATTAATTTAGAATACTGCGAATGTGGAGAGATTAACTAGATCTGGCCCTCGTGACTCGGTGGTTAGAGCATCGGCCTGCACACCAGAGGGTGGCAGATTGGATTCCCAGTCAAGGGCATGTAGCTGGGTTACAGGTCCAATCTCTGCCCCTGGTGGGGGCACATGTAGAAGGTAACCAATTCATATGTCTCTGTCATATATTAGTAGATGTTTCTCAGTCTCTCCTCCACCCGCTCCTTCTATCTCTAGAATCAATGGAAAAAATACCATCACTCCTTGAGAGAGGATTTAAAAAAAGAGATTAATTCTTACCTAATTAATATCACTTATAATTACCTTTTCTTCTACCACAAGTGATACATATACATATACACATGCACACACATATACCTATATATTCTTTTCATCATACAAAATAGCATAAAGACAAAAATTCAAATAGCTCATAATTTCACCATCCAGATTATTCAAAACATTAAAATAGGGCCAAAAAAAAAATCAGCTGTATTATTCACATGCTGTACTTTGCTTATTTGTACTCTAGTTTTTAGACTGTTGCTTTTTATGGATTTTTAGCTGTTTCATAGATGAGTATTTCTATTTCTAAGTTTGCAAAATCACGTTTCTTATGTAAACCCCCAACTTTTAACTCAGTTACATTTCAGTTTGGAAAAGCAGTATAAAAAAAACAGTTAAATTCCTGGATTAGTTAAAAAAGACTACTTAACTCAAAACACATATTTAACATAAAAAATACTATGGAAATACAGAAACTATAAGGACTAAATTGTATAAATACTAGAGGCCCGGTGCATGAAATTTGTGCACTGAGAGACGGAGGTGGGGTGGGGGGTGTCCCTTAGCCCAGCCTGCACCCTCTCCAATCTAGGACCTCTCAGGGGATTACTGGGCCAGCAGGGGAGGGCAGTTGGGGGTGACTGGGCCAGCAGGGGAGGGTAGTTGGTGGCAATTGGGCTGGCAGAAAAGCAATTAGGCGTCGATCAGGCTAGCAGGGGAGTGGTTAGGGAGTAATCAGGCTGGCAGGCAGAAGCAGTTAGGAGCAATCAGGTAGGCAGGCAGGCTAGCGGTTGGGAGCCAGCAATCCCGGATTGTGAGTGCTATGTCCAACTGTCGGTTTAGGCCCAATCCCACAGCCCCAGCTGGCCCTCGCAGCTCCAGCTTCGTCTGGAAGGTCATCAGGATGGTCGTTCTACTGTTCAGTCTAATTAGGATATTAGCTCTTTATTATATAGGATACTAGAGGCCCAGTGTATGACATTTGTGCATGGGGGGGGGTGTGTCCCTCAGCCCAACCTATACCCTCTCAAAGTCCAGGAGCCCTCGAGGGATGTCCAACTGATGGCTTAGGCCCGCTCCTGCCAGCTCAGGGCTTCTGGCTGAATGGCGCTCCCCCTGTGGGAGTGCACTGACCACCAGGGGCAGCTCCTGCATTGAGTGTCTGTCCCCTGGTGGTCAGTGTGCATCATAGCAACTGGTCGTTCTGCCGGTCGGTCGATTTGCAATATTACCCTTTTATCATATAGCATTATTTTTTTATAAAATTAGTGTTCTCAGTTTCAACTTGGGATATCCTCTCCTGCTATACTTCTAGCATCAGAAACAAATAAATATTCCCCTTCATTCCTCTACCTGCTGATCAGTAAAACTACAAACATTACCAATTCCAGCACCTCTGGTGTTTTTTGTTTGTTTTTTGGTTTTAGTTTTTTTTTTTTTTTTTGGCTTCTGTCTTGACAGGGGGAGTAGAGGGCCAGGGTGCAGGCTTTGGAATTGATACTTAGTGGAGATAAAAGAGGAGGTGGAAGATAGGGAGATAGAAGAGGAATTGAAGAACTCTAGTGGGATGGTAATGAGAATTGGAATCAGGATATTTGGGCTCAAACTGCAACTATGCTCTTTACTAGCTGTATGACCTTCGGAAGGTTACTTAACTTCTCTGTGGTCCAGTTTCTTCATGTGAAATATCAGACATAGAAATAGAATAGAAATAATAAATTCTACATTGGGATTAAATAGGACAGCATAACTAAATGATGTTCAAATCATTACGTGAAATTAAAAACATAGTTACTCCGATATATTTATCCATAGAATACATTACTTATTTACACAATTCTTTTTATAAAGGTATTCTGAAGCAAAGAAAAGGGTATCATCTTGTAAATAATAGAGATCTGTATTCAAATCCCAGCTCTGCCACTTAGACGCTATATGACATGGGTCATTCTTACAATAAAGTTTCTATACCAACCTTCTCTGTCTTTCAGAGAGCGGTAGGTCGGCAGAGATGGTTAACCTAAGTCTCAGGGAGATAGATGCTCATTTGCAACTAAAGAAAAACTCCAGGCGATTACTTCACATTCTTATTTTACTTTAAAAACTCTTACAACGTGATTTATTCTCTGACATCTTCAAAATTACTCTCCACAAAGTAAAACTCTTGGAAATCTAACAACGTGAAGTGTTTGCTCTGGTGAGAAGGAACTGAAAATTTTTCCTTCGAAGGCGGGAAACGTCAAGTGTGAAGTCTAATTTCTAAAGAGCGAGAAGGGCTTTCAAAACTTGCAGAGGTAGTTTGGCGGAAAGAAACCCCCTTGTCGCTGGAGATGGCAAACCCCTGGCCCTGGGTGGAGGCGGAAGAGTCCCGCACACTTGCCCGGGCAAGCAGCAAAATGCTCCCCGGCTTTCGGGAAGCCGCCATGGAAGGCAGGCCCGGCATCCTCAACGGAGAGTTCTCTCTCGGCCGCCCCGCAAGCCCGACGGATTCGTCATAAACACGCTAGACAGAGAGAGAAGCGCGGCGGAGGGAACCGGCCACGCAATTATCCCACGAAGCCCATCCACTGCCTGACCGTCCCCAGGACAAGCCCGACCGACGCCAAACACTCACCAGTGGACTCACGATCGCGACTACAACTCCCAGGAGGCCACGCGGGTGTCGGAGCTGGTCTTTCCCAGAATGCAGTACAGCGGCGTCCCCATCCCTCCCCCTTCCTCCGCTCCGCCTCCTTCTCTCTCTGGCGTCACGTGGGAGGGCCGGAGGTAGGGTGCTGGAGGGACCCCAAGCCTACGACGTGCAGCGTCAGACGTTGGGAGGGGGCCGGGGCGGGGAGCCGGGGGAGAATGGGAGGACGAAGAGGAGGGAAGAGGGAGGGGACGGTAAATAGTGGGCCAGGCAGGAAGATGGCGGCGGGAGCGGAGGTGTGAGTGGACCCGGGTGTATACCGCTGGATTTTCTCTTCCCTCTTCCTCCCCCTTTTTCACCCCGGGGACTAGGCGCCGCCTCCGGCGCAGCTCACGGAGCAGGGGCCGGTCTCCTGCTCGCCTGTCGCGCCTCCATGTCGGATAACCAGAGCTGGAACTCGTCGGGCTCGGAGGAGGATCCGGAGACGGAGTTCGGGCCGCCTGTGGAGCGCTGCG
>NW_006299705.1:2697971-2702054 GCF_000327345.1 Myotis davidii | reverse complement strand
GAGGGATGGAGCGAGATAAAGGGGAGCAGGGCACTGTCCTCCTTGTCTGCCCGGGGGGTTTGCCGCCAGAGACCGGATCCAGTTAGGGGGCAGGATGCGCACCATGACTTGGGACTCAGGGTCGCAGCTGTCCCGGGGGTAGGAATCCGGGTTGAGCAACAGCGGTGTCAGAACAGCTGGGTCTGGGAACAGTGCACATCGGATCTCGAAAGAGGTTGGTGCAGAGATGCCAAGCGGAGTAGGGTTGGGGGATTCTGGGAACGTGGCTGTTTACACAGAAGCCATCGCAGCTAGACTTGCTGCTGAAAGGGGGAAAACTATGCCAGCTTAGATGTAGGGAGAGATCTCAATGGGGAGGACGTTTGTACTTTTCCCCTCGCCGTTTACCCCCGTTCAGAAAAGAGCTATTGACTCGATAGCGTGAAAGGCATAAAACATATTCATAGTAACTTGGAACATGTTGGAATGGAGACCGACTTTTAGTCCAGGAAGAAGAGCATTATTTAATAAAACATTCTTGCAGTCAGAGGGCCAGAGTAAGGAAACGACAGCTTACCTTTCCCGTATTTTTCAAGAGCTCTTTTTCAAAATGTTAGCAAAGCAAAAAGTCATTTTGTAGGCTCCTTTTAAGAGAGGAGGGTGGGTAATCTTTTGATAGTATGTGGGGGGGGGGGCGAGTGGTGTCGTTTGTTTTTCTTAAAGTTATGAGGAGATCCACATTGTGCTTTTTTACTTCCTTCTCCCTTCCTGTTAAACTTTTAGAAATGGCTGGAGCCAGTAGTTAACCTGGAGAAAGGAGGGCAGCTGGGGCGAGTCTCTCAACAAGCTGGTCATAAGATACTAGGTCATGTGCAGCTATTAAGAAATCACCCTGCTTCCAGTATACGTACTTTGGCTAAGCATTTGGACAGCATTTGGAATTGTTTCATATTAGGTGTTTATAATGTTTAGAAGGCTAGTGAGAAAAGGCCTAAGAAAGGCATGAATATATCAAAACAAAGGCTTAACAAGTGTTAATTTTTTATTTGCATAGCAGAAAAATTATGGTGTGTGTTGATATTGTGCTCATTATTGGAATTTCAGTGAAAGGTTTTCAGTAAAGTGAAGCTCTCTAGGGTTCCTCTAGATTAACTATCTTGTAATTTAAGAACCTGTATTGAATTCATTTTGTAATAGGTATAAATTTTCAGATGGAATTATTATGAAGTGGGCTCTTTGCTTCTGAGTGATTCTGGTAGTTCATCACTTTTCTCGTTAGATGAGAAGCAGACTTTCAAATTAGTATTGTGGTGGTGGTATTTGACAAAACAAGCTGTACTTTTGGCCTATTGATCATTTTGGAGGGATTGGAGTGACTAGGGGAGCCACTAGTGCTCTGAGTATTCGGAGCAGTATAGTAGGCATACTATATGGAAATACAGAAAAAACGGAAGACTGTCTCTTTGATATTTAAATGTGTAAAATGTAGTATTTGGCCACTTCTGTGGTAGGTAAATAACGTCAGTGTTTCTGCATACTTAGATCAACAGGAATATAGGTTTTGGTGTTATTCTTTTATTTCACCAACCATTCGGTTCTCCTTCCCTTGTATTCCCATAGCATTTTATTTGTAACTTGATTCTTTTTATTTTAAATGTAGATTTATTTTCTCTTTTGAAAATATAGATTGGGAACAGAAATCTTTGATTCGTTTGCAGTGTCTAGCATATTTCCTTGTCTCTACTTGTTAAACAGGGAAAAGTGCAGGTATTTTATGAGGGTAGAGAAAGGCAAAAATCTGCCTTCTAGGTATGATAACAGTTTAATATTACTGACTAAAGGGCCCTGAGGCTTATGTAGTTCATTGGGTCCTCTGTAAAGAAATGATATGAAATTGTGAACACAAAATTGCTAGGGCCCCTTCTGTCACTTTGGAAGAGGTGAGCTGTGCTGAAGGTTAAGCTTGGTTAACTATGCCTGCCTAACTGCCTCCAATTCAGAAAGTGCCATGTGCTTGGCAATGTTCTAAGTCTCTTCTTACTTTGTCTTAACAATTCTGAAGTAGGTTTTGACAGAAAAATAGATAAGTAAGCTAGCCATAGTCACACAGTTACTAGCCTTCTGAAGGGCAATAATTATAAGTGAAGTGCATTAAGTAGATTGCCAGTCTAAACAATTTGTGTTGTAGGCAGTGGGGAGTTGTTCATGTAAGTTTTGGAACTGAGCATTCATGAGATTAACATGTAAGATAAGTAAGCAAATATGCTTAATAAGTAAGTAAGATTATGTAAGTTATGAAATAAAAAGCAGAAGATACTAGAGATAAGGTTATTAAGCCTTCTCAGAAATCTAGGAACCTGAAATTTAATTGGATTAATTGAAAATAGAAAAGAGTAGCCAAATTTAAGGGTTTAATACGTAGGAAAGATGAATAAGAGTTGGTAATGGGCTATAAAGATTGAGAAGGAGCCCTCAGGAATTGAGTATTCCTATGAATATAGTAGGAGTCGTCATGATTTTATTCAGCCATTCAAATAAACAAACTGAAGCCCAGAAAAGTTAAATAACTTTTCAAAACTCCTCATATAACTAGTAAAGTAATTGAGTCTCTGATTGTGTATCCACTGCTCTGTCCACACAATAAACAAACCCTGTCAGGTTTGAGTCTGAGTGACTGCAGAAGTCAAGGAAATAGTTTTTGACTGATAGTCCAGAAGTCAAGGAAATGGGAACTTAGGGAGAAAGTGTACCTTGAAAGAGAAGGTGAGTTGAGTTTTGTATGTTAGAATCATTACTTCAACTTTCAGTATGAGTGGTGGTAAGTCATAGGGAGTTAAAAAAAAAAATAAGGGAATGATGATTAGGGAGCCCATAGGAAAAAATGAGTTAAATTGCCAGCATGAATGACGGCTCAGGGAGGAGTTATCATGATGGGGCTTAGAAGATTTAAGCCCCATCTCAAACATGCTGAGTTAGGGATAGGAAAGTAAAGATTTCTCAATGGGTAAAGAACCTGAGCCAATGCAGTATGTATATTTTTAACAATTTTGAATTTGTTTTTGGCAGACAATTTTGGAATTGTCTATATTTAAAACCTCCAGAACATGAAAATAAGCAAAATCAAGAATTACCATAGAGGTTATATTTCCACCGTTGCAAGTTTATTGATTGTGCTCTTCAGTGTGCAGAAAAACCTTAGCAACACAGAAACCATTTATACATACTGAAAACAGATATTCCAAGCGTGTTTTTGAAAAATCAGTTTTGTATTAGTGTATTGCTTTTGGGTTTGAAAAATAGATCTTCAGAGAAACTTGGAAAATGAATTAACTGTTTGAAACACGACATGTTGAGTTCTGTAGAGGAAAACAAATGAAGTTGCTATAGACTTTAAATAGAGTAATGATCTAGTATTTTACTTTGATGTAATTATGAACACCATAAATTTTCCTATAGGAGTAACTTACAACAAAAGTACAGTTTTGGCTATGATTAGTTCTATACTTCCGTTGATTTAAAAGATCTCATGTAGTACTTGGTGTAGGAGAATGAGAGACTATATAAACCAAACTTACGTTTTTATTAAATAATCTTAATTGTAGCTGGGACCAAAATAATTTAAGTGTCATGAGGTGGTGAGCAGGGGAGGATGAAAACACACAAAGAGCAAAGTATAATTTTAAAAAAATTTTATTAAGGTAACATCCTATCTAATAAAAGAGAAACATGGTAATTAGCGTATGACTGCTACCCTTCCCATTGGCTAATCAGGGCGATATGCAAATTAACTGCCAGCCAAGATGGCAGCCTGCAGCCAGGCAGCTGGAAGCGAACATGAGGCTTCTTGCTTCAGTGACGGAGGACTCCAACATTCCTCTCCTGCCTTGCCGGCCTCTGAGCTTGCAGTTTAAGAAACATTGTAACAAATATAGAAGCCAAACAAACCCCAGGAATCTGCTTTCAGACGGCCAGGATCTCAGAGCTGGAGTTATACATTGTTTCAATTATAGAACCCAAACAAACCAGATACCTGCTTTCAGCAGCAGAGGCCTCAGAGCTGGAGCCAGAGCTAAAGCTGGCCCAGAATAAAAAAAAAAAGAAAAA
>NW_006299705.1:2679972-2696192 GCF_000327345.1 Myotis davidii | reverse complement strand
GCTCTGAGCCTGACCAGGGTCTGCACCTAGGGATTGGGCCTGCCCTCTGCCACCCAGGAGCAGGCCTAAGCCAGCAGGGCGTTATCTCCCAAGGGATCCCAGACTGCAAGAGGGCACAGGCTGGGCTGAGGGACTCTCCCCCACCCCCCCCCAGTGCACAAATTTTTTGGCACCGGGCCTCTAGTTTGTTAATAACATTGTAAAGATTTCAGGTATACAACTGAAACTTAATATTTCTATATTCCATTGCATGCTCACCACCAAAAAGTCTGATTTCCATTCGTTATCATATATTTGACCCTCTTTACCCATTTCACCCTTACACCACTTCCCTTCCCGTCTGGTAACCACCAGTCTGTTTTCTGTATCTATGAGTTTGTTTTTGTTTTGTTTATTTGTTACTTTTTGTTTTACATTCCACATATGAGTGAAATCATATTTTTTGTTCTTTTCCACACCATCTGATTATATTTCATCTTGTTGTCAGAATGACAATATTTTATTTTTTTTGTCTGAGTACTGTTGTGCGCGTACACACACACACACATCTTTATTCATCAATGGACACTTAAGTTGTTTTCATATCATGGTATTGTAAATAATACCTCAGTGAACATAGGGGTACGTATATCTTTTCAAAAAAGTATTTTCATATTTGGATAAATACCCAGAAGAGGAAATGCTGGGCCATGTGATAGTCTATTCTTAATTTTTTTAGGAACCTCCATACTGTTTTCCATAGGGACTGCACCAATTTATAATCTCAAACAGAGCAAGAGGGTTCCCTTTTCTCCACATCCTCTATAACACTTGTTATTTTTTGTCTTTTTAAAAAAATATATTTTATTGATGTTTTACAGAGAGTAAGGAAGAGCGAGAGTTAGAAACAGCAAGGGAGGGAGACAGTTAGAAACATCAATGAGAGAGAAACATCGATCAGCTGTCTCCTGCACACTCCCCACTGGGTATGTGCCTGCAACCAAGTTACATGCCCTTGACAGGAATCGAACCTGGGACTCTTGAGTCAGCAGGCCTACGCTCTACCCACTGAGCCAAACCAGTTAGAGCTATTTTTTGTCTTTTTGATAATAGCTGATCTAATGGGTATGAGGTAATATCCCATTATGGTTTTGATTTGCATTGCCTTAGTAATTGGTGAAGTTGAACATCTTTTCCTATGCCTATTGGCCATCCGTTTGTTGTCTTGGAAAAATGTCTGCAGATCCTCTGTCCATTTTTTAATTGAATTGTTTTGTTGTTGTTGTTGAGTTATATGAGTTCTGTCCAAATTTTATATATTAGCCCTTTATCGGAAGTATCATTTGCAAATATCTTTACCACTTGGTTGGTTGCCTTTTTGTTTTGTTGGTTTCCTTTGCTGTGCAGAGGCAAAGCAGAATTTTATTTTATTTTTTAATATGTTTTTATTGATTTTAGGGGGAGAGGGAGAGATACAAACATCAGTGAGAGAAACATCACGGCCTCCCGCACGCCCATTACTGGGGATCAAGCCTGCAACCAGGCATGTGCCCAGCCTGGCAAGAGGCAAAGCAGAATTTTAAACTGAAATCTGCTTCTATTTTATTCCTCAAATGTTAGAAGAAAATATTATATTATATTGATCTATTTATTTTATAAAAAATTACTGAAAATCATTATATAATTTAGAAAATACCAACTTTCCACTTCTTATTTTTATTAATTATTATTACGTTAGAACTTTTCACACTTTGGTTTTAAAATCAGATTGATTGCTATTTTAGAAAGTTTGGATTTCTAAAATACTGACTTACTGTTTTTTGTTTTCCTCCCCTCACCCCTCTCCACCCACCTTTCTTCTATTCCCAGTGGACAAACTACATTCATGGATGGCAAGATCGTTGGGTAGTTATGAAAAATAATACTTTGAGTTACTACAAATCTGAAGATGAGACAGAGTATGGCTGCAGAGGATCTATCTGTCTTAGCAAGGCTGTCATCACGGTAAGTTTCTGTTGTCTTTCATTAAACAGGTACTTATTGAGCATCAACTATACACCAGGAACTATTCTACCTACCTAGTATACATCTGTGAACAAAATAGGTAAAGATTCTTGCCCTTGTGGTGTATATAATCTAATACTTTTTTTCCATAAAGCTATTTTAGAATGTTTATTGTTACATGCTATTATTTTATATAGACATGTAATAATTATCTAGTTGGTATAGCAAGCCCTTAAGTAAGGCCTTCAGAAAAAAAAAAAGGATGTTAGAAAGTTTCATGTCCGTTGAGATTGGTAGGTTATTAGAAATAGTAAAGTGTGCCGGGCCAGCTCAGCCAAAGGTTCGGTGAGCCTGACTGAGGCGGTGAAGGATGTAGAAAAGACAGAATAAGCTGGGTCTAGTCAGCCGTGGGCAAACTACAGCCCGCGGGCCGGATGCGGCTCGTTTGAAATGAATAAAACTATTGAAAAAAAAGACCGTACCCTTTTATGTAATGATATTTACTTTGAATTTATATTAGTTCACACAAACACTCCATCCATGCTTTTGTTCTGGCCCTCTGGTCCAGTTTAAGAACCCATTGTGGCCCTCGAGTCAAAAAGTTTGCCCACCCCTGGCTAGGTGGATTTTCCTGTGCCTGACTGAGGCCACAGAGAGATCCAGACAGCAAGCTGAGCCTTTATTTTATAGCCACAGGTAAACAAGGTAGTGGTCACCATAGTTACAGTGTTCTTGTGAGTTTCACTGTTTTGGTAGCACTTGCTGCATCTCCCTCAGCCCATTAGCTACCCAGATAAGATCTAGGGAGTATCACAAGGTCAAGCCTAACTATGCTAAGAGGGCTGTGCCCTCTAAGCTGGGACTTGTTTGCGGCTTTGCCAACAGGTTAGTCTGAGGCTTAACCCTATAGCTGCCTCCCTACAGTAAAGCAGGAAAATAAAAAAAAATACATCTTTCCCTGGCCAAGTTGCTGAACGATTGGAGTGCCCACCTCTGCACTGAAGGGTCTTGGGTTCAATTCCCGGTCAAGGGCATGTACCTGGTTTGTGGGTTTGATCCCTGACCCTGATTGGGGCATATGTGATGCCTCTCTCACATCGATGTTTCTCTCTGTCTTCCCCTCCCTACCTCCTGTCCACTCTCTAAAGGGCAATGAAAAAAATATCCTTGGGTGAGGATTAACCAAAAAAAACAAACATATGTCAGCATTTTAAAATTTTAACAAAATATATAAATCTATGCTTACCAAATTTTTTATGTATAGCTAACACCATGTCTTTGAATGTGGAGTTAAGTTGATCTTGTGTAAACTATATTCATAATGCATGCTTTGTAATTTCCAGTTTTGATATCTCTAAAATAGAATAAAAGCTTAAAGATACTTTAAAAAAAAACAACCTCTAAATATAGGTTCTTTCTGACTTATAATGATTTTCTAATATTTTACAGATGTCTTACCTTTATCTAATTCAATACCTTTTAAAGGACTGACTCACCTTTACTGAGTAATTACTTGGTTTACATTCAACTTAGTTTACGTAGGAACAAACCTCTTTTTGTACTTGTATTTCATACACTTACATAATGTTTACTTAAATTATGTAAGAAGTATAACAAGTAAACTGGTATAATCAGGTTTGGGAACAACCAACTGACCGGTTAAGCATATATCGCAACTAGTGGGATCAGAAGTGCCTGGATATGCTAAAAATAGCATACTAATAGAGAGTGGTCAGCATACCTTGGCATATTTAATAAAAAGCAAAAAAAAAAAAGTGTTGGTTAAGGCAGGTCAATTGAATGCAGGTCAGTGAAGGTAGTGTTTGTAGTTAAATTCTGAAAATGGGTATGTTAAAACTTAATCTAGATTTTACTAATACATTCAAAGAGAATTCACATTATGATAGACTTTTCATTGCTTATAAAAGTAGAAAGCACTTTGGATCTGTTTTGATATCTAAACCTGACATGTTTATTTTACACATTTAAGAAAAATCTTATAGTATTTTTCCTTTATTTTTCATACATTCTGCTCCTTTTGGATATTCCAAGTTTGAAAACAAAAGCTTAGTTGAGTATTGAGATAGAAAAACCTATAGAGGAATTGTTTGGAAGTGTTAAGAATTGGACTACTACTCTCCATTCTTAGGGACAGTTTTAAAAGAACTATTTTGAGCACGTTCAGTGTGGCTCAGTGTTTGAGCGTCGACCTAAGAACCAGGAGTTTATGGTTCGATTCCTGGTCCGGGCACATGCCCAG
Source organism: Myotis davidii (assembly GCF_000327345.1). Classification (NCBI taxonomy): domain Eukaryota; kingdom Metazoa; phylum Chordata; class Mammalia; order Chiroptera; family Vespertilionidae; genus Myotis; species Myotis davidii. Next base: position 2,691,949 of record NW_006299705.1, on the reverse strand, counting down.
GTTGCAGGCTCCATCCCCAGTGTGGGGCATGCAGGAGGCAGCCGATCAGTGATTGTCTCATTATTGATGTTTCTATCTCCCTCTCTTTCTCCCTTCCTCTCTGAAATCAATAAAAAAATATTTTTTTAAAAAGAAATATTTTAAATGTAAAGGCTCAGTATTTATTTTGACTGGTATTTGGTACATTATAGTGTATTTTTAAATTGTATCTAGTTTATTATTTGGAGATTTTATTTCTCTTAAGGTAGAACATTATCCATTCTAGAAGACAGAATAGTGCATAGAAATGTACTTTCTTGAAGTGTTTTCCTAGGTTCCTCGCCTCCTTTTTGCATATTGCCACATGTTAGTTACATATTTGACTCTTTGAAAATAATATATTGATGGTTGATGTTAAAATAGGAAGGAATGAAATTTTATCTTTATTGTTTACTAAGTAGTAGTATTTCTAGAGTACCATGCTAATTTCTGTAGATTTAAATATAGTTATCAAGGGTCCTGGGTTCGATTCCAATCAAGGGCATGTACCTGGGTTGCGGGCACATCCCCAGTGGGAAGTGTGCAGGAGGCAGATGATCGGTGTTTCTCTCTCATCCATGTTTCTAACTCTATCTCTCTCCCTTCCTCTCTGTAGCAAATCAATAAAATATATTTAAAAAAATAAATATATATAGTTATCCTATCTTAAATTATGGACAATGATAATAGTGCATGGCTTATTCGGGGCAAAGGAAAATTTTTAATGAACATGTACATTGCATCTGCTCAGGAAAAACTTTTTTTGTAGATTTTTGTTGTTATTATACTTATATTTGCATGCAGAACTTTGGTGGTTGTTTTTTCTTTTCTTTAATTTTTATAAGCATTTATTTGAGCCAAACTGACAGTACATACCCAGGAAGCAAGGTCTCAAATACTCCCTGAGAATAACAGTTTTGCAACTTCTTTTATGCATTTGAAATTGAGGAGGGAAAGTAAGGAAGATTACATGGAGGTGGGAGAAAGCAAGGCAGGAATTGGATTAACTGATAGTTAAAAAGATTGTGTGCTCTCTTCAGGGTAGTTATTTCAAAGGGTGTTAACGTAGATGTACAGAAACAATGGACGGGGCTTACTTAAAGCATAGATAAACTTTCAGTAAAGATGTTTTATGTCTGGGGCGTGCCTACAACCATGACCTACCTAGTTACAAATTTATCATCAGATCACCCTGTGAGGTTACTTTCTCTTTTTTTTTCTTTCTTTTTTTTTCAGTTTCCCCTTAGTCATACATTAATCTGAAGGATGCATTGATGACCAGTATTTTGGACAGATAGAGTGGTCTCACAGTACTAGGAAAGGCTTATTCCTAGAAAGTCTCAGTATCGATGGCATCTTGTTCATTGGGGATGAGGCAATACCGTAACCATGGGAGTCAGATTTTTCCCCAACATGGCAGGCATCAGGTTGTTACCAGTATTAGGGTTCTTGGGTTTCTCAAGATAGAGACATCAAGAGGAAACCTTAAAGAAATTTCCAGACAGATTTTTATTAAGTGTATGCTCAAGCACAGGGAGGCAGTACAGGGGAGAGGAAGGTTCTCTGAACTGGCTCAAGGGTCTGGCTCTGCTTGGCTGGTTTTATAAGTTGGGGACAAAGTGAGTTTGTGCAAAAAGATGGGCTTGTAGAATTTTCCATGTGGGGCTGGAGAAGCAAGCAGTTAGAAGGGAGGTAAAATTCTGCTTTCGTGGGAGTGGGAGAGCCAGAAAGTGGAGGGTTGGTGACATTCTTACTGGTGTTTCTTGTGGCTAACTGGGGTCCTTGGGATCACATAAGGGGCAGCAGGGTGATGTCAGTGCTGCATTTTTCTTATCTGGCGTTCTTGGGATCCTGAGCCCAAGTTACCCATGCTGTCTCAAGATTTTAATGGCCTTCATTGAGTAAAAACTACACTCTGATCATTTCTGTCCTGTGCAATATCATGGTCGAGTTTCTGTCACTTTTTTAATATTTGGCATCTAGTATAACATTTACATAAGTCATGAAAAGAGTATTAACAATTATCTTATACATGTTCAGTAATCATAAATAGTTTGACTATGTAAACACAGAACAAATATATTATTGTGACTAATATCATTAGCAATTAGGTAAAGACAATAAAACAAAATGTTTGCTGAGTTCAGTATCAATCTGTATTTATGCAGGCCTTATTGATGTCTTGGGATAGTTGTCTACCTCTGGTATTGGCAGCTTCTTTTCCTCAAAGAGTCTTTGATGTCTGTAGATAGGAGTAAGATGTCCATTCGCAGTTAGGTGCCTGATAAGTTCCCTTCCAATGAGGTTGGAGAGTGTCTTTTATTTGATGCTGTCTTCAATAAACAAAATCTCCAGATGGCAGTCAACTGATCTTTAACACTAGAAAGACTGAAATTTAGTATATACCTATATTGCCCAAAAGCAGTCAAAATGACTGCATTGTGAAAGAATAACTAATGTGTAAAGAAATTTGTTTAAAATTAATTTTTAATATTTTTTTATATTATTTAGTTATATAACAAGTTATTCGACATTTCTTTCATGAATTTAGGGCGCAAAAGAAATAAAATAAACAACTTATTAGAACAAGTATCACTGCATAAAGATTCGAATAACAAGTACTAGTTTACCTTATTGCGCAATTCCACAGTCTGTATATGGCTCGACAAGTTTCAGAACAACGTGTTCACTGAGAAGCATTGACGATGGTTGTTGTTCATCTTTCCCCAAATAAGGAAAACCATTCAAAACATATTTGCTACTAACTTCTGATGCAAGCCAGAATTTGATGCCAAATTTTTTGGGTTTATTAGGCATATACTGTGTAAACCTGCACCTGGCTTTTGACGGAAGTAATTGCTCGTCAACTGTTATATTTTGCCCTGGTTGATAGCAAGCTCGACTCTTTTCAATGAACTTGTCCCATACTTCCGAAACCAAGGCAAACTTATTTGTTTGTAGGTGCCTACTTCTTTCGGTTCTTTTGTCAAAATGAATAAATCGTAGGATTTGCTTGAACTTTTCTCTGGCCATAGTTTTTCTAAAAAATTCGGGACCCTACTTTGCTGACCATAAATAACTGAGTTTTAAATTTTTTGCCTCGTAGGCTCCACGAGCATATAAAATCCCAATAAATGCACATATTTCTGGTAATGTTGTTGTCCAATCGTTCCTCAAAATTCGGCGGCCTTCTTCTTCTGTGCACTTTTTTTAAAATTTCCCGCAAGCAGTCAAAATGACTGCTTTCGGGCAATATAGGTATAACACACATATATAAACCGGAAATGAAGGAGGGGGAGGTAACTACAATTATTAATAAACGCATTTATATGTTGTATAAAAAGTAACAAAATTCTAAGAAATTCTGTCATTATATACATCATTGTTTTTCTAATTGAAATTAAAAAGCAGTCAAAATGACTTCCTTGGGCAATCTAGTGTAAAGTGTCTGTCTCCTGGGAGCTCCTTGTGAAAAGAAGGAGTTACCAACTTGGCATTTTCTTGAAGTGACTCTGTCAAACCTTGGCAATGGTATAAGGTGTTTCTTTTCAGTAATGTCAGCTCTTAAATTCCTTCATCTGAGTCTAGTTTAAAGATACTGTGATGATGAAGAAATGCAAAAGCTGAAAAATGGGGAACCAGAGAGCAGGGAAGAACCCAGCGGTCGTCTCTGCTTTTTCATAGCCCTGACTGTTTAATTTACAACCATGTTTGCCCATACACTGTACCTTAGAAGTTTTCCTACAGATGAGATTTTAACCCTTAAAACTTCAATTTCTAATGAAAATTAATAAGTAAGCAATTAGCATTCTTTAGCTTGGCAACTTATGAAGACATTTTATAACCTTTAGAAACAGGCTTTTACTGGCAAATATATTTAAGACATTTTATAAACTCTAGAAATATATTTTTATTGATTTCAGAGAGGAAGGGAGAGGGAGAGAGATAAAAACATCAATGATGAGAGAGAATCATTGATTGGCAGCCTCCTGCACACCCTCTTCTGGGGATCGAGCCCACAACCCCAGCATGTGTCCTGATTGGGAGTCGAACCATGACCTCCTGGTTTACAGGTCGACACTCAACCACTGAACCATGCCGGCCAGGCTTTTCTATTGATTTTTAGAGAGAGCAGGAGGGAAGGGGAGAGAGGAAAAGAGAAACATCAGTGTAAGAGGACACATTGATTGGTTGCCTCCTGAATGTGCCCAGACCGGGTCTGGGGATTGAACCTTCAATGGGCAGGCTAATGTTCTAACTGCTGAGCCACACAGCCAGGGCCTGCCTTCTCTAACTCTCATCTCTAGGGGACTCCCTCTCACTGTGTCACCTTCAATCACGTTATATACCTCTTTCAGGATCTTATCTGGCTTGCTCTTTCCTGCCCTAGATCTTTTTAAAAAAAATACATGTTTTTATTGATTCCAAAGGAGAGATAGAAGCATCATTGATGAACCCTAGCCAGTTTGCTCAGTGGATAGAGCATCAGCCTGCAGACCAAAGGGTCCCAGGTTTGATTCCAGTCAAGGCACATACCTTGATTGCAGGCTCCTTCCCAACCTGGGCCTTGGTCAGGGCTCATGCAGGAGGCAACCAACTGATGTGTTTCTCTCACATCGATGTTTCTGTCTTTCCCTCTCTCTCCCATTCACTAAAAACCAATGGAAAAATACCCTCGGGTGAGGATTATCAAGAAAAAACAAGGAAAAAGAAAGAAAAGAAAAAAGAAAAGAAAAAGATACACCATTGATGAGAGAGAATCATTAATCAGCTGCCTCCTACGTGCCCCCATGACCTCCCCACTCAGTTCAACCACTGAGCCACACCGCTGGGCCCCTAGATCTTTACATGCACTCCCCTCCTCCCCGCAATTATTGCTTAGAGAGAGGAAGGGAGAGAGAGAAACATGGATTGGTTGCCTAACCCAGTGGTCGCAAACTCATTAGTCAACAGAGCCTAATATCAACAGTACAACGATTGAAATTTCTTTTGAGAGCCAAATTTTTTTTAACTTAAGCTATATAGGTAGGTACATTGTTAGTAACTTAATTAGGGTACTCCTAAGGCTTTGGAAGAGCCACACTCAAGGGGCCAAAGAGCCGTATGTGGCTCGCGAGCCGCAGTTTGCCTACCACCTATGTGCCCCAATTGGGAATTGAACCCGCAGCCCAGGTATTTGCCCTGATAGGGAATTGAACCAGCAACCTTTTGGTGTACAGGAGGATGCTCAACCAACTGAGCCACTCCAACCAGGTTACATGCTGAATGTTTTCCTTCTTTGTTCATTTTTTTTTTTTAAATATCTTGGGAAGGATACTTTTTTTTTTGTTTGTTTTTACAGAGACGGGTAGAGAGTTAGAAACATGGATGAGAGAGAAACATCGATCAGCTGCTTCCTGCACACCTGCTACTGGGGATGTGCCTGCAACCAAGGTACATGCCCTTGACCGGGATGGAACCTGGGACCTTTCAGTCTGCAAGCTGATGCTCTAACCACTGAGCCAAACCTGTTAGGGCCTTCTTTCTTCATTTCATTTCATCCTTCTGTTGGCTGAAGTATTATTTCTTGGAAGCCTTCCCCTAACTAGGTTACGTCCTTTTATTATAGGCTTTCTCCATATGGTGTACCTTTCTTAACTATGGCTTGTTACATTTGAGTTTTACATTTTGTGTGTGATTATTTGGTCAATGTGATCTCTGCAAAGGATCATAGCAGTTCATCCTCACCATTATATTCTCGGTGCCTTGAGTAGTGCTTGGTAAATAATAGGTGTGCATAAATATGTCATTGGTTGGTTATTTACATAGATAGATAGGTAAAAATGAATGGTTTAGATCATGATTGTTCAGTAGAAGTATAACGTGAGTCACAAATGCTGAGATGGAAGTAGGAAAACAGAATCAGACAGTCTTAGGAGGTTATTGCAAATCAGGTGAAAGGTGATAGTGGCTTGGACCACAGTAGTAATGGTAGAGATTATGAGAAACGATTGGATTCCAGACTCATTTTGAAGGTAGAGCTGACAAGATTTGCAGATTTGCTGGTGGATTCCTTATAGGGTGTAAAAGATGAGGAGTCGTAGGATTTCAGGTCTAAGCAGTTGGTAGTTACCATTTCCAAAAGTTCAGAAACCTGCAAGAGAAGTTTGGGAAGGGAGGCATATCAGATCAGTTTTAGATATATTGAGATGCATCATAGGCATTTAAGAGAAAATAATAGAAAGGCAACTGAGTGAAAGTCTAGAGATCAGGGAAGAGAGCCTTATGATTTTTCAACTATTTATGGTGCCTACCCCACCCAATCTTTTCTATGATTGACAAAATGGTGATTTTTCAACTCTACAAACTCCTTCCATATGTATCAGTCAGCACTTTTGTCCTTTAACAAAAGTATTACATGTGATTTATAGAAAAATATATAGGCAAACAAATTAAGGCAATTAGTTCTAATCATACAATTTAAAGGTAGTTATTATTAATCTTTCTTTCATACACTAACTGTATTAAAATTGCTGTATAATCCACAGAGAAGGTATTCTGTTTAGCTTTTTTTTGTAGTTATTAGACCTTATTATTATTATTGAAATGAACTTCTGTGAACTTATCTGAGATATATACCATTACGATCAGGCTATGGGGTAAACATAAAAAATCAGGAAAACTCAGAAATTTTAAGAAATAATGAATTTTAGAGAATATGCTAGGATAGATTTTGGTAGTACCACAGTTCTGGTTGAGTGGGATGTAGTATCATGGAAGTACAACTGAATAGAAAATTTAATTATATTGTATTTTTTTCTAAAGAAGAACTATTGCTGTAGCCTAAATACACTTTCAGGCTGCCCTGTTTTCAGCCCCATTTGGGGGCAGGTGCAGTGGAGTGGGATGAGCAGGAGCGGCGCAGCACCCAGCCCAGGCTCAGAATTCTCCCCAGCGCCACTTTGCACACTACTTCGTGCTGTGCGTGCTCAACTCAGACAGCAGGCTGGAGCCCAATGAGCTGGCGGGTAAGGCCAGACTGCAGCAGTGCGGAGGTCCACTGATCCCCGCAGGCCAGGCCAAGGGACCCCACCAGTGCATGAATCCGCACACCAGGCCTTTAGTAGTCATATGAGGCCAGCACATAGTGATTCAGGAAATGTTTAATGTGTATACTTTAGCCAGTCAGAACTGTGGTTTATTGTCTTAATCTTAAAAGAAATAGTTTCATAGGCTAAAGAACATTGTGGAGTTCTATAATTTTTGCTAAATAAATTGATAAAGATAAAAGATTGATGCTATTAAGGGGGAAGAAAATAAACAATAAACCCTGGAAATGCGAAGTGTAAATTTTCTTCAGCAAATAAGTTTTCTGTTACATTGATGAATCTCTGTACTCTATCCAGTAGATAATGATGTGATTCTGTAATATTGTAATTCACTTATTGGGCAAAAAATTAAGATACTAATTTTATACATTCTTATGAATAATGTAAAACACTAAACCAAATAGTTGACATTTTCACTGTGTTTACATTTTGACTCAAAAGCAGGCAGTTTCCACTATCTAACATAAGTCTGATGTATTATTCATTTTATCTTTGCTTTTCATTGAAAGCTCTCCTGACTGTCACTATCAAAGACATACAAAAGCCTAGAAGTTAATTTGAGATACTTAGGAGAAAATGTTAACTATTTCGTGATAGAATGTAAAAATATCTTGTTTATAAAATTTAATGTAATCAAACTCTTCATGATGAGAATTTACTTTTAAATAATGGAGGCAGAAAAAATGTAATGTCTTTCCTAAGACTTATTTTGGACCTTTTTCTTAAATAAATAAAAAAATCTTTTTTATTGATTTCACAGAGAGAGATAGAAGCATCAATGATTGATCAGCTATCTCCTCCACACCCCCTACTAGGAATTGAACCCAAAACCTGGCATGTGCCCTGACCGGGAATTGAACTATGACCTCCTGGTTCATGGGTTGACATTCAACCACTGAGCCACCCCAGCTGGTCTGTTTTGAACCTTTTTTAATTGTGCTTTCAGTAATGTTTCCATTAGTTTAGCTAACTAAGAGCATTTGATCAAAAACACTTTTTTGAAATATATTTATAGCTTGTGTCACCTCATTTGTAGGAATGGTGAATGAAATTTAGTGTTTGGTAACTTTACCCTTGTTGTACTCTTCATCTGAGGACCCTTCAAAAAAGTTATTTGAGCCCTGGCTGGATTGCTTAGTGGTTAGAGTATCAACCCGTGAACTGAAGGGTCTCAGGTTCTATATAAGGGTATGTACCTCAGTTCCAGGTTCTATTCCTGGCCCCATTTGGGCGCATACAGGGGCAACCAATCAATGTGTCACTTGTGATGGTTTTCTCTCTCTCCCACCTCCCTTCCACTCTGTCTGAAAATCAATGGAAAAAATATCCTCAGGTGAGGATTAAAAAAAAAAAAGAACGAAAAAGTTACTTGAGTAGAAAAACAAAAGAATAACAAGAGTGTCCCACCAGCCAGTTCTAGAAATACAAGGCCCATGAGAATGGGTAGACACACACACACACACACACACACACACACAATATATATACATACATACACACACACATACATATACACACACACACACACATGCATGCCACATTCTTGTAATTTAAAGCTAGTCTTTGACTTCTGCTATGATATTAATAAATCTGCGTTATTAGTTAATTCAGTATACCATGGTAAACCAAGGAATAAGGAAAGTTATAAATTTACCATGCCACTCCTGAGTGACTTCAAGGGAACTTTGCACATGTTCACATACTTGCCTATACTTGTTCATTTGGGTTTTATAGAGTTGTAGTTGAAACGCCTGTTTTGGTTGAGAGGTGCAAAATATGTACACACACAAAGCAAGAAAAACCAGTCTGACCTTGGATACCACAGGCACATTCTTCTTGATATTGATCATGCATTAGCTTTTATTATCTGATTATTGATTCTGAATTTTTCCCAGCCTAAAGAAAACTGGTGGTGATGTCCGTCTTTTAATCTCTGTTTTAGCTTTAGTATTATATTGGTTTTTGAAATTTTATGGTCCTGGCTGGTGTGGTTCAGATGGTTGAAGTGTCATCCTATGCACCAAAGGGTTACAGGTTCGATTCCCGGTCAGGGCACATACCCAGGTTGCAGATTCGATCCCCAGTCAGAGTGAGTACGGGAGACAACTCTCTCATATCAATGTTCCTTTTTCTAAAAAAACGATAATAAAAAATAAATAAAAACTTTGTAATGTTTCCATTAGTTTAGCTAACTAAGAGCATTTGATCAAAAACACTTTTTTGAAATATATTTATAGCTTGTGTCACCTCATTTGTAGGAATGGTGAATGAAATTTAGTGTTTGGTAACTTTACCCTTGTTGTACTCTTCATCTGAGGACCCTTCAAAAAAGTTATTTGAGCCCTGGCTGGATTGCTTAGTGGTTAGAGTATCAACCCGTGAACTGAAGGGTCTCAGGTTCTATATAAGGGTATGTACCTCAGTTCCAGGTTCTATTCCTGGCCCCATTTGGGCGCATACAGGGGCAACCAATCAATGTGTCACTTGTGATGGTTTTCTCTCTCTCCCACCTCCCTTCCACTCTGTCTGAAAATCAATGGAAAAAATATCCTCAGGTGAGGATTAAAAAAAAAAAAGAACGAAAAAGTTACTTGAGTAGAAAAACAAAAGAATAACAAGAGTGTCCCACCAGCCAGAATGGGTTATGTTTATTGCTGTAGAGTATGATACTTCTAAGAATATAATTAGTTTTGCTTTTCACTTTCTACTTTTTTCTCTACAGCCCCATGATTTTGATGAATGTCGATTTGATATTAGTGTAAATGATAGCGTTTGGTATCTTCGTGCTCAGGATCCAGATCACAGACAACAGTGGATAGATGCCATCGAACAGCACAAGGTAGGGTCTCCAGTGTTTACTTGTCCATCTTGAGATATATTGTGTGTTACTGAAAAGTTGTACATTGTTTGGGTGGTAAAATTAAAGCAGTACAGAATTAAATTTGTGAAATACTTTTATTTCTAAGGGACTTTTCTATGATAAATATTTTTAATTGTTAACTAAAATAAAATATGCCCTTTTTAGTAAATCAAATCTTGATTTTCCAATTTAGGATTTGCTTCATAATAAATGCCATTTATATGATCTGGATAAAAGAATTTTTGAAATAACATTGGATTGTAAAACCCTAATATTTAAAAACTTCAATGTTAGGCTCATCATAACCATTTTGGATAAATTCTTAGTGTAAACATTTGCAAATCATTTTTTTGGTAAGTATGGAAATATCTCATAATAAACCTTTAGACAGGTTCGATTCCCGGTCAGGGCACATACCCAGGTTGCAGATTCGATCCCCAGTCAGAGTGAGTACGGGAGACAACTCTCTCATATCAATGTTCCTTTTTCTAAAATAAAAACGATAAAAAATAAATAAAAACTTTGGGAATCTTAATTATCTTAGTATTAATTTAGAAAAGAGTCTAAAAATGGGAACAGCTTTCTGTTATTTAAAAAAGAGATGAAAAATAAAAAATATAATAATAATAAAAAGAGATGAGAAATATAGATTCTCACTGCGTTGGAGCCAGGCCTACCTGGAATCAGACCCTGCAGCCTCTGCCAAGTATAACATATGTGGCCCTTGGTATGATAATTCTTCTCTTAGTGTGTGTAAGGAATACATGGGATAATATATATAAAGTTATTTACCACAATGGTAAATATCTTCCCATTCATGACATAGTGGAGAAAAGAATGGGCTTTGGAGCTACAACTAAATTCACTAAATTATACCATAGTGTTTCTGGGTGAAGAGGTCTGCATTCAGTGAGTTGCTAAATGCGCACATAAGGAGAATGGCCTAGTTTGTGAATTTAATCAGGGCCAGCCCTCTTAATGATTAAAGATGTTATTAAGTAGAACTAATTTTTATTTTTTTAACTGGGATGATTTTTAAAGGCTTAGTTGATTTAGATTACAGGGCTATTTTTTTTTTCTGTTTAATTAAGCACATTTTATTTTGCTTGTTTTTCTTAGCATGCTTCCAGTTTGTATTTTCTTTTTTAATGAAGACGTATACATGAAGCATATATTTCTTCTATATTATTGATTTCTTTGTGTCTTTGAACAACAGATAGACATAATCTTTGGGTCTCTTTCAGAGCACTGTGACTTAAGCTGAGGTAACAGATTTTTGGTGAATTTAAGTTCTTAGAAAAGAGAGTCAGCAGCAAGTTCCAGATACATTGTAAACGTTTTCTTTCAGATTTCTAAAGATAGTTTATTCATAGACAACAAAGAAGGAATAATAATTGTTATTCTTAATACTTAATTTTTTAATTTTAATGTAAAATATGTGATATATGCCAACTAAGCAACATATTAGTAAATGTAAATTGCATGTGAATTGTAAAAGTAAATTGAGTTATTAAACTAACATGGAGGGAGAAAATTCAAATGCTATCATCAAATATAATCAGCAATTTATTTATTTATTTTTTTTTTAGGAATGAGGTAGTGAGATGTTTTCTTTTTTTTTTTCTTTTTTTTTTTTAATTAAAGTTTTGTTTTTCTGCCTCTAGTATCACATTTACATACCAGGAACAAAAGTAACAATAATAAACCAATAACATCGATTAGGAACGGATACTGTCTAATATTTGACAAGGAAAGAGCTGAGGGGAACAAGTATCTGCTATTGTCCAGAAGTTCCAATTTTTCTCCTGGGCAGTTAATTTCATCCATTCCTATATTGAGACAATATTCACCTAAAATACTCACCTGGATTAGACCCATTATTCTACCAGGGGAATTATTAGGGAAGTGTTCTTGGAGAGGTTTGTCCAAGGTAAGTCCATTATAATAGATACTAGAGGCCCGGTGCACAAAAATTTGTGCACTCGGAGGGGAGGCGGGGGCCCTCAGCCCC
>NW_006299705.1:2653371-2678951 GCF_000327345.1 Myotis davidii | reverse complement strand
CCGCGCACGCCGCACCTCAGAATTTGCCTTCAGCACTGCGCCTCCTCTGAGTGTCCGAATGCGTTACTCTTTCCTCCTAGTTGTAGGACTTCCACTCAGCCACCGTTCCTGTGGTTCTGAATGATGTCCCTTCCGTCTTTTAGTTTCACTTTTGAAATGGTTGTTCGAGGCGGCAAACTCCAGCGTTAACCTATGCCGCCATCTTGGTTCTTCAGTGAGATGTTTTCTAATTCATTCTTCAATCTCACTAAAGAACATTGAATGTGGAATCTAAATTTATTAATTTTACTATTTAAGCATGAATTGCTGTATTGCTATTCAAAATTAATATCAAATTGTTAAGGCATGATGGTGATGATGATAATGATGATGATGGTGATGATAATGATGATGATAGGAGCTCTACTGTTTATTGAGGATCAGGAAGTACTAGTTATTGTTTGTACTTCATGTGCTTTATTTTCTTCCTACTGTCCTGAGAGATGAGGGAAGTATTGTTCTACAGAAGAGAAAACTGAGGGTTAGATTAAAATTAAGTAACTTGTCTGAGACTATACTACCTTCTAGTTTCTTAGGATTCAGTTTTATATTGGTTCGCTTTCTATGTTTAAAAATAATTTCCGTAAGTTTACCTTGTGCAGGTTATAGTATATCATCTGATTTCTACCATATATATGCAAGACACATATGAACTCATCTTTCTGCCCATGGATTGTCAAAAAGAGCTTTCCATTGTATTAATTGGTGTTTGAATACTGGATTCTGAGGTCTGACAAATATGGGATTGAATTCTGGCACTATTATGTAATAGCTTTGTGACACTGGTAAGTTACTTAAAGAAGGAAAGACGACAGTGCGCTCCCCCCCCCCCAAAAAAAAAACCAAACAAACAAGCAAGCAAAATAACCCAGTTATGGTAAACCAAGAGTGTTGTACTTTAAACTTGACCTGGATTTTCATCATTCCAACTCATTCAATTCTTAGTTACTTCCTCATGGTCCCATATGGACTTATGGTTGGACAGGACACTTGGAATAGCGGGTTTGTCTTTTTCTCTTTTAATGTCATCAGATGGGCTTTCGTTCTTTTTTTTTTTTTGCTATTACCTGACAGGTTTGAGTAATTTGTAATATTAGGAAGAAGTTCAAGGTTTCTGTTCTTTTCCTTCCAGGAGGCCCTTACGCTCATTATAATAACTTCTGTGTACTGGGTCCACTTTTCTCTCTCTCTCTCTCTCTCTCTCTCTCTCTCTCTCTCTCTCACACACACACACACACACACACACACACACACATCTCTCTCCACACACACACACACACACACACACACACTAGCAGTTCTATCTTACAGGACCTTTTTAATAATAATGTAGTGATGATGATAATGATAGCTAACATTTTTGAGAATTAATGTATGCCAGATATGGTAATAAACTATATACATTATCTCATTTTAGTCTCACAAACTTATGAGTTTAACATTATTATCCTATTTTTACAGATTAGGAAATTGAGACATAGGTTAAGTAACTTGTCCAAAATCAAACTGCTAATTAGTGAAGGAGCCAACATTCAGACCCAGGTCTATCTGACCTAAGAACCAGAGCTTTTGGCCAGCAAGCACTTCTGTCAACCTATAAGTATGTATGTATTTGAAATGTATTTTGTTGGCTTAAATCATGGGCTTTTTAAATTTCAATATTCTCATTTTAATATGTTCTTCATATCTCTTGTGTTTATTTTAAACCATAAGCTTCTTAAAGTTTCAGTTATACAACTTCTTTGTAGTAATCAGCAAAGCATTGAGCACATAAAATTTCTGTTGAAATAATTTTGCAGTATTTTAAAACATGGGGGGAAATGTGTGATTTTTGAAGTGGGTTTCTTTTTCTTTTAATCTTTATAGTTAGTATTAGAATAATTACTGACAAAAATACAATGTAGAGTTCTATATTTTCTGTGTAGCTCTGTTGTTTTGTCCTCCTTGGTATTCATTTCAGAGTAATTTACTCACTATAAGAAAAGTTTTAAAAGATGATTCTATTATATAACTTTTCTCAGTATATTAGAAATTGCACAATTCAGTGTGACATTAGACTGGTTCCTGTGGAAGAAAGATATTCCTGAGGTCATTCTTAAATTTGAAAGATCTATTTCAGTTTAACCCCTTCCCCAACAATTTTTTTGTTAAAAACGTTTCTTTTTCAGACTAATTTTTTTATTTTGGTTCTATATAGTATTTTTGATGCTGGTTATGAAAACAGTTTGTAACTCGTCTTCCTATAAACCATATTTTTTTACCATATTTTCTTAGTATACTCGTCAACGACTGAAAAAGAACATTTTGTGAAAACGAGTATACACGTTTCTGCCGGGGAAAGGGTTAAAATATAGAAAGGGACACAGTATACCAGACCAGTAATTTTATTTTGAAATAGTGTGCTGGTTTTATTGTGTGGAGTCCATTCATATTCTACATTTCTCCTTGGATTTAAGGCAACACTAAATAAGTGATTTTTAAGACGTGGGATTTTTTTTGTTTTTAAATCTCTTGGTCATCACCCATGTTGTCTTGAGGTCAATGAAATGGTGTTTGTGAAAATTATTTAAAAAGAAAAAGCTATATGAATGTAAAGTTAAGATGGTTGTTTCTTTGATCCAGTTAATACTTTTCTAATAAAAATGTGTGTCTGAATTATCAAAGGACCTCTGTATTTTCTGCATAATTAGTTTGTCAAGGAAGTATCATAAATCATCTATTGATACTATTTACTTGTTTATATACATTTTTATTGATTTCAGAGAGGAAGGAAGAGGGAGAGACAGAAACATCAAGGATGAGAGAGTATCATTGATTGGCTGCCTCCTGCATGCCCTCTACTGGGGATCAAGCCTGCAAACCCGAGCATGTGCCCTTGACCGGAATTGAACCTGGGACCTTCCAATCCGCAGTCCAATGCTCTATCCACTGAGCAAACCAGCTAGGGCTATTGATACTATTTAAAAGAGTTATAGGATTATGCCTAGAATGTTTTATAATTATAATACATGTGATTTTGACTAAACAGTTTTTTCTTACCATGAAAGAAATGTACTTCTGTTGCTGGCGGATGAAACTCTCCTGTTCTTTGGGGGAGCAAGGATCTTGGGGCACTGCTGAAAGAAGCATTTTCAGAAGCCCCCACGGGGGGGGGGGGGGGGATGGGATGTGGAAAAAGGCTTTATTGGCATGGAGTTAAATTTCTCAGGTTCCAAAGTCCCCTCTCCCTTAAGCCAGTGCTGGGAGAGGTGCTTCTGGGAGCTCAGTAAAGTCAGAAACAAGGCTAGTGTCCAGAGTTTCCGTTCCATGTTGCAGCCGGGTGTGGATAAGCATTTGGGCCTGATTAAAGTCCATTAGTCCATATGTGGAGCCCAACTCCTGGCACAAGGGAGCACAGCCCCCCTGCAGAGGGCCAGCATGTGAAAGAGCTCACTTCTTCCTTGAGAAGTTTAAATATTCAGGTTTGGTTTTGTTTTGTTCCAAGTAAAAGAGATTTAGTATCATTTCAGCATTTGGACATTATTTAGGTGCTTAAGTTAGTTGAAGACATTTGAACATGAGATATTTGATATTAAGTAATTATGTATTTTTAGGTGTGATAGTGGTATTGGGGTTATTTTAAAATAGTTTCATCATTTATTTTTTTAAATTTATCATCATTGTTGAAAGTATTACACATGTCCTCTCCCCCTCCCCCCCTTGACCCCTTCTATCCTGGCCCAACCCAGGCCTTCACCACACTATTGTCTGTGTCCATGGGTTATTCATATATACATAGAAGTTCTTCGGTTAATCTCTCCCCACCCTCCCCCATCCCCTCTCAGATTCATCATTCTGCACCATCTTTCCATGTTTCTGGATCTATTTTGTAATTATTCAGGTTTTGTGCACTTGCAGTGGCCATGACCATCCTGGCCAGTTACCTGTTTCCAGGTGTGATTAATGGGCAATTAGCCTCCCATGTCACTCAGATCTTACTGGGCATGCCTCTCAACTGCCTTTGTACCTTCCTCCATCAATCAGCGGGGAATAGACTTGGAGAATGTTAAATGCAGCTTGTTCCCAAAGCTGTATCAATGATGTGCCTATATATAGTCCTTCCTTTTACTTCTTTGCTGTTAAATAATTACCAGGTTATTACAACAGTATCACTTCCACCACCATCCTCAGGAAGAAAAAAAAAAACTAGCAGAAAGGCTCTCCTGGCACTATCAAATTTAGGAATCATGTTGAAAAAGTTAAGTTTTTTGGTTCTAACAGAGTTTGTGGTAATCATGACATTTCTTTATGTCCATAAGGGAGCAATCTTATTAGATTCA
This sequence comes from Myotis davidii, assembly GCF_000327345.1. Taxonomy (NCBI): domain Eukaryota; kingdom Metazoa; phylum Chordata; class Mammalia; order Chiroptera; family Vespertilionidae; genus Myotis; species Myotis davidii. The sequence goes on along the minus strand of NW_006299705.1, from coordinate 2,674,593 downwards.
GAAATTTTGGTGGTCATGGGCCACACACTCTCCTCTCACATTTTGGAAATTACCCATACATGATGAGTCATAGGAAAGTGCACAATTAGGGAGAAAGAATCCAAATGGCAATTCTTACAGATGCTGATTTTATGTAGTAGGAAGTTGTTTTGTAATTTAACTTTTGTGGATTTGTTCTTATCCTTTGTGAAGGCCCACTAATTCATATGTGAAGCTCCATTGACTACTTTCAGAAGAAAGGTTTATTCTCAACCTGAGAAGTTAAAGGACTTCTGTCTGAGGAAATAATGTAGAAAACAATTTTCAAAAGTAACTTGTACATTTTACTTGAAATGGGTGTGAAGAAAGCTTCTTACCTAAAGATTCTTATTGGTTGAGACTTCTAAATGTACCTAGTACTCATTGTAAAGATCTTTTAAAAATTGTGTTGCTGTTTGCCATAATGAAATCTCCACGCGCTGCCTTGGGGTCAGCTTGATTTTGGTGCTTTTCCTCTGATTTTGTTTTACTTAACATCTTCATTTCTTTTTTGTTAAATTGGACATAACCTTATTAAAAAACTATTTTAAAATAGGTAAGTGGCAAAATATACCTGTTACTTCTTAGCATTGTAAATATCAAGGTCATGTAAAGCCATTGTCTCTGCCATTTTTAATCAACTATACTTAAGGAAAATTTTCTTAACAGATATTACAGGTTCTTTCTATACTATTTGCTTTATAAATGATTAGCATATAAATTTAGCTTTGCATTTTGAATCTGATTTCATTGTAAAGGCTTAAGACTGTAAATACAACTTTTTAAAGTACTATTTTTAGTGTATGTTTTGTAAGCAATTTTATGAGATCAATGGACTAGAACCATTTCTCCATTTACCTGTTTGCACTATATAGTGTTGATGGAAAGAAGAAGAAGGAATCAAATTTTACATTCAAGAGTTTTAGTTTTTGAGGGAAGTGCAATCTAGTAGCTGCCAGAGTCATCAGGGCTGTCAGATAAGTTGAAGAAAAACCCAGGTACATGGGATCACAACTGAACTGTATTAACCAGCAAAGAAACTTCATTATGTCTCTGCATGTTTTTCTCATTAAGATCAGGAATTTGCTTAGTTCCTAACAGTGGGAGTTAATGGTTAAATTGCTTGCAGTAATCCATACATGGTTAATACATTTTTTAAAACACTAAAATGTAGTTAGTGTTACACTACTAGGACTTTTATAGTTGATGGGTCAAAGGAAGAAAACAAGGTATCAACCCTCTTTAATATTCTTAGTGTTCTAGAATAAAAACAATTCACTTGTCAAGGGCTTTTAAAATAACTTTGTTAGTTTTTGTTACCTGCAATTTTTGAAATCTAAATTCACCTAAGTCAACATCTGCACTTTGTGCTTCCATAGTTACCTAAATACTTAATTAAAAGTCTATCATCTTGAGCCCTGTCCGGTGTTGTTTCTAAGTGATTAGAGCTTCGGTGGGAGCACCAAAGGGTCCAGGGTTCAGTTTCCAGCAAAGGGCATGTATCTGGGTTGTGGGTTCACTGGCCCATCCCAGTCAGAAAGCATTTGGGAGGCAACCAATTCATGTGTGTCTCTCACATTGATGTTTCTCTCCTCTTCCTCTCTTTTTCTCTCTCTCCCCCCTCCCTTCTATTCTCTTCAGAAAAGCAATGGAAAATATATCCTCAGATGAGGATTAACAAAACAAAATGTATGTCATCTTCAAAAGAGGGAATAGATGTCAGTAATTTATAGTTTTCAGCCAGATTCTTTTATCTGAGGAAAGTGTTTACCACAGTGGTAAAAAAAAAGGAATCAGGATTTTACCTACAACAGTGAAGAAAGAAGAAAGATGCTAAGGTAGCTAATCATATTAACTATGTAGCCAGTTAAGATATAACTTTAATAACATTTTTTGTCAAATTAATAAAAAAGTTTATAAAGGTTAATTTTTGAAAAAAAGCCAAAGACTTGAACTGTCACTTTATAAGAGGTTATTTAAATGGGCCAAACTGGTATGGGTTAGTGATTTGAGCATCAACTTATGGGGGTCATGGTTCAATTCCCAGTCAGGTCACATGCCTGGGTTGCATCCCCAGTGTGGGGGTGTGCAGGAGGCAGCTGATCAATAATTCACATCATTGATGTTTCTATCTTTCCCTCTCCCTTCCTCTCTGAAATGAATAAAAAAAATTTAAAAAATAATAAATGGGTAATAAACATATGAAAAGGTACTCTATTCCATTAGTCATAAGAGAAACTGAAATTTAAACTGCAGTGAGTGAGGTACTACCATCTACCCAGCTTTTAACATAAAAAAGCCTTAATACCAAGTGTTGGTGAGGATGTGGAGCAACAGGTATAAATTACATGCAAACACTTTGAAAAACAGTTTTTGCAGTATCTACTAAAGCAAAACATAGTTGTCTTTTCAGATAAGGTAAATATTGAAAATTTGAAAAGATCCCACAGATATTGATGTCATGGGTCTGTTCATTTTAATTAACCCCTTCCCCGGCAGAAACGTGTATACTCGTTTTCACAAAATGTTCTTTTTCAGTCGTCGACGAGTATACTAAGAAAATATGGTAAAAAAAATATGGTTTATAGGAAGACGAGTTACAAACTGTTTTTATAACCAGCATCAAAAATACTATATAGAACCAAAATAAAAAAATTAGTCTGAAAAAGAAACGTTTTTAACAAAAAAATTGTTGGGGAAGGGGTTAAGCTTTTTTTTTTATGTTATGGGGAATACAGACCAACCCAAATTGACTGTCACTCCGTAACAAAGATGGTGGTGGCCAGGCCAGGATGCTGGCGTTGTTGCCATGGCAATGACACCAGCATTCCGCCCCGCCTGCAGAGGGCCTCTGGGCAGCGCCTGCAGGCACAGAGCAGCCAGGACAGGGCAGGACGCCTGGCTGCTTGGAATGCTGCTGCTTAAAAGTTATGAAAGTAGTTCAACTTTCCTGAGACCACAGTATGAGAAAGCCCAAATTAGCCACAGGGAAGAAAGGCCCTGTTGAGGATGCTGATCAGGTTCTAGCCTCATTCATAGGAAATGCACACTGGAGTATTTGGATGCCACGTGGAGGGAGGGAGGGGCCTCTGGGGGCGACGTGAGCTCAGGGTCCTGTGCCCCAGCTGTGTGGAGGGAGGGGCCTCTGGCCAGAGGCCAGGGCATGGGACGCTGGCGTCATTGCAGACTGGGCTGAGGGACCCCTCTCCCCCGCCACTCCTGTGCATGAATTTCATGCACTGGGCCTCTAGTTGATAAATAGGAATTCTGCCAGGAACCAAGAAAATTTAGAATGCCCTATCTGCAAATGTATACTTAACTCTGATCTTATTGTTAACAGAGCTCAGTTACTCTCCATTCACCTGAGTAGCTTAGATTCATTCTGTTATTCTCTCTTTTTATAGTACCTGTTTATTCATAACTTCTGCTCTCCCATCTTCCTCTTAGTTTCTTCTTCCTTGGTTTGTCATGACCTTTTCCTATCTTTGGCTTCTTTTCAGCTTCAACTCCTACTACTAACTCCCTAATCCAGGGGTCCTCAAACTTTTTAAACAGGGGGCCAGTTCACTGTCCCTCAGACTGTTGGAGGGCCGGACTATAGTTTAAAAAAAAAAAAACATGAACAAATTCCTATGCACACAGCAGCGGCAAAAACACCCAGCGGGCCGGATAAATGTTTTTGGTGGGCCGCATGTGGCCCGCAGGCCGTAGTTTGAGGACCTCTGCGCATTTCCAAAAGTAAATGCCTTGAAAAAAATCTGATTGCCTTTTCATTCCGGGTTACTATTAATTGGCCACCCTTGGTCCGTTTATCATTAATTGTATATTTATTTGGGTAGGGTCTGACTGGCAATTATACAAACAATGTTCTGTGAGTATTGTATAACTCAGTATAATGTTTACCAAATTTGCAAGTTTTTATAATGCTTACCACCTATTTGTTACTAGCAATTGAGGTAAATATTACTAGATTTTTCAACTTGCTTTTCTGGCCTTAATTAGTTTGTAATCTGCTTGCAAAGTACTTCTTTAGATAAGAGAGATCAAGTAAAAATGGGAGTTAACTAGAGTTGAATAACTTTCCCATATAGTTACTACAGAAAATATTTTTAAAAAATGAAGTTATGCTACAAAAGTCATGTTTTATAATGTTTCAATATTGTATTTGAATGTTTATTTAGAAGGATTTATGACAGTTACTGGGACAGATGGGATTCTGCTTTTTCTAATTTGATGTGAAAAAGTCATGGTGGGTGGCATGGCTTACACATATTGATAGCAGAGGTAACTATTTTCTAATTTTACCTAAAATTATCTATTTTTTTAAAAACAAAGAATATAAAACTCATTTTAATCAAGTAAATCTTTTCGCTAATAGCCTAAAATATTTTGCTTATCTTGTCTTTATTGCCTGGTAAATATTCTAGGTTTGTTTGGAATTGAGGGATGAAACACAACATTGGGTTAGGAATAATACGAATAGGTAGCAAAATAAATCAATGTCCTGCAGGTTAAAATGTTGTCCTAGCTGAAAACAATTCTATCGTTTTTCCATCACATCCATGTTCTTGATAAACCAGATATGGTCATTGATAGGAATGCTCATATCACTGTTCATTTCCTAAGCCCTTGTTCTTTTCAGTACCATCCCTTTGAAAAATAATTAGACACTGTTTTCATTTAATCCTCCTGGAAGCCTTTCAGTGTAGGCGTCATTCTTATTTTGCATTAAAAAAAAGTAAGCAGCCGAAACCGGTTTGGCTCAGTGGATAGAGCGTTGGCCTGCAGACTGAAAGGTCCCAGGTTTGATTCCGGTCAAGGGCATGTACCTTGGTTGCGGGCACATCCCCAGTAGGAGATGTGCAGGAGGCAGCTGATCGATGTTTCTCTCATCGATGTTTCTCTCTATCTCTATCTCTCTCCCTTCCTCCCTGTAAAAAATCAATAAAATATATTTTTTTTAAAAAGTAAGTAGATTATGAGAACATTGATCAGTGAGTGGTAGCATTATTATTCCAAAAGCAACAACCTTATTTTTTTATATACTCCTCTTTCTAGTTAATTTCAGCTGTTCTCATGGATGCATGATTGAATACTGAAAAATAAATAATCATTCAACCTCCTTTAAAAATATCTTTTCCATACAGTTAGATCTAAAAGTCCTTAGGAAGTCTAAACCATTCCTGCAAATAGTTTTACTAGTTAGATTTTATTGCTCCCCCACTGTGGTTTTTAAAAGTAATATTTGCTCATAAGGAAAAAAAAATACAAAACTCACCAGAGGATATTTTTTCAATTGATTTCTAGAAAGTGTGGAAGAGAAGGAGGGAGGGGAGAGAGAAATATTGATGTGAGAGAGACATATCAACTGGTTGCCTCCCGTAAGCGCCCAACCAACACTGAGGAACCTGCAACCGAGGTGCCCTTGACCAGCAGTTGAATCTGTGACCCTTTGGTCTGCGAGCCAGTGCTCAACCACTGAATAAAACTGGCCAGGACATGAAGACTAATTTATAACTGAGACAATTACTCTTCATTTTGGTGTATTTCCTTCTTATTCTCTGTACATTTTTACCTCAAAATATTGTAGAGATAAAGTTTCTTTCTATTTTTTTTTTTCCCAATCTAACATCATTTTCTCCTTATAACACAGTTTTGTTAATACTTTATTGTGCTGTGATTTTGGTGCTCATTTGCTTATTATTACACCTTTATAATTTACTTATTGCCTTCCTACATAAAGCATTTTTCTGCAGTGTAGTTGCATCCTTATAATAGATTCTCAGAAGTAGAATTGCTAGGTTTAAGGAATGAGCACTTTTGATATATATGTTGCCAAATTGCTTTTCAAAAAGATTGTACTACCCTAACCAGTTTTGCTCAGTGGTTGGAGTGTCGCCCTGCAGAGTGAAGGGTCTCAGGTTAGATTCTAGTCAAGGGCACATACCTTGGTTGCAGGCTCGATACCTGGTCTCCTGGTCAGGGGGCGTTATATGTGTTTCTCTCTCTGTCTTTCCCCCCTTCCTTCCACCCTGTCTAAAAAAATCAATTAAAAAAAATATCCTCGGGTGAAGATTAAAAAAAAGAAAGATTGTGCTAATATACATTTCATCTGCAGAATGTGTAGATCTTCATTTCACTGCAACTTTACTAGCATTATTAATTTTTTAACCCTTTCCAAGTTAGATAGATGAAAAATGTGTTCTGTGACTTCTTTAATTTTTATAGAAGTGGTGTATTATTGCTGTAAATAATTCAAATATAGACAATGCTGAAATCTAAAGAATAGAAAATGAATATATAAAACATCCATTTAAAGTTACTGAACTCTTTCAAAGCAAAACAAAGATCTCCCTTCTTCTTTAGTATTTGTTTTTTAAAACTAGGATGGAAAAATTGTTTTAACAGATATCCTTTAGACAGCCTCATTTGATTTAACTAGTTATTTCTCACCTTCCTTTTAAGGCTCCCTCAAAGGAGGTAGGATTGAAGAAAATAAGACTGAATTTCAGAGTGTTAAATTTAGTTTATTTAGAATTATTTTTTGTATCAAAGGTTGGGTTCTTAAACAGCTTTTGGTACAGAGTAAGGGCTTGGTAGTTTACTAATTTCTCCCTGTAGATAAAAGGATATATTATGGAATCCAAAGCCCATAATAAAGTACAAAAAGGAAGGTCTGAAATTAAGGAGTGGAGGCAGCTGTTGTTACCCTCTTCTTCTACTATAGCAGCGGTTCTCAACCTTCTGGCCCTTTAAATACAGTTCCTATTTCAGAAGCTACTGCTTCTCCTGGGGGGATCCATACATATTTGAAAGGCTAAATAGATGAGATTTTTAATATTTCCAAGTATGAAATTATTGTGCCAAATTTTATCTCAAATATTCTGTTGACCTAGATAAGAATAAAATTGTTGTCTTTGCAACTTATATTTTAAATTACAACTCTATTGATTAAGTTGTTCTCCTGATTATAGTTTCTTGCTTCTCATGTGGTTTGCTTTAAAATAATAATATTGAAGGTAGCAAGCTTATTTGGTTTTATAACAGGTTTCAGAATTTCAGTTTCTGGAAAATGCTCCTTTGTCTTTATATTAACATTTAATCTTATATTTTCTCTCCATAATTAAAATGGAAAAATGACAATGTACTTTTTTGGGCAGGGGAACTATGCCATTAATAACATAATTTTTGAAACCCTGAGGAAGTTACTTAATTACTGTCTCTCTTTTTTTGTTGTTGTATTTCTTGCTGGAGAGCATTGCTAAGGAAAAGAATAAGATTTTCAAAAGCCAGGTGCCATTAAAAATTATAAGCCAACATTTTTACTGTAATTTATACCACTGCTTTGGTATAATGATAGGCTAATGAACAGACTGTGCAGAATGATTATATGTAATTTTATCTTCCACATGATTAAACCAAACTATAAGATTTATCTGTGACTGAGTTTTTTTCAAATCAGTTCTTAGGACATTTTTGGTATTTTATTAAATTCATAACTTTGAACTACATGATTTAATTTATCATGCTTTTCATTTTTCTCCAAAAGTCTAGATATAAAGGGTACAGTACATGTAAAGGAATTAGTCTAAAGCAGTGGTTCTCAACCTTCCTAATGCCGCAATCCTTTAATACAGTTCCTCATGTTGTGGTGACCCCCAACCATAAAATTATTTTCATTGCTACTTCATAACTATAATTTTGCTACTGTTATGAATCATAATGTAAATATCTGACATGCAGGATGTATTTTCATTGTTACAAATTGAACATAATTAAAGCATAGTGATTAATCACAAAAACAATATGTAATTATATATGTGTTTTCCGATGGTATTAGGCGACCTCTGTGAAAGGGTCATGAACCACAGGTTGAGAACCGCTGGTCTAAAGGTCAGCTTTCCAAATAGTATACTGCTATTTGGAAAATGCTACTGACCCCCTCTAGTGGCCAAAAGATTGTGCTTTTTGGTCTCATTACTGTAGTATTTAAAAGAAGTAAACCTTGTTCTATATAAGATATACTCAATACATTTTTATTGAACCAAAATGACATTTTATGTTTTTGCCAAACCTGTTAAGAAATATTGCTTACTAACTCACAAATTTGGGAAAGAAAGTTTTTGCACAGCAATTCATATCAGGGAGCTTAAAGCAGATATATTGAAAGGGAAAAATAGTCCTACAGTAACTGTAATTGAATTTCTCACTATTAATTTTAGATAGAATTTGGTGTTTTCAAAATACTATATTAGTGATTACAACTTTTTTCTTGTAGAAGAGTGAGTGGAATTTTTTAAAAGCCAGCATGCCTTTGAAGTATTATTCACAAAAATACCAATGAGATTCAGAAGCATCTTCTAATTTGAAGAACACTTAACAGTGTATCAGTTGTGACCATAAACTAATATCTTTCCATTTTCATCTCTGTTTCCCTCACCCACTTGACCTTCAACAGTAGATCTTACAAATTCAGGATTAGAATTGTTGCCTTCAAAGAGGACATTTAGGGAAGCAACAATAGATTTGTCAGCAACATTGCCACTTCTCAGAATAGTTTTACAACTTCTCTTTTAGAATTATTTTCAGCCCCATGACAGTGTTTATAAAATATTGAATCTTGAGACAAGGCTGCACCTACACCGCTCAGGTATGTAAATGCCCATAAATGAGTACACTTTTTAAAACACCTTTTTTAAAAATATAAACCATTAAAAGATATCAGTATCTTTGTTGATAGATTAGATTTTTGAGAAGAATACAAAACTACAGAACCATGTCCTGTGAATAAGAAAGCCGATCAAACTTAAACATTTTGAAGTTATTCCTTTAAAGTTATGAGACAGTTCTTTTACTTTTATTCTGTGACTCCTAAAAGTGATTTGAGATAGTTCCATTTTGTAGCTATGTCATAAAATTAGGCTAAATGTTGTGGTAAGATTATCAGGAATGTTTTACATAACGGCAGCATCATTTGCACAATTACAGACATTTCCAGAATGACTAGTTTTGAAAAACAGTGAGGATTCATTTGTGTGTGTGTGTGTGTGTGTGTGTGTGTGTGTGTGTGTGTGTAATTTGTTAAACATTTCACTTAATGTTATCTCAGTGCACTTACTGACAGAAATGGAATCTTTATTATGTAAATTCTTTAACATTGGAATTGGTTATCATACTTTCTTTTTCCTGGGAATGATTTATATAATTTATGATGGAATTTATTTAAGTGAAACTTTATTAGAGGTGGAAATACAATTACACTAAACTCTTAGCATCCACATTTTACTGCCCATTAGGTAAAATGTCAATATTACCATAGCAGTCTTATCCTATCATGTCTTTGTTTTAAAGAGGTATGTATTACTTATTTTGAAATAGTGAAACCTGAAAAAATAGGCAAGGATATAAGAAATATGTTTGGTAGTAAAGACACACTAAAGCTTTGTAGTGTGTTTATATTTTGTTTCAAGATCTTTTAATTGTTTTGCTCTGTTTAAGATTCTTTGATATGAAGCAAGAAATGGAGAGGGTAGATTTATTTGGATTTATACTTCACATTGTTTGGTTTTGAATATTTTTCAAGTAATAAAATTTTGATTGTAAATTATGGGGTCATTTGTATTGAAATGGATAGTTCAGGTTCATTTCTGTTTAGAAGTGGATGATACATACATATCTAAGATAAGTTACTTCTGAAGTACCTTATATTTTTAACATGTTACAGATAGATTCTTATTTTCAATTCCAATCTTATATATAAATTCAGTGGAAAAACTATCAAACCAGTACAAGAGTTACAGTGTTGATATGCTACACTTAGAAAGTTTAGTGCTATTGTCTAAAATGATAAGAAACTGGAACCATTTTAGGTAAAGAACCTAGCGCAGTATGTTTATTCCAGGATATTATTTGATAAAAGGTCGTATTTTCTTTTGTAAACTGTATGATTGTTATAATTAGAACTAGAGGCCCGGTGCACGAAAATTCGTGCATGGAAGGGGGGATTCCCTTAGCCCAGACTGCACCACTCCAATCGGGGACCCCTATGGGATCGTGCCTAATTGGGCAGTCTGAACACCCCTCTCACAATCTGGGACTGCTGGCTCCTAACCACTCACCTGCCTGATCGCCCCTAACTGCCTCTGACTGCCTGCCTAATCACCCCTAACTGCCCTCCTTGGTTGGCCTGATCTCCCTCCCAACTGCCCTCCCCTGCCAGCCTGGTTGCCCCCAACTGCCCTCCCCTGCCGGCCTGATCTCACCCCTAACTGCTCTCACCTGCTGGCCTGATCGCCTCTAACTGCCTCTGCCTGCCTGATTGCTCCCAGCTGCCCTCCCCTGCAGGCCTGATCTCGCCCCCAACTGCCCTCCTCTGCTGTCCAAGTTGGTTCTGATTGTTCAGTTTCTATGCCAGTCAGCGTCAAAAGCTCCTCCTCCTAGGCAGCCATTGGCTCCTTACATTCACCCAGATATGGTTCTGATTGGTCAGTTTCTATGCCAGTCAGCATCTCTGGGCCTATCAGCGGGGCTGATCAGCAGCCCTGGTGGAGGCCTGGAAAGAAATGGAGGCTCGGCTGTTGGCCAGGCCGGAGAGAAAGGGAGGCAAGTTCTGATCAACAGCTGCCACAGAGGCTACGGATCAGACCCTGCCCCTCTCTCTGCAGGCCTCTCTCCAGGCCTGATTCACAGCCCCCCTAGGCAGTTAGTGCTGGGTTGGGGTGCCCGCAACGGCCCCAGTCAGTGCTTGGTCGCCACGGCAACCCAGTACTGACTTCCGGTCTGGTTGAGCCTTTGGTCATTATGACCCTGGCTCTTTATTATATAGACTAGAGGCCCGGTGCACAAAAATTTGTGAACTCGGGAGGGGGGTCGGTCCCTCAGCCTGGCCTGTGCCCTCTAGCAGTCTGGGACCCCTCGGGAGATAACGACCTGATGGCTTAGGCCTGCTCCTGGGTGGCAGAGGGCAGGCCCAATCCCTAGGTGCAGCCCCTGGTCGGGCTCAGAGCAGGGCCGATTGGGGAGTTGGGGCGCCACCCCCTGTCATGCACAGAGCAGGGCGGATTGGGAAGTTGCGATGCCACCCCCAGTCACGCTCAGGGTAGGGCCAATTGGGGGTTTGGGGCACTGCCCCCTGTCACACTCAAGGCAGGGTCAATGGGGAGGTTGCGGCGCCACCCCCTGTCACGCACAGAGCAGGGCCCATCAGGGGGTTGAGGAGCTCCCCCCGTCACTCACAGTAGGGCCGATAGGGGAGTTGGGGCACCATCCCCTGTCACACACAGAGCAGGGCAGATCAGCGGGTTGGGGCACCGCCCTCTATCACCCACAGAGCAGGGCCAATCAGGGGGTTGGGGCGCCGCCACTGTCACACTCAGGGCAGGACCGATGGGGAGGTTATGGCTCTACTCTGTCACACACAGAGCAAGGCCCATTTGGGGGGCGGGGGGGGAGGGGTTGCCGCACCCTGTCACACACAGAGCCACAGGGCGATCAGGGGGTTTGGGCACAGCTCCCGTCACACTGATCCCAGTACCGGGAGGCCTTGCGGCTCTGCTGATCCCGGTGCTGGGAGGCATATTACCCTTTTACTATATAGGGTAGAGGCCTGGTGCATGGGTGGGGCCGGCTGGTTTGCCCTGAAGGGTGTCCTGGATCAGGGTGGGGGTCCCCACTGGGGTGCCTGGCCAGTCTGGGTGAGGGGCTGAGGCCTTTTTCAGGCTGGTGGGTGACAGAAGCTCCCAACCGCTCCTTTTTTCCTTTTTTTTTTATTCTGAGCCAGCTTTAGCTTTGAGGCTTGACTCCAGCTCTTAGGCCTCCAGGGCTGAAAGTAGGTTTCTGACCTTTGCATACAATGTTGCGAATCTGCTGGCTGAAGTCTGCTGGTATTTGTTACAGAGTTTCTGAAACTGGCGGCTCAGAGGCGTGCAGTCGCAGGCGGGGAAAGTTGGTTTCCTCCATCACTGAGGCAAGCAAGCCTCATGTTAGTTTCAAGCTGCCTGGCTGCTGGTTGCCATCTTGGCTGACAGTTAATTTGCATATTTCACTGATTAGCCAATGAAAAGGGTAGAGGTCGTATGCCAATTACCATGTTTCTCTTTTATTAGTGTAGGTGATCTTTTTGTGGATTCTGTTATATTGAAACAAGCTTACCATTTTTTTAATCTACTTTGTTGAGATACTATTCAACATTCTTAAAAATGTATCTTAATTGGACAATTGAGTTTTGACAGTTATAACCTACACACACACCCCAATTTTTTGTACCTCTTTGTAGCAATGCCCCTACTGTACCCTGGCCAGCTTTCTTTTGTCATAGAATAGATTTACCTTTTAAAAATAAACAAAAAACAATTTTCTTGAGGTATAATGCACATACAGTAAAGTGGTTTATCCTTTTATTAATAGTTTTCCTGGTACCAAAATATTTATTTGGCCTCATCACTAAGACATTGCTTTGCTTTGAGATGTGGAGTGGTGTATAGTGATGTAAGGCTTGGAGAAGAGGTTTGAATCCATCTAGTCTTAATATGTAACTTTTTAGTAAATTCTGAGTTAAGATATTGCAGTAACTTCTATAAATATCGTGTTTTATAAACAAGCATCATTAAAAGTATGACATTATTTATCACTTTGTTTGGTGTTTGGTGACTTGTATATGCTGAAAGTTTGAATTTTAAGAGGCTGCGTTTTTCACATGGATAAATTTCTAATGTCTTTGCCTGAAGATATATTTTTTTAATGAGTTGTTTTGCTATTTTGGTTACGAATTTTTTAGCTCCTTTCTCCCTCTAAGTCCCTTCTCCTCCTCCTCCTTCCTAGAATATAAACTTTAACTAATGAAGTAATACTGAACTGGAAAAGTGTATTAAACTAGTGTTAATATTATTTACATAAAAATAATATAATTTTATATATTAGTAATCAGTATAAAAGCTTGATATTCTGTACCTAGGAAAACATTGTCCAGTTAGATCAGTGATGGCGAACCTTTTGAGCTCAGCGTGTTATATATTTAAATGCCATTAACAAAGAAAAATCAACCAAAAAAATGAGTTCGCGTGTCACCTTTGGCACGCATGTCATAGGTTCGTCATCACTGAGTTAGAATAATGTCAGGGCTAAGCCAACAGCTATATAGGAAATGTAACGGATTTTTATGAACGAGAGCACAGAGGATGTAAAATGTCAATGGAAATACTTTCTACAATATATTGTACTTAATTTTAATGATTCATAATCTTAATCTTGAAAATCAAGTAATCTAAACAACTACTATTTTAATGGGATGATTGAGTTTTATTATGTGTATGCCAAGAATAATTAGATGTTATTTTACCTCTTAAATTTAGAGCAGGGGTCCTCAAACTTTTTAAATGGGGAGCCAGTTCACTGTCCCTCAGACCATTGGAGGGCCGGACTATAGTTTAAAAAAAAACTATGAACAAATTCCTATGCACACTGCACATACCTTATTTTGAAGTAAAAAAACAAAACAGGAACAAATACAATATTTGTATTTGCATGTGGCCCGCGGGCCGTAGTTTGAGGACCCCTGGTTTAGAGACTGGGGCTAATGTCATGCACAGTACTTTAAAAAATAGCAGTAGGAAGTAATCAGAAATCTAAAATACTTGAACATTTTTCAAGTACAGTAAAATCACGGTATAATAATTCGGGCGAGGGGCTGTCCATTAAAGCCGAAAGTCCATTATATAATAAAGTAGATTTTCCAAGTGTGTATGATAAAAAATTGACAAATTAGTTTACCTATTTTTACTTATGTAGACATGTTTGTGTAATTAAAATGTATGAAAAGTTTAATTTCACAGAGAAGTTTTCTATATGTAATACTATAATTTTAAATTCATACTGAATAGATCTAGTACATTTGTGCAATCATCAGTCAACTCGAGTAAGTAAATGCCACATGGCTGGGCCGTGGCTTAGCGCACGTAGGAACTTGGCCAGCACACAAATTAAAACTGCTGCAGAAAGTTACACCATGCAACAGCAGAACCAATTACTGTGTGCGATGCACTGTGATTACCTGCTAATCATTGACCAAACATTGTTTGCAAGTAGTGACTCTTGGATTCAAATATATATACTATGGTTGTAGATATGTAATATTTATATATGTCAGCAAAATTACTACAGTGTTTTTTCCAATATATGGTCTATTCTCTAAAATTTGTTAAAAATGACAGTGAGCTTGGCAGGAGTGGCTCAGTGGTTGAGCGTCAACTTATGAACCAGTAGGTCACGGTTTGATTCCTGGTCAGGGCACATGCCCAGGTTGCTGGTTCCATCCTCCGTGTGGGGCATGCAGGAGGCAGCCAACCAGTGCTTCTTTCTCATCATTGATGTTTCTGTTCTCTCTCTCCCTCTCCCTCTCTGAAATCAATAAAAATATATATATATTTTTAAATGTATTAATAACAAAAGAATAACCTGTTAATTATAAGCAAATCTTGGTTAAAAGAATTTTAAAATTAACAGGGTGTTAATTTTCATGTATGACATACAGACCAGAATGTGACTATTACATCCAAATTCCATTAAATTGTCCAAAAATTTGAGGGTTAACTGTACTTGGAAGGTTTTTTTTTAAATGTACAATTCCTTTGTCTATTTTATTGGTACTGCATTTGTCATAGGGAGGGTGAATATAAAGTTGATGCTCTGAAGAGTACAACTACATCAGAATTATATAAAAGTACTAGAGGCCCGGTGTACGAAATTCGTGCACGGGTGGGGTCCTTTGGGGTGGTCTATGGAGATCAGGCCCTAGCTTGCTCCCCCAGCCTCACAGCCCCAGTCTCACAGCCACGCCTGGCACCCAGCCTTGGCCTGGCACCGCCTGCTCATCCCATCCCCTGCCGATCGGGGCCTCCACTCTCACCTGTGTTGGCCTGGCCCCAGCCCCACCACTGGTCACCGTCTATGGGGTGATCTATCAGGGCCAGGCCCTCTGCCCAGCTCCCTCAACGCCTGGGAGCCGGGTGGCGGCCCTGCCCCCTGCTGCTGCCATTGATTGCCATCTGCAGGGCAGTCGGGCCCCCGCTCACACCTGCCTTGGCCTGGCGCTGCCCGCTCACCTGCTCCACCATCCCACTGCAGTCCTGCTCTCATCAGACCCATCAGGGCTGGCAGCACCTCTAGTGCTGCCCGCTGCCAGTGTCGTAGTCGATGCCCACCATGTTTCACGCCCTCCCCTGGTGGTCAGTGCACATCATAGCGAGCGGTCGAACTCCCAGTCAGTCGAACTCCCACCCAAGGGGACAATTTGCATATTCAGCTTTTATTATATAGGATTATTACAGTGCTAAGTCTAAGTATATCCCAATATCCTGGAGTTCAATTATTTTTCATAACAGACTGGTAAAGTTGAATTTTTTGTGTGACATGAACTATTGAGGTGGCTACAAAAATGAAAAAGATAGTCTTTTTCCAGAAGAACCAAGTTCCATAGTAATTATAAAATCTAAATATAACCAAGTATACGGTAAATGCTATAATTGTGTTATGTGAAGAATGGTTGAGAATACAGAGACAAACTGCCTAATGTAATAGGAGAGGTTTCATTGAGACAGTGATAAATGATAGTACTGGAAATAGTACTATAAAGAAATAGTACTGCAAGTTTTCCTCATTTTTACTTTTTTTTTTAAATTTACTGTTTATTTCTTTGTGCTACAAAAAGGATTAAAAGTGGTTCAAGAAATCTTAGCCCATCTCCTATTATTTTTACTTTTTGCCTTTGTCCTATCCAATTTTTATAACAGCCTTATTAACTTATAGGAAAACTCTTGTTTATTCTTCAGTATTTTTCCAGTTTTATTGAGGTACAATTAACATATCCTAGTAGCAATTTCAGGTGTACAACAAGCACACATATATAGTGAAGGGATTACAATAAGTTAAACATCTATCATCTCACACAGTTACAATTTTTTTCTTGTGATGATTAAGTAATTTTTATTTAATTTTTTTTTTCATGTAGTTTACTTTCTTTTTTAGACTGAATCTGGTTATGGATCTGAATCCAGCTTGCGTCGACATGGTTCAATGGTGTCACTGGTGTCTGGAGCAAGTGGCTATTCTGCAACATCCACCTCTTCATTCAAGGTTTGTGGTTTTGAATGCTTTAAGTTAAGGCCTCATAAGTTGAATTTATTACTGAATATTGTGAACAGAACTTATTTAATAGTTTTTTCAAAAGAACTTCTCTACAATGTAATTTATTTTTAAGTTCAGAATAATTTTTTAAGGGTTAACATTTATGACTCATACAAATAGAAAATGAACACATCAAAGATTTTTTTCTTTAATAGATAAGACGTAAAAATAAATTGGTTCAAAGGAGAATCTGAAGAATGACAAAATGATTTTGCTAATATATGCAAAACTATTCAGTATCCACAGTTTAGAAACTAGTATATCTCCACAAACAAGGTTCATTTGCATATCTGGCCAAAAATCATTTACATTACTCTTATTTTTCTACTACTTAAAGAGTTATAAAATAGGCCAAATGTAATGAAATCAAAGACTTCTATATGATTAGACAGCATTCCATAAATGCTAAAGGTTCCATAGATAGCACACACCATTCCTTTGAAAGGATATCCAGTAATATTTTTTCCCATTTTAAAGCCTTTGACGATTATTTTTTTATTTTTATTGCTTAAAGTATTAAAAAGAGTGTTACATATGTCTCCTCCCCCACCCCTTGACATTCCCCTGGCCTCCCCTACCCGCCAGTGTCTTATGTCCATTGGTTATGCTTATATGCATGCATACAAGTCTTTCAGTTGATCTCTTACCGCCCCCCCTACACGCCCCCAACCCTCCCCAGCCTTCTCGCTGTAGTTTGACAGTCTATTCAATGCTGCTCTGCCTCTGTACCTATTTTTGTTCTTCAGTGTATAATGGTCTTTATTATCCATAAACAAGTGAGATTGTGTGGTATTTTTCTTCTATTGACTGGCTTATTTCACTTAGCATAATGCTCTCCAGTTCCATCCATGCTGTTGCAAATGGTAAGAATTCCTTCTTTTTTACAGCAGCATAGTATTCCACTGTGTATATAGAAAACTTTGATAATTTTTTTCTCACAATGTCAATCATTTGAAAATACTAAATTTTACATGAGCAAATTGTCAGGCTTATTTGTCCCTTATTTCCTTCAGGCTTATCACTATCTGGTCACTGTTAATCAGTTTCAAGTTAATTCCTAGGAGTATTACATTGAGCTTGACAGCTCTCCCTACCCAGTGGCCCTCATTAGTAAGATATAGACCTTAAAAAGTGATGAAATACAATAGGACTAAATAAATTACAGTTTTGTTCATTTAGATTACATCCCCCACCCCCTTTTTTGTGTTTTGCAGAAAGGCCACAGTTTACGTGAGAAATTGGCTGAAATGGAAACCTTTAGAGATATCCTATGTAGACAAGTTGATACTCTACAGAAGTACTTTGATGCCTGTGCTGATGCTGTCTCCAAGGATGAACTTCAAAGGGATAAAGGTTAATTAGGCTATTACCACTATTTTTACTTGGAGAATGAATGGATGTAAAGCCTCTTGATCTTAAAGGGTAATGTCTTTAACTGATAAAGGTAATTAATAGTCACTTTTGCTGCAAACCCCCAATGTAACAGATTTCAGTGTCTATATAACTTGTATACTTTAATAACGCATCTTAATTATTCTGATCACTCATACATACTAGATTCCAATGAAGATTTTTAAGTTCTTTATTTTATTAAAAAATAGCGTCATCTTAGTAATATGGTGCATTTTATATGATTATGTCTAATATATTTACCCTATGATGAATCTTAGAGATAGGCATATGTTTATATTAAATCCTCCAGTCTGGAATCAATTGATCTCTTTCTCCTCTCTTTTTTTTCCCTCCTTCCTCTCTGTCTTTCTCTTTTCATCTTCCTCTCTTTATCACTCTCCCTTCTCTGGCCTCTGTTTTATGGAAGAGGAAATCAATAATTGAGCTATATATACATTTAAGAATATAGTGAGTTTTGTTAATAAATATAATCTTCAATTAACTTATAATGTGAGTTTTGAACTTTTTCTTTGTTACTGCTGAAGATATATTACTGATGTCAACATCTGTTCTTCAGTTTTTCTCTTATTTGCTGTGAAGGCAAATTATTGCTAAATAGCACTACTTTTATTCACAGTATAACTAAGTTGCATGACATGGTTTCATTTCTTGATCTTATTAAAATGTGTTTGATCCGAGTTCAGATTCTTTTGTCTTCTCTGTTCTTTATTTCCTTTGTTTGCTTTTTAGTTATAATTGTTATTTTAGTGGCTATTTAAGTTTATAGTATACACATTTAATTTATCACCATATATCTTCAAGTAATGTACATCAAGTACTCTAAGGAAACTTTTTCCTGGAATCCTCTTAGTTGGTTCTTTCCCTGACCTCTATAGTTCCCTCATTTGTATGTGCTATCAGCACTCTGCTGAATACTCAAGGGGACCCTTCTTTCAATCTTCTGGGTTCTCTCTCTATACAGCTCTCTCCTTTCTAGTATTCTCTCATGTGAACTCTAGTTGCCTTTGTCTCTCTGGACTCAGCTCCATTTCTTCACCTCAGAGAGTCTACTGAGCTTCTCCTGGGTTCCTCCTTACTCTACAGCTTGGAATCTCTCCCAAGGCAGTAAGTGGGATACTCATAGAGTTCAGATCTTGCCACTTATAGGTGATCATCAGTTTTTTTCATATAAAATGTTTTACCAAATCTTTTTTTGCCAAATGTACAGTGTTCTTGAAAACCATCGTTTCATATATTTTGTCTAGGTTTTAATTTCATGCTAGAGGGTAAATTCAGTTCCTTTATTCTGTCTTGGCCAGAAGCAGAAGTCCGTATCTCTTAAAATTTAGACAAAATAAGTAGCTTTGATGTTTTTTATATTTGATACACTTTAAGTTCTTGGTTCTTTAACATTGGATGTTTATTTCTCTAAAAATAAAGGTAGTTGAGCTATTTCTCCTTCATTAAAATATATATATATATATACACACACATATACATATATATATGTAATAGTCCCTCAGTATAAACAGGGGATTGGTTCTAGGACGCCCCCCCCCGACCCCCAGCTGATACATAATCAGCAGATGTCCAAGTTCCTCATATAAAATGGAGTAATATTTGCATATAACCTACACACATCCTCCTATATACTTTAAATCATCTCTAGATGACTTATAATACCTAATCCATTGTAAATGCTATATAAATAGTTGTTATAATGTATTGTTTAGGGAATAATGACAAGGGGTAAAAAAGTATGTTCACGTTCAGTACAGACAAAGTCATTGTAGGCCTAGCAACAAAGTACATGTCAGCAACGATGTAACTTTCTTCAATTACTTTCAGTCCATGGTTAGTTGAATACACAGATACAGAAAGCTGACTGTATATAGCCTTTTTACCAAATTAAACATTACCCATCAACTTTCATTTGCTTGAAAATATCCCTTTAAATTAAATCAGTATATATCTGAATTGGATTCCTTGTTTATTTTTTATTTTACCTTTTTTTTTTTTTTTAAGAGACTGGAAGGGAGAGGGGGAGACAGAGAAACATTGATGTGAGAGAGACTTGGACATCTGCTGATTATGGTATCAGCCAGGGGCCCATCAAATGGTTGTCTCCCACACAGTGCAGGGGATTGAGCCTGCAACTGAGGTATGTGCCCTTGACTGGGAATCAAATCTGGGACTCTTCAATCTACAAGCCAGCGCTCTATCTACTGAGCCAAACCAGCTAGGGTTCCTTGTTTATTTTTAAATTAGAGGCCCAATGCACGAAATTCGTGCAAGGGGCTCGGCCCTTACAGCTGTGGTGGCTTGCCTCAGCCCCCGCAGCCCCTGCTTCATCCGGGAGGTTATCCGGAAGGACGTCTGGAAGGTCGTTAAGCTGTTCATTTTAATTAGCATATTACGCTTTTATTATTATAGATGATCCACATCAAAAGTATATACCGTTTGAAAGACAAAAGTGATAGCGAGAGGAGTAGAAGTTGGGCTGCAGTTATAACCAGGTTGTGTAGAAAAGTTGAAAAATGATTTTAAACATTATTCATTTTGAATAAATGATAACAGTGGTAGACTACTGCATTAGTACCACAGTCTGGGTGGCTTAAACAACAGAAATTAATTTTCTTACAGTTCTGGAGGCTGGAAGTCTGAGATCAGGTTGTTGGCAAGGTTAGTTCCCTCTGAGGGCCATGAGGGAAGGAACTGTTTGAGTCCTCTCTCCTTGGCTTATAGAAGTTCGTCTTCTCCCTGGGTCTTTATGTCATCTTTCTTCTGTGTCCAAATTTCTTCCTCTAATAAGGACATCAGTCATATTGGATCAGGGCCTACCCTAATGATCTCATTTTAACTTGATTATGTCCATAAAGTCACTGTCTCCAAATACATTCACATTTTGAGCTATGGGGGAGTTAGGACTTTGACATATGGATTTTAGGGGTACACAATTCTGCCTATAAAAATTGTTTTATCTATAATTGCTCTTTTTAGAAATATTGACAGTTTTCAGAATACATGTTGGATAAAGGCAAAATAAGGACATGGACCTTAGTTTTCTATTTTGATTGTAGATCAGAGATGCTGACCTATGTCTTAGGGATCTCTATAGGTGCACTTTCATTAAATTATCAAGTCTGTGAATTTTAAGAATTACTGTTCTTCAGTAAATGTGTCATTGAAATGGTAATAGCAGATTCTCTTTATTTTAGGTGATCATCAGTTTTTTTCATATAAAATGTTTTATAAGAATTGATAGTAAGGCCGTCTTAACCTTGACCTCCACCACTCCCACACATTCTTCAGTAAGATTTAATTAACCGTTTAGGTCTTAGATACTCTGGGATTACAGAAGTTGAAGACATTATCTTTAACCTAAACATACTGCTTGATTGTAAAATAAGACATATGTACCACATTAAAGGAAATACTCTATTCATTGAGGAAACATTTCTTCATATCTGTTTCCTTGACTGTAAAATAGATGTTATATCCAGCACATACAATTGTGACAATTAAAATAAGAATTATATATGTTAGCACTGTGCTTAACAGCAAAAAACAAAAACAAATAATAGCTGGCATTATTAATGTAATTAATTTGGGTTATTGCAGGGACAGAAAGCA
>NW_006299705.1:2632756-2653345 GCF_000327345.1 Myotis davidii | reverse complement strand
ATGTGTAATATCCAGAGATGGAATTTAGCATAATCAGTTTGTGTTGGTAAGGGAAACTGATCTGATTGAGATAAGGGATTTATATTAGAACAGTGATTTCAATCCATGTGTGATATCCCTTAAAGGTGCCTCAAGAATGGACAAAGGATTACTTGGTTAAAAAGAAAGGGGAAAAGCTAGTCTTTAGCCAGAGAGGCTCTTGTTTTCATCAGTTTTATATATTGAGTATTGGGCTCGAAAAACAAGGTTGAAAATCCCTGTTTGGTGGTACAAGCTATTGGGTAGTTAGGGACATGAAAGTGAATCTTCAGTAATCCAAAGAAGATACTGATGATGATAAGAGTGAAGTGCAAGCCTTTCAGTGTTTAACCAGTTAACTGCCACGATATTTTGAATTTAATTTAAAAAGATCTGCCACCTGTGTCTGTAGATGCTTTTGGCGTACAGATGGTTAAGAGCAGTTCAGAGTCAAGATCAGGATCAGAATCTTGTCTGATGATGAGTACTGATTTAAAAACAGCAATGTGCTGTTAATGAATTTCTAGAATTGACCATATCTACAAAAGATTGATGAGACAATAACGATCCATAGAATTTGGGATTTGATTAATCTTGAGATTTAGGTATCTGCAGAGGCTTCATTATGGATATTGAAGTCTATAGGAATGATGGACTAGGACAAAACAATGTCAGATATTGGTGTCAGTTGGCTGAATATTAAGTGTTAGTAGATAATAGCAGCTTATGGTTTAAAAAAGTTGTTAAAGATGAGTAGCAAAATTTCAAAGTGATGAACTAGCCCAATAATTATAAAAAAATGAAATAGCCCACTAGTTAGAAATGGCAATACAGAATAAAGGTATTCTCCATGGTGATTTCTACCATTTAGTCAAGGGAGGGAATAAGGAATAGGAATGGGCTTTGCATCTATTGGGAAGACAACTAAAATGGATGAGCTACTCCTTGTAAAGAGATAAAATCAAGAAGTACAACAGTTTAGAGTGAAGATTATTTCTACAAAAAGAGTGTTTCTGAAAAGATAATACAATAAAGAAGCCTTACTAAGAGCACTTGATAGAAAGCAAAGAATAAGATTGGGGACTGAGGTTTAGAAATTTACATTAAAAGTAGAATATATAGCCTGGCTAGTGTGGCTTAGTGGTTGAGGGTTGACCCAGGAGGTCACAGTACTAGTATCGTTCCTGGTCAGGCACAGGTCTGGGTTTCGGGCACGATCCCCAGTAGGGGGCATGCAGGAGGCAGCCTATCAGTGATTCTCTTTCATCATTGATGTTTCTCTCTCTCTCTCTCTCTCTCTCTCTCTCTCTCTCTCTCTTTCTCTCCCTCTCTTCCTCTCCCTCTCTGAAATCAATAAAATACATTAAAAAGAAGGAAAAAAGTGCAATATATAGTGCAGAAGTTTAAAGTATGTTAGGCAGTAAAAAAAAAGTGAATAGAACAAAGAGATAAACAGAGGGGAACACAGGATTTTGATTTTTATAGAATTGGATAAGTTAAAAGGATTTCTAGGCACAGACACACTGGGATGAATGAAAATCGATAATCACACCTGTAAATCATTATATTTTTCCTGCATGTTTAGAAATGGTAAATTTAGGAACTCCCAGAAGCAAGCTAAGGTATTTTCTGCATGGAAGTTACCCTTTTACAGTCCTGCTTAGCCATTATAGGCTTCTGATGGAATTATGAGATTGCCCAAGGTAGGTAGGAAGAGGTAGGAAGACTAAAGGGCAAAATAACTCATATCTTAATACCATCCCTCACACAAATGAGAATGTGTACAGTTTTCATAATAATGTATTAAATTCTACAGCATATTTGTTGGGCATACTTTGATAAGCACTGAAAATACAAAAATGAATTAGATCTTGCACTCAAAAGAATCCAGAATGTATTGACTCAATTGAACCTAAAAATAACTTGGTTAATTTCTATTTTCTTTCATCCTAATATCCTTAAATGTATTTTATTTAGTGGTAGAAGATGATGAAGATGACTTTCCTACAACGCGTTCTGATGGAGACTTCTTGCATAATACCAATGGCAATAAGGAAAAATGTAAGTAGTACATTTTCCTCCCTCAGTTGGATAAAGTACACTTTCTAAAGTTACATAATCACTAATTATATAGCAAGAATAATTATCTAAATGACTTTTTGGCTATTTGTTTTATTTTATTAATCCTCATCTAAGGGTATTCTTTTTATTGGTTTTTAGAGAGAGTGGAAGGGATAGATGGAGGTGGGAGGAGAGAGAGAGTGAAAAACATCTGTGTGAGAGAGACACATCAATTGGTACCCCCAACTGTGGCCAGGGATAGAACTTGCAACCCTGCTACAAGTCTTTGACAGGGAATCAGACTCTAACCAGAGCCCTCAGTGAATAATTTTTTTAAAAGGAAATAAAAGTTTCTTGTGAAAAAAGACACATTCTTACTTTAAGTAATAATGGCTCCTAATTATCTAACAAAGACTCATTCTAAATTCCAGACAATGGCCCGCTTATTGCAGTGTTATTTGGTAGAATCATTTTCTAGAACTGAAAATGTTTCTTGGGGTTGAGGGGGGACTCCCTTTTTTTCTCTCCACTTGATAAACTGGTGTTGAAAAGTATATAATCAGTGTTATTAAAAGAAAATTATTGTAATAGCTCTGATTTTACGGCACAATTGTTTATAGACCAAGAACAAAGTGGTTTATTTCATATACCAGTTTATTGGTCCTTTTTTTTAAATTTTTTAATTTTTTTTTAAATTAAATCTTTATTGTTCAGATTATTACATTTGTTCCTCTTTTTTCCCCCCATAACTCCCCTCCTCCCAGTTCCCGCCCCACCATCCACCCTCACTCCCCACCCACTGTCCTCATCCATAGGTGCACGATTTTTGTCCAGTCTCTTCCCGCATCTCCCACACCTCTTTCCCCCCCAAGAATAGTCCATTCCCTTTCGATGTCCCTGATTCTATTATGATCACCAGATTATTTATTCACTTGATTCTTAGATTCACTTGTTGATAGATGTGTATTTGTTGTTCATAATTTGTATCTTTACCTTTTTCTTCTTCCTCTTCTTAAAGAGAACTAAGCTAAAAACAAATACCACATGGCATCACTCATATATAGAATCTTAAACACCAGAAACCTGTGATTAATAGTCAGTGTTCTGTTTTGACATGTCCTAATAAAAAGCTAGAGTGGATGCCTAAAATTTTTTAAAGTTACAAATAATACTTTGTGGGAAAAAATAAGTTAACTCTAATTGTGCTTATTTTTGCTGAAGTTATGAAAACTATGAAGTAATCTGTAGCTGTGTCATGTTTTCAAATAATTTTTAAAAACTGTTGTATGGGTGGCCCTGGCTGGTTTTGCTCAGTGGTTGGAGCATTGGCCCGTGGAATGAAGAGTCTTGGGTTCGATTACAGTCAGGGGCACATACCTCAGTTGCAGGCTCGGTCCCTGGTCCTGATAGAGCACCTGCAGAAAGCAACCAATCGATGTGTGTCTCTTTCATCAATGTTTCTTTCTTTGTTTCTCTCCCTCCCTCCCTCCACTCTCTCTAAAAATCAATTGAAAAAATATCCTCGGGTGAGGATTAAGAAAAAAATAAAAAAAAACTTTTACATGCATGGGAATACTTTTCTATTTCAAATATCATATGAGAATATTCCATCTGAATATTGGCACTAAAATGTAATGTTTCATCATGGCTCTCTACTTTTTACTTATAACCTAGCTCCCTCCCAGTTTTGCAAAATACTAGCTTATTACAAAGTTTTCTTATAACTTTGGACTACATTGTTGAACCTTATTAAATCATGTAGATTTATGTATTTTTATGGAATTAAACGTTTAATTTGGGAAGGTTTTTTCCCAGTTGCATTTTAATTTCACAATGAATCTGCCTAAATAGAAAAATATTTTGTTTGCATGTTGGAAAAATTATTGAAAGAAGTTGTAAAACTCACAGATCTAGTCTTCCATTCCACATAGTATACTCAACTACCACGCCTACATTTTGCAAAGGAGAATGGAAGCTTATTTCCTGTAGAAATTGTACTGAAGAGTTACAGATTCAGGAATACCTGGCACAGCAAAAGATAGGTTTATCAGTCTATCGATAAAGTGATTAAGTGGAAATGTACCTATTGATTATTGAAATCTAAGAGTATTACTATTCTGCTTATCTCCAAGAAATCTGGTAGCCAGGGACTAAATGTAAGTTTACATACTGAAAGATGCAATCCCTAGCTCCCTTCTCTAACCCTGTTTGCAGAATGCCTGTCAACCAGACATATATTTTCTGATACAAAGTTAAAAACTCTGGAGACATTGAATGGACAGAGAGAAAGACTTGTAAATAGAGATTTTCAAGGGCCCATTATGAAAAAGCTGTCTCACTATCAGGTCACCCTTTGATGAATTCCACTAGTGAAAATAAACTGCTATTGCATACAGGGTTTACAGGTCATAACTATAAGTACTATGTATAATCTGATAAAATAAGTGGAACATGTAATCTTTAAATCTGATACTATTGATCATAGTTTGGAATTAGACTATATAAATCATCTCTTAAATAGTGACAGGGTCTTGGTGCTAGGATTCTGGAAACATTGGCTACAAGATAATTGAATCTTCATATAATTATAATAAGTCTCATCATTAAAGCCATCATTAAGAATTAGGTCTAAATCACATATTGTGGTATTGAGTATGCTAAAGTCTTAAAAATTTAGAACTAGCTAGTAAACATTACAAAAATAGGATTTTACGGAGTGGGAGAGGGAGAGGTGGTAGAATAGAGCACGAGTAAAACTACCAACGATTCTAACCTGAAAAAAAAGGCAAAGGAATTTACCTTTAGATTAGATCAGAGGAGAAGTTTTTGGATAAGCGAACACCTTCCTTAGTTAAAGACCTCAAGAATTCTGGGTCATGGTTGAAGCACTGTTCCCTAAATTTTCAATGAACAAATTTCTTGTTTACTTCTAATGTAAATTTTCTTGTTATATTCTATATCATCTTAAGTTATGTTTCTAGAAACAAAGAGAAAATTTTTATGAGGATATAAAGGTCAATCCATCAAAAAGATACAACAGTTATACACATAATTGCATGTAACAGTAGAGCCCCAAAATATATGAAGCAAAAACTATCCAAATTGAAAAGAGAAAAAAAGACAATTCAGTATTAATAGTTTGAGACTTCAGTACCCAACTTTCAATAATGGACAGAACAAATAGGAAGATAACAAGGAAATAAATTACTTGAGTAGTATAAACAGAAAGACCTAGTAGACATCTACAGAACACTTCACCCAACAATAGAATATGTATTCTTCCCAATAGCATATGAACCTTAGGCTAGACCTATGCTTGGCCATAAAACAAGGTTTAATTAATATAAAGGATTGAAATCCTACAATGTCCTCCAAACACATTGGACTGAAATTTGAAATCATTAACAAATTTGGGAAATTCACAAATATGTAGAAATTACCACACTCATAAATAACCAGTGGATAAAAGAAGAAGTCACAAAGGAAATTAGAAAGTACTGTGAGGTGAATGAAAGCAAAAATACACCACACCAGAATTAAAGGCTGCAGCTGAAGTACTACTTAGAGGGAACTCTGTAGCTGGAAAACCTTTATTATGAAATAAGAAAGAAAATAAAAAAGACAATACAGAATTTCAGTGAAATTATAAGTTGGTTCTTTGAAAAGAACAAAACTGATAAACCTTTAGCTAAATTGATAAAGATAAAAGGGAGAAGAATCAAATTACTAAAATCAGAAATGAAAGGGAGGACATTACTACTGACTTTACAGAAACACAAAGGATTATAGGTGAATGCTATGAACAAATATATGCCAACAAATACAATAACTTAAACAAAATGGTCTAACGTCCTAAAAAGACAAAAATTATTGAAACTGACTTAAGAAGACATAGAAAATGCAAATAGACCAATAATAAATAAATAGATCCATTAGTAACCAAACATTTAAAGAAGACTTAATACCAGTTCTTCACAAATCCTTTCCAAAAATAAAATTGGAGGCCAGTTTTACCTTGATTCCAAAGCCAGAAAAAGGTACTACAAGAAAACTGCAGATCAATATCTCATATGAATATAGCTACAAATCATCAATAAAATACTGTTAAATGTAGCAACATATAAAAACACTATGACCAGATGGGATTTATCACAGAATGCAAGGTTAGTTTACATTCTTAAAAATCAAGTAATGTAATAATCCTATCAATAAAATAAAGGCCAAGACCAGTGATCATCTCAGTAGATGCTGAAAATCATTGGACAGAATCTTTATCTTTCATGATAAAAACAAATAGGAATGAATACCCTGATAAAAAGTTATCTATGAAAAACCCACAATTAACATTACACTTCATGGTGAAAGACTAAATGCTTTCCTTCTAAGATCAAGAACAAGACAAGTGCATTCATTCTTTTTTATTGTTATTTTATATTGATTGATTTGAGAGAGTAAGGGAGAGAGAGAAAAAAACATCCATTTGTTGTTACAATTATTTATGCATTCATTGGTTGATTCGTTTTTGTGCCCTGACTGGGGATTAAACCCCCAACCTTGACATAATGGGGACAACACTCTCTAAACAACTGAGCTACCCAGCCAGGGCAGCATTTTATTCTTGCCGCTTTTGAACATTGTAATTGTATTAGAGGCTCTAGACAGAACAACTGGCAAGAAAAAGAAAGAAAAGACATCCAAATTTAAAAAGAATAATTAAAACTCTATCTATTTGAAGATGCCATTAACTTGTATAGAGAAAAGTTATAAGGAATCCACTTAAAAATATTAGAGGTAATAAATTCAACAAGATTCTAGGGTATAAAATCAATATAAAAAATCAGTTATATTTTTATACACTAGCCATGAACAATGTGAAAATTAAGTTCAGCAACCAATTTCATTTATAATAGCATTAAAAAGAGTTAAGTACTTAGGAATAAATTTAACGAAAGAAGCACAAACTTTCCATTCTGAAGGTAACAAAGCAATGTGAAAAACTGAATAAGATCTAAATAAATGGAAAGATATCTCATGTTCGTGGATCAGAAAACTTAATATTGTTAAGAATTCAGTATTCCCCATATTGCCCTATAGATTTAATGCAGCCCTTACCAAAATACCAAGTAGGATTTTTGCAGAAATGGACAAGCTGATCCTATGATCCATATGGAAATGCAGATGACCTGGACTAGCTAAAATAGTCTTAAAAAAGAAAGTTGGAGGACTTACACTTTTGATTTCATAACTTAGTACAGATCCAACAGTGAGGTAAGGTATTGGCATAAGGAGAAAAGACATAGACCAGTGGAATTGAATTGAGAGTCCAAAAGTAAACTCTTACATTCTTCTTTTTTTAAAAAAAAATTTTTTTATTAATTTCAGAGAGGAAGGAAGAGGCGGAGAGAGAGAGAAACATCAATGATGAGAGAGAATCATTGATTAGCTGCCTCTTGCACGCTCCCCACTGAGGATCGAGCCCGCAATCTGAGCATGTGCCCTTGACCAGAATCAAACCTGGGACCCTTTAGTCTGCAGGTCGACACTCAATCCACTGAGCCAAACTGGCTAGGGCAACCCTTACATTCTTGTAAAAAACAAGTAAATAAGTTTTTTATAAGAATGCTAAGACAATTCAATGAGGAAAAATAGTTTTCAAGTGATGCTTGGCAGCTGGATATCCATACAGGAAAATAATGAAGTTTAACCCCCTACTTCACACCAAATACAAAAATTAACTCAAAATGAATTTAAGAGCTAATACTATAAAGATCTTCAAGTAAATATAAGAATAAATTGTAATGACCTTGGCTAAGTCATAGGCTTCTTAGATAAGACAACAAAAGTTAAAAGTGAAAAAGAAATGTATAAATTGACCTTTATCTTTGCTTCAAAAGTCACCATCAAAAACTGAAAAAAATAACCCATAAAATGGGAGAAAACATTTTCTAGTTACATGTCTGATAAGGGATTTGTATCTAAAATATATAAAGAACTCTTAATGAATTGATGGTAGAACAATACCAGAGTTTTAAAATGGATAAAACATCTGAATAGACATTTCTCCGAAGAAGATATACAAATGGCCAATAAGCACATGAATAGGCCCTCAACATCATTAGTGGTAGGATAATGCAACAGGAAGAACCCATTATTACAATTGCACACATGGTCTTATTTAGGACACAGATGACTTTAATCTAAGTTATTAATAAAAAACGGTAGTTTATAATATTTACAGCTTTGTTGAGATAATTAACATACAATAAACTGCACTTATTTCGGTGTACAATATGGCAAGTTTTGATGTTATGATATCATCACCACAATCAAGATCATGTCCATCACCTTCAAAAAGTTTCTTCCATCCCCTTTGTTAACCCCCTCTCTTCCCAAACAACCACTGATCTCTTTTCTATCACTGTAGGTTAGTTTGCATTTTCTAGAATTTAATACAAATGGACTTACACAGTTTGTGGTGGGTTTTGGCCTGGCTTCTTTTTTAGTTTGAGGTTCATCACTGTTATCACATGTATCAGTATATGATTTCTTTTTATTGTTTTTGGGTTTTTTATTGATTTTTTTACACAGAGGAAGGGAGAGGGATAGAGAGTTAGAAACATCGATGAGAGAGTAACATCGATCAGCTGCCTCCTGCACACCCCCTCCTGGGGATGTGCCTGCAACCAAGGTACATGCCCTTGACTGGAATCGAACCTGGGACCTTTCAGTCCACAGGCCGAGGCTTTATCCACTGAACCAAACCAGTTAGGGCTATTTGTTTTATTGGGGAGTAATATTTCCTTGTGTTGATACACCACAATTTGTGTATTCACTCATCTTTTGATGGACATTTGGTTTGATTATAGTTTTTGGCTATTATACATAACACTGCTGTGAACATTCATGTCAAGTCTTTTCATCGACATATATTTTATTTATTTGGGGTAAATACTTAGGAGTGGAATTGCTAAATCATGTGGTAGGAGTACATTTAACTTTTCAAGAAACTGCTGAAGTCTATTTCACCTGCCATATATGAGAATCCCAATTTCTCCAAATCCTGACCAACACTTGGCATGGTCAGTCTTTTTAAATTTTAGTTTTCTAATAGGTGTATAGTGGTATCCCTCTGTGGTTTTTAACTAGCATTTCCCTAGTAACTAATGGTATTGAGCATCTTTGCATGTGTTTATTTGCCATCCTCTCTCTTCCTTGGTGAAGTGTGTATTTTAATCTTTTGTTCAGTTTTTTTATTAGATTATATATATTTTCTTACTGTTGAGTTCTGGAGGTTATAATATACTATATTATAGTATAGGCTATGTTAATGTTTTATATTAATGTATATTCTATACATATCTATATAGAATACAAGTCCTTTATCAGACATAGGCTTTACAAAGATTTTCTCCCAGTTAAGGTGTACAATGTAATGATTTGGTATAGATAGCAAAATGATTACTGTGGGGGAAAACTAATTAACATCATCTCACATAGTTATCTTTTTTGGTAATGAAACCATCTGAAATCTGTCTGAACAAATTTCTAGTATTCAATTCAGTATATTAACTATAGCCATGTTATATATTAGATAACTAGATTTATTAATTGCATATAACTGCAATTTGTATTCTTTTAACCATGCTTTGAGCAGAAATTTTAAACTTTGATGAAGTAGTTTATTAATTTGTTCTTTTATAGATTATACATTTACTGTCATATCTACATATGAGGTTTTAAAGTTGGAAGTACCATTTCACTTATGAGTTCTATTGCAGTGGTTTCTTATTAGCTAATAGTATAAGATAGTATGTTCTCCTGTTTGCATCTTGTGAGTTTTAAAATTTTTTCTCGTTTCATTCAAAGCTAACTCTGAATTAATATTATGAAATGTAAACATAAAAAACTATTTAGCCTAGCTGGTGTGGCTCAGTAGTTGAGAATCCACCTATGTGAGCCAGGAAGTCATGGTTCCATTCCTGGTCAAGGCACATGCCGGGATTGCGGGCTTGATCCTCAATGTGGAGCATGCAGGAGGCAGCTAACCGTGATTCTCTCTCATCATTGATGTTTCTGTCTCTCCCTCTCCCTTCTCTCTGAAATCAATAACAATATATTTTTTTAAAATTATTTAATGTGTGCATTGGTCTTGCCATAATTAGGTCCTGCAAACTGTCAGAGTGTTATTATTAAAGTACTAGAGGTCTGGTGCACGAAATTTGTGCACTTGGGGTGAGTCCCTCAGCCTGGCCTGCACCCTCTCGCAGACCAGGAGCCCTTGGGATATGTCCAACTGATGGTTTGGACCCACTCCCCACCATCAGTCAAACATCCTTAGCGTTGCCGAAGCCGGTTTGGCTCAGTGGATAGAGCGTTGGCCTGCGGACTGAAGGGTCCCGGGTTCGATTCCGGTCAGGGGCATGTGCCTGGGTTGCGGGCACATCCCCAGTGGGGGATGTGCGGGAGGCGGCTGATCGATGTCTCTCTCTCATCGATGTTTCTGACTCTCTATCTCTCTCCCTTCTTCTCTGTAAAAAATCAACAAAATATATTAAAAAAAAAACCAAACCATCCTTAGCGTTGCTGCAGAGGCGGGAGAGGTTCCTGCCACTGCCGCTGTACTCACCAACTGTGAGCCCAACTTCTGGCTGATCGGCGCTCCCCCTATGGGAGCGCACTGACCACCAGGGGACAGCTCCTGGTGATGAGTGAATGTCATAGCAACCGGTTGTTCTGCCATTAGGTCGATTTACATATTAACCTTTTATTATATAGCCTTTTATTATATCATGTACTCAGGGGAGGGGGATCCCTCAGCCCAGATTGCAAGAGGGCGCAGGCCAGGCCAAGGGACCCCACCAGTGCAGGATTGGGGCCGGGGAAGGACGTGGGAAGTTGGCCAACTGGGAGGGACCGCAGGAGGGCTCTAGGGCGTGTCCAGCCCCTCTTGCTCAGTCCCAATTGGCTGGACCCCAGCAGCAAGCTAACCTGATCAGGGCCTCTGCCCCCTGGTCAGCCAGTTGACAGTCTGCCCCCCTGGTGGTCAGTGCACACCATAGTAACTGGTCGACAGGTTGTCTGCCCCCTCGTGGTCAGTGCATGTCATAGCAAGCAGTTGAGCTGCCTTAGTATATCATTAGCATATTATGCTTTGATTGGTTTGGTTCTACCATTCAGTCTATTTGCATATTACCCTTTTTATTAGATAGGACTAGAGGCCTGGTGCATGGATTCCTGCACTGGGAGGGTCGTTCAGTCTAGCCTGCACCCTCTTGCAACCCGGGACCCCTCGGGGGATTTTGGACTGCCGGTTTCGGCCCGAGGGATGTAGTAGTGTGTGAAGCGGCAGGCAGCCAGGGAGGAGCCTGAGCCTGGGGCCGGGCACCATACGCTCCCGCTCATCCTGGCCCTGCTGCACCTGCCACTGCCTGGTAGCACTGCCGCAGAGGCAGGAGAGGCTCACGCTGCTGCAGCTGTGCTCTCCAACTGTGAGCCCAGCGTCTGGCACCCATCTGTCAGCTGAGCAGAGCTCCCACTGTGGGAGCACACTGACAACCAGGGGGCAGCTCCTGTGTTGAGCTGTGTGCACATCATATAGCAACTTGTCAAACGGTCAACCGGTCGTTTAGAGCTTTGTATATGTTCTCCTACTACTTTATTCACTAAATGCAGCACAGCAAATAGATTTCAGGAAATAGAATCCAGAAAAAAGGACTTGAAAGTACATATGCTGCCACAAGCTTCTTTGCTGATGGAGTATGAATGGAAATTTTTAAATGTTAGCCAACAGAAAGGAAATTATATTCTGAAAGCCTGCTCTGATTTGCTAGGGTTTTGTTTGTTTGTTTGTTACTTTATATTTTAGAGAGAGGAAGAGGGGGAGAAAGAGAGATATATCATTGATCAGTTGCCTCCTACAGATGCCCCAACCAGGGATGGAATCTGCAGCCTGGGCATATACCCTGACTGGAAATAGAATCTGCACTTTTTGGTATATGGCACAGTACTCCAACCAACTAAGTCACACTGGCCAGGGCTGATTTGCTAGTTTTCTAAACAAGTTTTAATTTTAAATTGTGAAGGATTATTTTTCCATTAGAAAGATTTTCAGTGGAAAACTGTCTTTTTTAGTATTTCCACAGGTAACACCGAAAGGAATTAATGGTATAGACTTTAAAGGGGAGGCAATAACTTTTAAAGCAACTACTGCTGGAATCCTTGCTACACTTTCTCATTGTATTGAACTAATGGTAAAACGTGAGGAGAGCTGGCAAAAGAGAATGGATAAGGTAAGACTATTTTTCTTTCTGTTAAATTATAATCATTTAAGTTTTATATATGGATTGAATATTTAAACCAAACTAACTTGTTAGGGAAAAATGCATTGGAGTTGATAGAAGTAGTGGGTATACTTCTGAAACTTTGCAGGCATCTTAACCTCATTTTCCTAATGAGATTCACCAGTTAAATATTCAGTAACTGTACAATATACATTCTTGATTAATAACATTTTTGTAATAATAGCAATGCTTTATTGGAAGTGATAAGCCATTTAATATTACCCAGCTTTATTGTATGACATATGAAACTGCATTTAAGCTGTATAAACTAACATAAACACAAATTTATAAAGTTAAATATTAACTTATTGCATTTATAACTATGTATTTTCCAAGGTCATTGAGATATCATTCAACATACATTATATTATTCATTAAACATTTGCTTACTGTTCACCTTTTTGACCTTTGTTTAAATTGCAACACTGATAATATTACAATATGAATACTTAGTTTCTAGTGTAAAGTACGGCTTAGTGAATTTGTTTAGTATTTCTGTTTATAATTCAACATCAATAAAATAGTAAAATGTTAGAACTGAAACATGCCACCATTTTATAGAAGAAGAATTGTGCCCCAGAGACTTCTCCAGAGGTATTAAGTAGCAGAATTAGAAGAATTTTACTATTTTCTGTATTTCAGCTCTGGATACTAGGCTAGACATCAGTCAGAATCTTTTGTTGTTGTTGTTGTTGTTTTGTGGGGGGTTTTCATTAATCCTCACCCGAGGATATTTTTCCCATTGATTTTTTTTTTTTTTTTTTTTTTTTTTTTTTGCGTGACTGGAAGGGAGGGGGAGACACAGAGTGAGAGAAACATTGATATGAAAGAGACACATTGATTGGTTGCAAGCCTGCAGCTGAGGCCTATGACCGGAAGAGAAACTGAGACCCTTCAGTCCAAGGTCTGACACTGTAACCACAGAGCCAAACTGGCTAGGGCCAGTCAGAATCTTCTTCGTCAGTGAGTCATATTGCTTGTAGAATTTGAAGGTCTTAACAATTAAAGCAGGACACTAGGAAAGCAATGTCAACACTGATGTAATGGCAGAATGGCCATACGATTTGAATATCACTGTGTATTTAAAACGGTCCCCATGTTTAGACGAAAAGAGAATTGTTCAGAATTCTCAAGTGAAGTAGCCATATTGACTGACAAAATATGTATCTTTTAAAAACAGGCAATAAAAACGTCCATTTAAGGTACAACCACTTCATTATTATTCAGGAGTCAAACTATTCTACATTGAAAGATTTCAACTCTATACCAATGTGGATCAAATTGAATTTTTAGAAGATTCCCTGTGCACACAAAAAATAATGTATTGAGAAAACAGGAGAACCCCTTAAATCTATTAGACTAATGGTTCAAGAGAATCATTCAACTCATCTAGACTAGTTTAAAACTTTTTTCTTTAGTCTCTTTAACCTTCACTAAGGAATTATCATATCTAACCACACTGCCTAAAAACATTCTATTCATTTAAGATGTTTGCTTACATTAGTAGACTCACATATGTGTAATTTCGCATGCTTTTTCACTTTTCCCTAAGTCTTTTTAATATTGCTGAGCTTTGTGGTTTGGTTTGGATCATTTTTTAAGATATGTTAATACATATAGTGAACTACACTAATCTTAAGTGTACTGCTTAATGATTTTTGTACATTTGTATATACCCCTGTAGCCACCAGTCAGATCAACATACAGAAAGAACTTTTATAGCACAAGGTTCCTTCATTCCCCTACCATGACCTTAAGAGGTGACCACAATTCTAACTTACATGATCATTGATTAGTTTTGTCTGTTCGTGAACATCATAAATGAAATCATACAGTATACACTCTTGTTTCTGTCTTTTTTCTCCCTTAACATGACTTGAGATTCATGTTGTTACATCTAGTGGTAGTTTATGCTTTTTTATTATTGTATAGTATTTCATTGTGTGATGAATTTTCATTGTTTGACTTTGATTATTTTTCCTATTGATAGAAGTTTAGGATTTTATATTTTTATTATTATGAATAAAGTTTCTGGGAACATTCTTGTACATATTTTTTGGTGGACATATGCACTCATTTCTCTTGGGCATATACCTGGGAATACAATTGTTAATTCATGGGGGTATATGCTTAGCTTCAGTGGATATTGACAATTTTCTAAAGTGGTTATATCAGTTTAAACTCCCACCAGCAATAGATGAGAATTCCTGTTGCTGTTCACCCTTGTCCGCACATAATATTGTCAGTTTTGGGTGGGTGTTTTATTTTGATTTTTCACTTGCTTTCTTTTGAAAATAGGAAATGGAGAAAAGAAGAAGAATAGAGGAAGCATACAAAAATGCCATGGTAGAACTTAAGAAAAAATCCCACTTTGGAGGACCTGATTATGAGGTATGAAGTTACATTTTGATCTTAGAAAGGAAAACACATAGGCATGCCTATCACAAAAGTGATTAATTTTATATTATACTTTTGTAGCCTTTAAAGGTTCTAAATATATAATTCTTTTATGTTTATTTTAATTAAATATATATATCATAATATATAAATGCTAGGCTTACTTTGAAATAGAATTTTTGGTATTGCCTACAAAGTTTAGTATAGGCTTTAAAAGGCTTATTATTTTGCCTGTCCACTGTATAAGACAAGTGTTAATCTCCCCTGTGAAGATGATAATTTTTAATGTTTATCTTCTAACTCACTTTTTTAAATAAAAGCAACTTATGGAGGGAAAGCCTGAATACTTTATACAGACAAAAGATTTTAGTTTGTGCAATATACTATGATGTCTTATCCACAGTAGAGCATGAACTATTATAATTACTTTGCCTTTATGTTTGGAATGTGTGAAACCAACTTCTTTCCTCATTTTTTTTTATTGAGCAATTAATAAAATCTTCCTTCCATATACATGCATAATTAAAATTTTATAAACTATTTTTCATCACGTTTTTATAGAAAAATATATAAGAAATATATATATAGTAATTGTCATTAACATTGTTGATATTCCTGAAATGAACATTTTTTTATTACTTTTTTATCCTCACCTGAGGATATGTTTTTGTTTGTTTGTTTTTTAGTTTTTATTGTTTTTTAGATAGAAAAGAAGTGGGGAAAGAGAGAGAACATCGATGTGAAAAAGAAGCATCAATCGGTTGACTCCCATACATGCCCCAACAGGGAATCAAACCCACAACCTAGGTTTGTGCCCTGACTGAGAATTGAACCCATAGCCTTTTGGTGTGCAGGTTGATGCTCCAGTCAACTAAGCCAACCAGCCAGGGTAAAATGAAAATTTTTTAAATAGAGTGTCAAGGAGTACCATTGAGATAGAGGTAGGATTATAAAATAGTTATAGTTAGCCCTGTTGGTATGCTTCAATGGTTGAGCATCAATCCATGAACCAGGAGGTCACTGTAGTTCGATTCCTAGTCAGTACACATGCCCGGGTTGCAGGCTCAGTCCCAGGTGGGCGGCATGCAGGAGGCAACCTATCAATGATTCTCTCTCATCATTGATGTTTCTATCTCTTTTCCTCTCCCTTCTTTCTGAAATCAGTAAAAAATACATATATTTTAAAATAATTATAGTTAGACTATATTTAAGAAAATAGAAGAAAAAAATCTTGCCAATTTTATTCTAGAAGGGAATAAAAAAACTGATATTGACTGAGTATTTCTTACGTTGGAACTGATTGAGAAAAAAAGTTTTTATTAACTATATTTAATGTTGAAATTGATTAAAGAAAAAAACTCAGCTGCTATTGACTAAATATTTTTTATGCTGGAATTGATTTCCAAATGTAGAAATCATGATCATGAGACTTGAGCTGTAATATTTTTTAATTATTAAGCTGTCAATTCATTTCTTCTAGAATGTATAAAAGTTATATAATTAGCTATTCTCTGGGGCTTTAATAAACTAAATTACTGAAATATAAGCTATTATAATTTTAGTTTTTATTCTGATGCTAAGCATATTGTTTTGCCATTTTAGGTTACCTTATTTTTTTATATTATAAATAAAATAAATGTTTCTTATATGAAGATTATAGAAAAATACACAAAAAGCCCATTTTTTTTAATTTATCAATATATGGTACTAATTTATTTCCTTCCAGCAATATATAAGTATAGTTATATACTTCCACTTCTGTCAAACCAGTTTTCTTTCAGGGAATAAGAGTGGGATGGAAGGAGAGGCCTTGTGCTAGGTATATATGTTTACTAGTTTCAAATCTAAAAAAATTGCTTTATTTATTGATGTAATTGATTTAGGCTTTTCTAAAGAAATGTTTATTGGTCACTTAAAATTTGCTCTATAAAAGTTTTATGCTTTTATGTAATCTCTCAGTCTTTTGATACACTTAGCTCTATATTTGATATCATGTTTAAAAAGCATTCTCAAATAATTATCTGTATTTCCTTTTTTCCTTTTTTAATGGTCTTTTCTAAATATATTGCTAATATACCTGGATTTTTAAAAAGTATGGTATAATATGGTAATCTTTTATTCTAATGGTGTTGTTGAATAAATCATTCTTTTCTACTCCTGTATTGCCCTCTTTTAATGAAGAACATGGGTAAGGGTTCTTCAGCCTTTTCTCACCACCTCCTTATGATATGAAGTTAAATATGCAATTTTTAAATAAACTAGGGCCTGTTTTTATGTTTTCCTCCTTGCTTTTAGAGCAGTGATGGTGAACCTTTTGAGCTCGGCGTGTCAGCATTTTGAAAAACCCTAACTTAACTCTGGTGCCATGTCACATATAGAAATTTTTTGATATTTGCAACCATCGTAAAACAAAGATTTATATTTTTGATATTTTTTTATATATTTAAATGCCGTTTAACAAAGAAAAATCAACCAAAAAAACGAGTTCACGTGTCACCTCTGACACGCGTGTCATATGTTCGCCATCACTGTTTTAGAGTCTTGAACCATCTATAATGTGTCAGTACTATGCTTGCTTGGATTTTAAAATGACACTAATTCAAAATGTGACTTTATTTTGGTTCTTATTCAACATTTATGATGTTTTTATTATTGAACAAAGTTTAAATGTTTGTCATCTATAGCCTCAGAAATTACTTTATAATCTTAAATCCATTCCTTAAGACTTATAGCACAAGGCACTGTGCTAGGTGTGGGGTGGGGTGAGATTGCAAGGAACAAGGCAGACAAGGATCCTGCCTGAGGGCCCCTCCTGAGTATATGTTAATGGTAATATAGACTAAGTAGCAGGCAAATAGAATAATATTTATTATAAAGCACTTTTAACAGTGTGGGCATGGCTTCCTAAAGGAAACAGCATCTTAGCTGAAACCTTAAGAATAAGTAGGTTGAGTAGATGTCAACCAGGCAAATAGCCTAGAAAGAGCGTTGCTTGTAGGGGCTTAGAAGAAAAGAAAACATTTGGAGACCCAAAGCAAGAGAAAGCATTTTGCCCCAGAGTAAGTTACCAATGGAGCAGGGAGCCCAATGAGAGGAGGGAGGGATAAAAAGGTCTGAGAACAGTGCAGATCCTCAGGAATGGGTTTTAAGCAAATTGGGTTTTCAGATTTACAGTTTAGAAAAATTATTCTTGCTTTCTACAGTGAAGAGAGAGGATTAAAGTTGAGAGTTGTGACAGGGACTTAGAGATTTTTTTCAGTATAACAGATAAGAATTGAATATAGTCTAAATTAGATAGGCTAGGAGAGTAAGAATAGATGTGGAAAAATGAGATATTTGGAAAGTAGAATTGAAGGGTGTGGTGATTGAATGAAGGAAAAGGGAGGAATCCAAGAACAGGCCCAGATTTCTGCCTTTGTCCTATTGGTGCACAGGTAGAGGAAGAACAGGTTTTAGACATGTTCCACATGAGTTGAGACAGTCATCTGAGGAGGTCTTACATATTATTAGATGTAAAGATCTAACACCACTTAGGAAAGGAATGGACAGGCTATGAATTTGGGAAATTATCAGATGATAACTGAACTCTTAGAAATGAATAAAAATGCTGTGGGAAAGCAAGTGTGGAATCCTAAGGAACACCCACATTTAAGGGATAGACAAAGGAGGAAGAGTCTGCATAGGAGCCCAAGAAGAGTGCTTAGTAGAGGGGAACTAGGAAGTTAGGAATCCAAAGGCAGAGATCCTTGCAAAGAGAGTCATTAGAAATGCTGCTCATAAGGCAAGTGAGGTCAAGACTGTGGAGTGTGTCCCATAGATTTAGCAACAAATAGCTCTTTTCCTTGGGAAGAAGGTGAAATAAAAGTGGGTTTTTTTAATTTGTTTTTTAATAAAAGAAATTTTATGCAATTAGTAAGTTCTCAGATTTACCATCAAAGGAAAAATGTACCTTTCTTATTTGCCCATTTCACTTATCAAAGTATTTTTTTTTAATTTTGTATTAAGTGTATTGGGTTGACATTGCTTAGTAACATTATATAGGTTTCAAGTGTACAGTTGTTTAATACATCATCTGTATATTACATGTGTGTTCACCACCCAAAAGCAGAACTTTTTAATCCTGAATTTCCCAATTGGGAGACTCCTGAGATGCTGACATGATTGCATAGGTTGAATGCGTATTATAATTTTTAATAGTGTAGATGTGGTTGTGATCAATAGAGTTTTCAAAAATCACAGAAAATATGTTCAGAGTAGATTTTGGATATTTTCTATTTTTCTCACATCAACAAAGACCAAAGTGATACTACTACTATTTAAGTGCCTTAGAAATGTCCTAACTGTATACAGGGAATCCTTCAGGATAGCCTCTAGAATGCTGTTACCGTTCTTCTGATTCAACAGGTTTAAATTCACTTAGTGATAATTCACTGAAGTATGCACTATTCTATGTGTATGTTGAAGTTGAATAAAAAGTTTCTGTGGATTTTTTTTTTCTTTTGAAACGAGCTATGAGAGAGTCCTCATAACTCCAAAAGAACTATTGCATTAAATCAAGATTCCTCATATGCCTGTGCCAGGGGGTTTTCTCCCACCCTTCCTGTGTAACCCCACCTTGTGAGAGGGATGGAATGATGTTGCTACATACTTTTTCATGGAGTAGTGAGGACGTTGGATTGTCAGTCTAACTAGTAAGATTATAGAGAGACCAACAATCATTCATGTGCCTTATTTTTATATTTAAAAATTTAGGAGCCCTAGACAGTTTGGGTCAATGGATAGAGCATTGGCCCACGGACTGAAGGATCCTGAGTTTGATTCTGGTCAAGGGCACATACCTCGCTTGCAAGCTCGATCTTGTATGGGAGGCAACTAAGCGATATATCTCACATCAATGTTTCTCTCTCTGTCTCTCCTGCATCCTTCCACTCTCTAAAAATCAATGAAAAAATATTCTCGGGTGAGGATTAAAAAAATTTGGGGGTGGGGGGGGTGGGGGGAGACTCTGCCCAGCTGGTTGAGCATCAATCCCTGTACCAAGAAGTCGCTGGTTCAATTTCCAGTCAGGTCACATGCCCTGGTTGCAGTCTTGGTCCCAGCAGGGGGCATGCAGGAGTCAGACAATCGATGTTGATATTTCTCTCACATCCATGTTTCTATCTCCCTCTCCCTTCCTGTATAAAATCAATAAAAACATATTTTTTAAAAAAAATTTAGGGAGACAGAGCTGCTTGAGACTGGGATCCTGGCCTCAGCACCACCCAGTCTGATCTCAGACGCACACCAGGACCCTGCAGCCACTGGGGACAGAGACCTGTGACCATAGCTACAGACCTGCGGACACCAAAAGTTCAGAAATCCCGCGGCAGATCTGTAACAGAGCCCAACCCCCCTTCCCGCAGGCTTGCGGGTAGCACCAGAGTAACTAACTGATAGACCCACCCTTGCCCGGGCCTCAGCACTGCAGAAACTTTAGCCTGGAAGTGCGCGATCACCTTGGAAGTGATCCTGCATAGGGCCGGGTTCAGGAGTCCTGGGCTGGGAGATCTGGTCCT
The DNA here is from genome assembly GCF_000327345.1 of Myotis davidii. NCBI lineage: Eukaryota > Metazoa > Chordata > Mammalia > Chiroptera > Vespertilionidae > Myotis > Myotis davidii. Next base: position 2,632,974 of record NW_006299705.1, on the reverse strand, counting down.
GCTCGCACTGCCTGCTCCAGAATCCCTGGGCTGGGAGCAAGCACAGGAACCCCAGGAACTGATCCTACGCGCACTGCACTGCCAGCTTCTGAGCCCTGGGCTGGGAGCAAACGCACAAACCCCAGGAACTGATCCTACGCGCACTGCCGGCTTCTGAGCCCTGAGCTGGGAGCAATAGCGCGAAAACCCGGAATTTGTCCCGCATAGCACAAGCCCAC
>NW_006299705.1:2618936-2627965 GCF_000327345.1 Myotis davidii | reverse complement strand
TGCATGCATATAAGCATAACCAATGGACATAAGACACTGGGGGGTAGGGGAGGCCAGGGGGTTGTCAAGGGCGGGGATAAAAAAAAAAGGAGACATATGTAATACTCTTTGTAATACTTTAAGCAATAAAAAAAGATTATTATAACCATTTATATTCTTTTAAATTAATTATTCAGAATATCAAAATATCACTTTATAATTCCCTATACAAAAAATGTTTCATTGGTAATAGCAGACATGTTAATAAATTGTTCACTATTTTGTAATTTTGAAAAATGAAAAAAAAAATTTAGGGAGCCTTAAACCAAAGTGTACCTTTCCAGCCTCTACTTTTACCATAATGTAAAGCCATTATTCAACTTACAGTCCACTTATTTATTCCATCACAGCAGGAACATATCTTGTTTGTTTCCATTTTGCTATTGTTCTTTTATACTTTTATCTTCTGATACAGCTGAGGTTCTCTTTGCATGAGAATCACTTGGAGGACTTATTAAACATGCATATTCCCAGCTCTACCCAAGACCTGCAGAAAAGTAATTTCTGTGTATGGGGTCGTGGGTATTTTCATTTTAACAAGTTCTCCAGGCAATTGAGAACCACTGCTCTGCAATCTAACCAGGCTCTCAAACATCAGCTAGCTCAATTTTTCTTTCTCCATTAACTATTTCTATTTGCTTAGGAAAATCCTGCTCAGTAACCAATCTGTACTGCTCATTGCCTGTACATCTGCAACTTTGTACTTACCTTTCTTCAATTTTATACGGTTTCTGTCACCAAGTATTTAAGTTATAAGTACTCAACTCTGTCACTGTAGCAGGCATAGACAATGCATATGAATACAATGAAGATTATATTCCAACAAAACTTTATTTAGCTTTATGTAATTCCAACATGTCATGAAATGTTGTTATTCATTCCCTTTCCCCCAACCATTTAAAAAATGAAATTCTTAGCTTAAAGGCCATACAACAGTAAGCAGTGGACTGGATTTGGCCTATGGGCCATAGTTCACCAACCTCTTACTCTAGATTATTGCCCTAATACAATATTGGTCAATATACAGTAAGTATATGAGTACTGAGTGATTGAATTGTTATACTCATGATTCTACACAAAGCATATGTTACTCATATTTTATATATTACCTAGTGTACTAACTGGTTCAGAAATGTTTGTTGAATCACTTTCAACTTTTCCCTAGAGTTAATGCCAGAATTATCAGTGTTTTCCACTTTCTTAAACCAGCTTTTTTTTTTGTTTTTCTGTGTGTTCAAATAGGAAGGTCCAAACAGTCTGATTAATGAAGAAGAGTTCTTTGATGCTGTTGAAGCTGCTCTTGACAGACAAGATAAAATAGAAGAACAGGTATATTTGTCATTAAAAATTTAACACTAGGTATTTCTTGATGTATGTTACTTATATAAATAGGATTTGAAAACTGAAATACCTGATAACCTAGAAAGTGAACTGTGTCTGCATTGAGTCAAAAACGTAGGAGAATCTTCATGTCATTCTTCCATTGATCAATTTCCAAGCAATGGATAGAAGACCAATGATAGTTTAAAGAAAGCATGCAGCCCTGGCCGGTTTGGCTCAGTGAATAGAGCGTCAGCCACGGACTGAAGTGTCCTAGGTTCGATTCCAGTGACGGGCATGTGCCTTAGTTGCGGGCACATCCCCATTGGAAGGTGTGCGGGAGGCAGCTGATCGGTGTTTCTCTCTCATCGATGTTTCTGGCTCTCTATCCCTTTCCCTTCCTCTCTGTAAAGGGTCAGTAAAATATATTTTTAAAAAATAAAAAATAAAGCATGCATAATTAACATGAAGTTAAAATAAAATATTCTATTGCCCTTAAAATATCCAACTTTATCATGATCCTGTTAATATCAAGTATATATTTACTCTGAGTGAAACAGTCTTTTTTAACTTCTTTTTACCACCAAGTGCCATATAAATTCTAAAGGAAGATTACCAAGAATCTATTTTTCTTCCATTGGTACCATTCAGTTTTCATTAACTCCTTTATTGCTTTCACTATCTTAACCCTCAATTGCTTCCTCACTTTTAACTTTGCTTAGTGTTTTGTCATCATTAAATTCACAGTAGTTATGCCCAGATTCTCCTGTGGAAGTGGAACTAAGCATATCTTAAATCCTTTAACTCTAATTTCAAGATTAATTTGATCCCTTGCCTTCAATTCTGCAACAATGCAGTTGCCAAGTATTAACACTAGATGGTATTTAAGGGTGAATTTTAGTTACTTTTCCCAGGACTTGAAGCATCTTACAAATAAACGATATGTATATCAGTTGTACACTACAGTTTTACCTGCATAAAAAAAGTTGACATGTTCATTTCTGCCATTGCTAATGCAGTCATGGCTATTATGCCCATTTATTAGTCTATCTACCTGAAGGTAAATCACCTGTAATAGTGGCTGCTTTTCATGTTCATTTTTCATTATTTTTTTTAAAATATATTTTATTGATTTTCCACAGAGAGGAAGGGAGAGAGAGATAGAGAGTTAGAAACATCGATGAGAGAGAAACATCAATCAGCTGCCTCCTGCACATCTCCCACTGGGGAAGTGCCTGCAACCCAGGTACATGCCCTTGACTGGAATCGAACCTGGGACCCCTCAGTCCACAGGCCGACACTCCATCCACTGAGCCAAACCGGTTTTGGCATTTTTCATTATTTTTTTATAACTCATGATAAAAAGTTCATGTAACATTAGTTTATAAAGCTTATTGCTTATTTTTTTACCTAAAAGATGCTACACAGCACTCAGTAAGAGTGGGAGCTTTCAGTTCTTAACCCCTTCCCCAACAATTTTTTTGTTAAAAACGTTTCTTTTTCAGACTAATTTTTTAATTTTGGTTCTATATAGTATTTTTGATGCTGGTTATGAAAAGAGTTTGTAACTCGTCTTCCTATAAACCATATTTTTTTACCATATTTTCTTAGTATACTCGTCGACGACTGAAAAAGAACATTTTGTGAAAACGAGTATACACGTTTCTGCCGGGGAAGGGGTTAAATGACTTCTAATTTTGGATGCCAAACGTATTACCCAAAGCAGCATCATTGTGTTGTTTTTTTTAGGGTTTTTTCGCCTACACTGTTTTTTGTGTGTATGTTGTTTTTATTTAATATGTGTTATCATAGAAAGAGTAGTCAACTGAGGTCATGACAACTTTGTTTTAGTCTTAGTTTTGCCACTGGCTAACTATAAAGCTATAAACTTATCACTTAAATTTTCTGGGCCTTGGTTTCCTGATCTGTGAAACAAGGGCTTGGACAAGATGACTCAAATCATACCTCTGGCTCTAAAATCCTACTCGAAATATCAACGCATTGGTTGAGTTGGAGTTAAAGAAAATCAATGAAAGCTTCTATAAGCTTTAGAGAAAAGAAATATTCATGGGTCTATCAACTCATTTCATTTCAAACTATTTTTGGTACTCTGGTAGTCCTCTACAAAACAAGCATTAAACAGACCCATGACTTTACTTATCTAATAACTAGGCATGTCATTATGACAGATGATTGCAGTATGTTAATGCTATAGAGGAGTAAGCATCAGTAATCCATGAAATCAGTTCCAAAGGTTCCGATCATTTCCCTCATTGTATGTATTAGATATTACACCGGGCTCTCAACAACACAACCACTACATAGGTAGTCTTCAGTGACATAGTTTTGAGTTTACATTTCTTTTACATTATTTGCCAACATAAGGAAAGCTGTACAAAAAAGTGGTGAGTGAGAAATCAGATCTTTGCTGTTGTGTTCAGATCATATTGAATAGAAATAACCAGTTGTCTTCTACATAGTTAGAAAATGAGCACACACACAGAACAGCAAAGTTTCTGGTACATTACATTTAATAGATATTTATAGAATGAGAAGAAACTAGGGAAGCTGAGGAGGAAGAAAGAGGTTAAGTGGCAGCTTAACAGGAATGAAATGATTAGATGAAGACAAGATGAATACCTTTATGGAAAGGAGCAAAGACAGACATGACGTGTTTTGGAATGTGACTGAAGCAAACACTGATATTGATTCAAATGATACAGCCCTGCAGGAGCCTTATGAGGTGGAATGATTGGAATAATTTGGGCAGAGTTTGAATAAGAAAATCAGCAATATTAAATTAAGATTGATTTATGGTAAATTATATCATGTTGGCATTGGAGAGTCCGACTAGGAGCAAAATGGAAAAAAAATGATCCCTGGGCAAAGTTAGTAACTGTCAGGTCCAAGAGAAGAGATTGAATTGGGACACATAAAGTAAATGTTAGAGTAGTTTCATGATTCAAAGATTTATAAGTGTTGGTGGCAAAACAGCATCAGGTGTTAGATTGGTATAGTCTAAGCATGTCAAACTCAAAGGCTAACACAGGCCAAATAAACAAGGTTTAAGTTTATGTGGGCCACAAAAAAAAAAAAGCTTCAATTTTCATAGAAATGTAGGATTATTTCAATAGAGGCATGCTGAATACAAAGGGCCCTCCTCTCTGGTTCCAGGTGCATCACCCGAGAACCGCAGCTGCCAAGTCACCACAGTTCGGCAGCTCCTGCATTGAGCATCTGCCCCCTGGTGGTCAGTGTGCATCATAGCTACCGGTTGGAGTGTCTGCCCCCTGGTGGTCATTACGCATCATAGCTACCAGAAGGTTGGCCAGTTGCTTAGGCTTTTTAGCCTTTTATATATAGAGATTATGTATTACAGAACATTGTAAAAATTAAGTTACGAAATTTTTATTAAAACATTTCTTACATTCGGTTATATTGGCTGGGTCGCCAAAGTATTTGTTGTGGGCTACATATGACCCATGGGCTGCGAGTTTGGCATGCTTGGTGTAGTCAGACCGGACCTCAGTTCAACAACCTCGGTTCTTGAGTTCTGCCTAAGAAAGAATTCAGAGCTGAGACTGAAACACAAGCAAAAGTTTATTTAGAAAGTCACAGGGCTAGAAGAAGTGAGTCAGAAGAAATGGGCTTAGGAAACAAGTTACAGAGGCTAAAGAATAAATACCCTTGCAGCTTATGAAAAAGAAAGGCAAGGAAGGCGGACCTGTGGGTGGGGAAAAGCATAGGTGTGCTCCATGGAGAGAGCAGCACTGGGTTATCAGTCTTGAGGGTATTTGTCTGGAGGTTTCAGGGACGATCCCAGTAGAATATTCATCAGCTTTACAGATGTGTCCTTTCAGGGTTGTGGTCTCCAGGGATTGGTCAGCACCAGGGTAGGGGGTCATTAGTCAATGCAGCTGGTCCTGATGTCAGCTATAACATGGCTTGTCTGGTTTTGCTGCTTTTCTGGGCCTGGAGCTGAACACAACTGAGGCTTAGATATCATCCCTAGTTTAACCTAAGCTGACTCCGTGGTCAACAGACCCGAGGCTTTGTTCCTAAGATTATTTGATGTGGGTCAGAACCTCATTGTCCTGGGGCTTAATCCTTAAGGGAGAAATCATGCAAGGGCTTGTATGGGAGTCTTATGAGGCTATTCTCCTGTCCCCTTGTTCTCTGTCCCTCTTAGGAGGTCTAACCCACATGAGTAGTGATATGCTCCAGGGAGGAAAGGTTACCCTGGGGATGGAGGTCCTTGGTTTCCCAGTTTTGCCCATAGCTAGGTACCTGGGGCTTTCTGCTCTGGTGACCTTCTGTAGTTGGCCTGTCATCTTGCTCTGCTCATGTCTGTCTAACTGCCTACTACATAAGTACTGAAGTGTTCAGTACTTAAATGTTGATAGTTTCAGGTTATAGGTTATAATAACCATTCTTTAGCTGCAAAATACACTTAAAAGCCGTTGCCTCTTAACATTATATGTTTTCTTAGTCACAGAGCGAAAAGGTCAGGTTACATTGGCCTACATCCATGCCATCTGGAGATGCCTTTTCTTCTGTGGGGACTCACAGATTTGTCCAAAAGGTAAGCCTAATGTCAGAGTTTACTCCAATTGTATGCTGTATTGTTCTTCACTGTTGATGGAACTATCTTGTATAAGTTTTCCTTCCTTTTCTTGAACTTAAGTAATGAGATTTTTTTGGTATTATATGTTTTATTCCATATGCATCCTCCAAAACAGAAATCTTATGATTATGTTCTTTCTTTTTCATTTAAGAGGAAAAGAGTGGGGGGAGAGGGAGTAACAGGGAATGACTAGTCCAAAATAGCCAAAAGCATAGCCAGTTACATTAAGTTTCTTTTTTCTTTGGGTTTAAGTGGTATTATTTTACATTGTTGAAAGCGCTGCATTCATTTTAGAAAGATTTTCGAGCATAACACATAATAGGTGCATGGACTCAGCACTTGCTGCTGAGCTTGTTTCATATAGTGCTTTGTTCTCTCTCTTTATCTTGTGTTTGGAAGTTGGTACTGAATGCTCTGTTGTGCCTTTGTTCTGATTACTTGGTTTTTTCTTTGTCTGTCTCTGGTAGCCCTATAGTCGCTCTTCCTCCATGTCTTCCATTGATCTAGTCAGTGCCTCTGACGATGTTCACAGATTCAGCTCCCAGGTACTGTATGAATGTATAGAGTGGACTTGAGTCTTTCTGTGCTATATTTCAGCCTGCTTTCCCAGTTCCGAGAAATCTTTTGGTTAGGCCACTTGTTTTCGTTCTGAATTTTAAATAGTTATAAGCATTAAAAAGGCCTTCCTTTCTACTAAGTAGTTCTTCTATCAAGCGTGCATGTGCCCTTTTTATCTTTTATTGTGAATAGCTTGAAATTTTGCCATATAGGAGGTATTCCTGAAAGATTGTAAGTTGAATTGAAACAATTGAAGGTACATAGTTTTTAAGTATTATGTAATATCTGATTTATTCAGGCAGGATTCAGCAACTTTGATGGACATGGTTATAGCATAAAAGCAGGATTCAGCAGCCTCACTTCTAATCTAAATTAAAATATAATTATATTCAACAGGGAAATAACTTTTTAAATAATATTTGTTGAACAGCTTGTACTTTCCTTATGCACATTACCCTTTGATACTATAAATTAATACTTCTGTTCTATACTAAATTTATGAAAATTGGTTTTAATTATTTGGTATCATCAGTAAGGGTTTAGAAATTTAAGACAGGAAGCCAGATGCTTGCAATCTCTGCTCTCATAATAAAGTCATTAAAACAATATATTTTAGTATCAGCATTAGTTGGGGGAAAATTTTTTTTTATCTTGGCAATTCAACTTTGTATCTCTCTGGTGATTGAATTATATTGGATTAAATTATTTTATTTTTAAGAACTTGAATTCCCAAAGTGACCCAAGTTTAAATTGTGGTTAGCTACACTTCTGTGATCTAGCTAGGACTCAGGTCTACCTAGGGCCTGGCATATAGTCAGTGCTCAGTAAGTGAGCTTTTAATAATATAACAACATAATTTCTTTGAGTTAATCAGTATTATCTATATCATTTTTTTCTCTTATCAGTATTTCAATAAAAGTTTTTAAAATGCATAATAATGCATGATTCTTACTAGTTTACACAAATGAATAAAGTTTACATTAGTTTTTTAGCTATGCAGTGAAGAACAATAAGTCTAAAATCAAATTGTGTTATTCAGACTTTTGCAGTTTTTTTCTTCTTAAACATTTTTGAGAAAGAGATGTATCAATTTATCAGAAATCACCCGGAGCCAAAACTAACTAAAACCCATCAGTACTGGTCACCATTTTCCCTTAAAATATAGGAACAAACAGGCTATAGATGAAAGAAAATGTAAGTAAGAGCAAGAAAAGAATACAAGCCACTGATACGTGCCTAAGAATTGGGACTTCAGAACCCAGATCAGGACCCTGGCCGTAGAGAGCTATAGAACAGCTGAAAGCCTTCAAGTACAGGTGAATATGTCACTAAAAAGTAGGTGCCCAGCTTTTTACAAGATGTCTGCCAAGTCATAGGTTAATTCTTTACCTAATTTTTTGTGTATCTCCTGTTTGTGAGTTGAGAAGTCTTTCTGAAGGGTTTTTTTTCCCTAATATGTGATGCATGTGATTGATCAGATTCTGTTTTAGCTTTTCATTATTGTACTGTCATACTCCAAAAAGGGGCAAAAATGGAGACAAATAATATTGAGGTTCAAGTGTTTCTCGCCCTTGCTAAAGTATTTGGTGTCATTAGCAAACTTGGGCTTTGGCATTTAGCTATTGATTAATTAGCTTTGGCATCTGTGTACAAGTCTCAGCTCATGACCGCTTTGTTCTTGTTGAAATTATGTTCATAATCCTGATTGGATAGGATAATTAAACATAGAATTATGAGATGCCCTGAAAAATAACTTCAAGTAAAATAAGTGAAACTACTAGGAAATTAACAGAAAATCATGAATCTATCTTCTGAGCAGAAAATGGGAATGAAGTAGCTCTAAATCAAAGTGTATAGAAAGTAGAAAGGACTTGGATTTATAAATGGATCTTTTGGTCACATTTATTTGCATTACACAGTTTCCAACTAAAGATGTCATTTCAAAATGAAAGAGAGAAAGTCATCTTTTGAAAAAATAACATCAGGGTGGGCAGTACAGCTGCAGGTTAATCTATAGTGAACATCACTGCAAAACAATTCTGTGTAAAGCTTTTCTACTTTATGTTCATAGTAACACATCGTTGTGGTAATTATTTTACTCCTCCCTTTTTTACTGTACAGTAATACATGCTAATTGTAGCAAAACTAGAAAGTAATTAAAAGTAAAATACGATACCATTTGATATTCTCGTGCATATAAAAAATCAGGCCCTAGCCGGTTTGGCTCAGTGGATAGAGCGTTGGTCCCGGGTTCAGTTCCGTTCAAGGCACATGCCCGGATTGTGGGCTCGATCCCCAATGGGGGACTTGCAGGAGGCAGCCGATCCATGATTCCCTCTGATTGCAGATGTTTCTATCCCTCTCTCCCTCTGCCTTCCTCTCTGAAATCAATAAAAATATATTAAAAAATAAAAATAATCAGGCTCATATGATAAATACACATACCTTAATTGTCTTTTCCTACCATAGTAGTTAAATCTATATATAC
>NW_006299705.1:2616372-2618840 GCF_000327345.1 Myotis davidii | reverse complement strand
AATAAATAAAGGTCTATATCTACTTACCTATTTATGGATTGCATACTGGGTTTGCCTTCTCACCTGATATTGAATATTTAGTTAATTTTAGGTTTATCGCTATTATAAATAGTGCTACATGGGCATTCTTGTATATATAACATCTTTATATATACATCTTTGTACACTTATTAAATTACTAGAGGCCCAGTGCATGAATTCGTGCACGGGTGGGGTCTGGCTGGCCTGGCCCCAATCAGGGCAAATTGGAGCTGAGCCTGTCGGGAGGAGGAGATGGTGGGAGGTTGGCCTGCTGGCTGACCTGGATCAGGGCCTCCGATCAAGGCTGGGCCGGCTGGGGGAAGGGGCCACGGGCAATTGGCCAGCAGGCCCTACCCCCGATTAGGGTTGGGGCCAGTTGGGGGTGGGCTGGCCATGGGGAGGGGCAGTGGGCTGGCTGGCCCCTTCCCCGAATTGGGTGGGTGAGGGGTGCCAATCGGACTGCAGGAGATTGGCTGGCCAGCCCTGCCCCCTGTTGGGGTGAGGGGTGCGATCAGGGGCAGGCCAGCCGGGGGAGGGGCTGCGGGCTTATCGTGGTAGGGCAGGCTGATGGGGCACGCCTGGCGGCGGGGGACGTTTGGCTGGCAGGCCCAGCTCTTGATCAGGGTGGGAGAGTCCAATCAGAGGCAGGCCAGCCAACCTCACGGCCCCACCCCTGATCCGGCCGGTTCATTGGACACAGTGGGTGTCATAGTGACCGGTTGTTAGGTCGTTATGGCCGTCATGGTAGCTGCCTTTTTATATGTATAGATTTCCTTGGAATATTTTCTTAGAATTGTTAGGATAAAGGCCATGCGCACTTAGGAATTTTAAATTAGATTACCAAACTGTTCATTAAAAAAGTTGAACCAACTGTATTCCCAGGTCAGTTTTCTTTTACTATACTGACACTGAATATTATAATTTAGTTAATTTTTGCCAGTCTTATACACTAAAAGTGGTATTTTTGCAATTTTTCTGTGACTTTTTTGACTGACTGCGTTGCTTTAACTTACGTTACCTTCTGTCAATTTATATTTGTGGAATTTGATTTCTTTTGGACCAAAATAGATCACTTTTCAAACTTTTGAAATTGCTAATTCAGGAATAACCTCCCAAAAACGCAGTTACCTGCATACTTTCCAACAAAAGAGCTAAATGGCGGTAAATATTTTTTTAAGCAGAACTCTGTTTTTACTAGAATAAAACCCTTCACATTCTTCTTTCACAAGTAATCCATTATAAGTAGGACTTAGTTGGGGGAAACATTTCTTTTTGCCTTGAATCTTAAATAAAGGTGTTCTTAACTCCCAGTGTCCGACCTAAAAAGTACATATCAAATCTAAAGATTTTTAAGATCTTAGGATCTAATAAAGGTAAACATTTTTCCATATCAGGATGTAGAACAGACAATGAGTGCAGTGCTGCTGTGGCTTTTTTATTTATGGATACTAACTGGAACTTTCTTTGTTCTCTTTTGGAAATGAGATACAGTTTGAATGTATTTGTAACTTGGAGTCCCATGTTAGTCATCCTTACCTTCTAAAGCATATTTCAAAATTACAGAGGTACACAGGTTTTTCCAGGCAGCTCCTGAAGTTATGTTTTATAATATTAGTCACATTTTAAATTTTCTCTCAGGTCTGCAACCCAATATCATTCACAGTGTTTTCAGCAATGAGTAAAGAAATAAAATGTTAATGTTAGTGTTTATTTAATACAAAAATACATTATAGAATCTCAGCATGTATTTTTATCAAAAATCTTTTTGTGATCACTGCCAATTAAGGAGATACTTATAGCATCCTGCTTTCAGTAACCAAAGATGCATTCTGAGATCTAGAAAGCTTGATGTCGCAGAAGTACAGCCACAATACCATATTGATCACATCCTTTTGTGTATAAAACTTACATCCCCACGGTTAGTAATTTTAAGTTTGTGCCCCCAAATCATTAATTTTGTATTTGTTCATTTCAAAATATTTGTAACCTGGCTGGCATGGCTTTGTGGCTGTCAACCTATGAACCAGGTGGTCATGGCTCACAATCCCCAGTGTGGGGTGTGCAGGAGACAGCCAATCAATAATTCTCTATCATCATTGATGTTTTTCTCTCTCCCCCTCCCTTTCTCTCTGAAATCCATAAAAAATATTTTTGAAAAATATGTGTAAACCTGGTTCTTGTTTTTTATCCCTAATGAACACCATAGACTTTATGTAAAATATGTAGTTAAACTTACGGATACATTTTTAATCCAAGTACAGTGTACATATTTTTCAATTCTCCCTGCCTTCTCTAATGTATTTACTACATAAAACAAAATAATGAGTAAAAATTTAGAAAATAGAGTTTAGATAAAGTGTCTGAGTAGATGGTAAAGGAGCCAGGTCCTTCAGCAACAATCTTTTTATCATTTCAGTGACATATCCAGAGTTCTGTTACCTTTTGTA
>NW_006299705.1:2604005-2616331 GCF_000327345.1 Myotis davidii | reverse complement strand
TCTTGGTGTATTTAGTATCTTAATTGTAGTCTTAAATATGGAAACACTGGACTAGATGGTCTCTTCATGCTCCTTTTATCCTTAGAGTTCAATGAATTTATGCTTTAAGACTTCATCTCTGTAAGGAAGCGCATTATGGTAAAGGAAAGAACCCCCCCTCCCCCCAAAAATGCTTCTTTTGGTCACTTAATGCACCTTAGGCCCAGTGTACAGTATGTTATTTGATTGAAGCATCTTTCCATATTTCTCCCTCCTGTCATTAACCTAGATATTATATCTAGAATGTAGACTAAACTCTTCATACCTACTAACCTTTGTGCATTTGGTTGCTCAGCTCTCTTAAGAGCATCATTTCAGAACTGAAGTAAAGTGAGTATCATTGTTTTTTAGAGATTATGTCATAGCTATTAATTGGAGGCGGATTCTTATAGCTTTGCTTTTTTCTTTTAAGGTTGAAGAGATGGTGCAGAACCACATGACTTATTCATTACAGGATGTAGGTGGAGATGCCAATTGGCAGTTGGTTGTAGAAGAAGGAGAAATGAAGGTAATTCTCAGTGAAAAGTTATAGGTTGCTAATTGCACCTCTATTCCAGTCATATTGTCGTCATTGATACGAATAAGGATAACATTAAAAATTACTTTTAAACACATTACTACATATGATCAAAGAAGCACCAGATATTGATAAATAAAATGTCCTTTTGCTTTCCTGGTTTAGCTTTTATATAATTTCTTTATGATCAAATCTATGCACAAACCATTCTGTTTTGCCTAAGCCATGGAGAAATAAAATTTTGTGGTTTAAATATGAACAGGCCACAATTAACTAATGGCTCTCTATTTGGATAGTTCTCTCTTTTAAAAAATATTTTTTAATTTACTGATTTTTGAGAGAGAGAAAGAATAAGGGGGGGGGGGCAACATCAATGTGTTGTTCCACTTATTGGTTGATTCTTGTATGTGCACTGACCAGGAATCGAACCAGGGATCGGGGACCCCTTGGTACATGGGACAATGCTCAGCCAACTGAGCCACACTGGCCAGGGCCATCTATATTTTTTAGGTTCCACGTATAAATGAAATCATACGGTATTTGTCTTTTTCTGTCTGATTTCACTGTTGAAAGCTAATTTGTTGTTCAGGAGTTTTATATAGACTATGTTGACCAGAATTATTCTAGCAAATGGGATGCAATATTAAGTGTTGGAATTTCCTCTCCTCCTGAATAGGGAACAAATCCTATATAATAAAGAGGTAATATACAAATTGACCATCATGCCCTCCCACAAGATGGCTGCCCCCATATGGGCACAACATGGCCGGCAGGGGAGGGCAATTGTGGGTGATCAGGCCTGGAGGGGAGGGCAGTTAGGGGCGACTAGACTGGCAGGGGACAGCAGTTGGGGGAGGGCAGTTGCGGGGGACCAAGCCAAAAGGGGAGAGCAGTTGGGGGCGACCGGACTGGCAGGGGAGGGCAGTTGGGGTGACCGGGCTGACAGGGGAGAGAAGTTGGGGGCCGTTTGCCCACAGCTGGGTTAGGGGGTGATCAGGCGGCCAGGCAGAAGTGATTAGAGGCAATCAGGCAGGTAGGTAGGCGAGCGGTTGGGAGCCAGCAGTCCTGGATTGTGGGAGGGATGTCCGACTGCCCGTTAACCTGCAGTCGGACATTCCCTGAGGGGTCCCAGATTGGAGAGGGTGCAGGTTGGGCTGAGGGACCCCCCCCCAACCCCCCAGTGCATGAGTTTCATGTACCGGGCCTCTAGTAAATAAGGTAGAAGAGACAGGCAAATGAGATACCAAAATGCTATAATTCTGATGATCTGATTGGATTACAACATGGAGACCAACTGTCACAATGTCTTGCTAATATGTACCTCTAAACATGTTTCTGAGATACCTGTATAATCAGAGGCCTTTCCCACAAGAGCAAGCCTTAAAAGCAGACCAGGATGCATGCTCTCTGCAGAAGGGGTTGAGCCACATCTGCCTAGTTCTCCCTCTGTACTCACTATGCAGATAAGTCATTGTTTCTCCCTTAGGGAAGTTCCAGGAAGCGAAGGGACTAAGTAGAAAATAAGTGCTTCTTCAACCCACAACATTAGAAAGAGAAATTAGGGCTGGATTATAATATAACCCACTAAAGAGAATAGTCAACCCTTTGTAGCATTAGGTAAGCCACTATGCAAAGTAGCATTTTCAGAAGAGTAAACTGATAGGGAAATAGCAAAAGACCAAGAAAACCACTTGAGAAAGTCAGGTACAAGATGTTGAAAGTCTACCTAAAAGAGTAACCATAGTAGAAAAATCAAGTTGTTTTTTATAGAAGATTGGTAATAATCTTAATAGCCTACATGAAGTATGAGAGAAAGAACCAAAAGTCTACAGAGTTCTATTTCAGATGACTCGGAAAATAGCAGACCCAATAGCAAATAAGTAAGTGTATAGGGAATGGAGTTGGGGGAGAGAGATTGTAAAAGAGAAAGTTCATGTGAAATACATAGTAGTATCTGGCTCCATGGGCACTCCATAAATTGAGAGCTGATTCTTCCTTTGGTAACATGTTTAATCACTTGTCAAAAGAACTTATTACAGGCCCTGGCCAGGTGGCTCAGTTGGTTGGGTGCATATGGGAAACAACCGATCCATGTCTCTTCTCTCTTTCTCTCTCTCTCCCTCCCTCTCATCATGTCTTCAGGTGAGGATTTAAAAAAGAACTTATTACAGAGTTCTCTAAAGTAGCAAGCCCACAATAATTTTGAAATAATTAGTTTTAATCAGCACTCTAGTACACAGCCTTATTATTTAAAGCAAGAGAGCATAGATCTTTATTACATTTTAGTTTTCAATCATTGATTCAGCAAATAGTTGCTTTACTGGGTTTCAGATATTATGCTAGATGCTGGGGATATATCAGTGAACACAGCCGCCTTAAATCAGTATCCTTAAAGAGATTATGTTTTAACCAGGTTTATTTGTCCTTCTTTGCCATGTTGAACAGTCTTTGAGAATGTTTAGTAAATAATGCCTGATTTAAATTGATACATTTATTTTTTAATAACTCACAGTAATTAGTCATTCATCATATATGCATATTTTTCATAGTTGAAATTTACCTTGGATTTGTAGTTTTAAATATTTTAATGTGTTAATAATTTAAAATTTTAAATTTAATTTTAACAGAATGTTTATGTTCCATAAAGAGATTTTCATAAATCCTAAAAAGCGGTTAAATTTGCAAACATGCTTTCAAATGTTTACTTTAGGATTTTTAAACAGATTTTTAATTATGTCCTGTATAGGTATATAGGAGAGAAGTAGAAGAAAATGGGATTGTTCTGGATCCTTTAAAAGCTACCCATGCAGTTAAAGGAGTTACAGGACACGAGGTCTGCAATTACTTCTGGAATGTTGATGTTCGCAATGATTGGGAAAGTAAGCTGCTATTATTAATGTATATTAATATAATTATTATTTAGAATTTAATATCAAACCCAATCTGATTTTCTTCATATGATCTTTAGTTTGCAAAGTCAATGTAGAAAATATCTGGAGAATCATATAGAGGACTGATAATACTTTATATTTAAATAAAGTTTTTCACACTATAAAAGGCTTTGCAGTATTTTTTAGCATTTGATTTAATACCTCAACAATTTTGCATAGACAGGTAATAAAGTAAAATTCAGATAGGTCAAGTGACTTGTCAAAGGCCACAGACCTAGTAGGTGTAAAAGCCAGGACTAAAACTAAGGTTTCTGTTTTATCTACTTTTCTCCTAGATTGTTTTGTTTCCCTGGTAAATCCTACATGAATCCTGCTGTGGTTTGTTTAGCTACTTTGGCAGGGGGTGTTTCCCTTAGACACCAGATTGCATAAATAGATACTTTTGAACATCGTAAGACGTATATCAATGAGTTTGACAATCTTTCAAGTAAATACAGTTACCTAAACCTAGATAGAGCAGTTTATTCAGCTTCAGTAAATTAGGGAGGGGTCATAGTGTTGGGGAATAATTTGTGCCTGAGTAATGCAGTGTTGATATAGAATCGCCTTCTTGCTATGGAAGCTAAATGTTGGATAAAGGAAAATGAGATTTCCTGGTGATCAGCTCCCACAGCCACCATCTATAGCCCTAATACTAGGTATTAACTACCTTCCATTTGAACTTAGCCCAAGTGGGGCAGAGTCCTGTTCATTCTACATATTACAATTTGTAATTGACTCTCAGTATAAGTGAATTAATCACCTTTTAGGAAAAAGCAATATGTCTTTTTGGCTACTAATATTTTCCCTTCATTTCAGCAACTATAGAAAACTTTCATGTGGTGGAAACATTAGCTGATAATGCAATCATCATTTATCAAACGCACAAGGTAAATGTTTCTTCATCCCTAAAGGATTTCACTATAATTCAAACTGAGACATATAAATTTTCTAAAATAAAATTTGACAGGAAATTAAACGCCAGAAAAGATCTAAAGGCTTTATTAACAATTCAGGAATGCAAATATTTTTCTAGCAGCTAGTCTATGGGAGATTGATAGTTATCGAATATGAAAGTGAATCATAGTTTCCTATGACATCAATATAATAAGGGAAGTGGAAAAGTATGTTATTTGCCTGTGTTAAGACTCATAGATATGAAAATGATCTTAAGTGGATTATCTAAAAACAATGAAAAGTTGCTGAGCATAACTACTGAGAAGTTGGTCATACACCAGAGCACACAGAAGCATTTGTCATTTAAATTGGTTCCCTTTTACTTCATTTCTTCCTTTGCTAATGTACATTTAAAGTTTTAGAATAATATTCATCTTACTTTATTCTACTCTCTTCCCCTTCTGAAAATTGCCAAATAGTATTTCGAATAAAGAATAATAAACTTGGAAGAGATCCACAAAAAGTAATATTATGTTATATAGGAAATATAATGATTCAATAAGTACTTCATTTTTTTTCAAGTGACTTTTATTTTTTTAATGTATCTTTATTGATTTCAGAGAGTAAGAGGGAAATAGAGATAAACATATCAATGATGAGAGAGAGAATCATTGCTTGGCTGCCTCCTGCACATCCCCTACTGGGGATCAAGCCCACAACCCAGGCATGTGCCCTTAACCGGAATCAATCCTGGGATTGATCTTTCAGTCCGCAGGCTGACGCTCTATCCATTGAGCCAAACCAGCTAGGGTTCAAGTGACTTTTTAATTGAGCTGAATATGTGAAAATATTTGCGATTTGCTCTGTATTTCTTAAGCTCAGTCTTTCACCTGAGGCATTTTATATCTAACTAGAGGCCCAGTGCACGAAATTCATGCACTGGGGGCAGGGTTCCTCAGCTCTGCCTGCTCCCTCTCGCAGTCCGGGACCCCTCGGGGGATGTAGCAGTGTGCCAAGCAACAGGCAGCCAGGGAGGAGCCCAAATTGGGGCCGGGCGCCACTCACGCTCATTCCTGCCTGCCTCACCAGCTGCCACGGAGTTGGGGAGAGGCTCCCGTTGTGGCAGCTGCGCTCCCCAGCTGTGAGCCCAGCTTCTGGCTGGGTGGTGCTCTCCCTGTGGGAGCACACTGACCACCAGGGAGCAGCTCCTATGTTGAGCGTCTGCCCCCTGGTGGTCAGTGTGCATCATAGTAACCAGTTGTTCCACTGTAACAGTCACTTAGGCTTTTATTATATAGGCTAGAGGCCCAGTGCGTGAATTTATGCACCAGTGGAGTCCTTCCACCTGGCCTGCAGGATTGGGCCGAAACTGGCTCTCCAACATCCTCCAAGAGGGTCCTGGATTGTGAGAGGGCTCAGGCCAGACCGAGGGACCCCACTGGTGTACGATCAGAGCTGACAAGGGACATGGGAGGTTGTCCAGCCAGGGAGGGACCATGGGAGGGCTCCAGGGCATGTCTGACCTTTGCTCATTCCCAATCAGCCAGACCCCAGCAGGAAGCTAACCTACCGGTTGGAGCATCTGCCCCCTGGTGGTCAGTGCACGTCATAGCAAGCAGTTCAGTGGCCCTAGCATGTCATTAGCATATTAGGCTTTTATTATATAGGATGACTATGAGCTAGGCTTCATTTTACATGGTAGCTGCTCAAGAAATGTGTAAAAATGAAGATTCTATTTCAACATACAGATTTGTGCAGGGTTTAAGTGTAATCTGAAATTTAGTAGATGTTAAAATATCAATTAATTGCTCTATAATTTAGCATAAAGATAAATGGCCAATAATTTAGAATCAGAAGAATCTTATTATTTGATGATAATTGATCCAGGAAAACAATCTGCTGCCAGTATTTCACTTAGTAAATAATAGACAGAAGGGAGGATTATATAGGTTTATTTCTTGAAAAATAAAACTAAAAATTATTAAAATAATGGATCATACATAATAAAATTTAAGTTACAATTAAAATTATTTGAATTAAAAAATCCTGGCATATTTCTTTTTCAACCAAATCCAATAACACTATGACATCTTTTTTCTTTAGATTTGGCTTCTTTTATAATATGGTCTTAAAGAGGACTACTCATCTTCTAATATTTAAGTCATCTAATTCTTTAAATTTCTCTCATCATCCTCCTTTTGGATTTGCATTTATTAGTTCTAACATGATTAAATTTTCATTTATTACTAGTTTCACATACATTTCTCCAGCACTATTGTTGACTGCATGAAATTTTGTATCTTTAAAATATAAACCATTTCACTTTGCAAATGATTTGTGTTGTGTTGTGTTGACACTAAGTTGTTGGCTACTTTTATAGTTAACAATCAGAAAAGACGAGGCATATTTTCTCTCATTTAAAAGTACAAAAGCCCCAGTTTTCTGAGGCCTAGCTACCATGTCATTCCAACAGTATGTGTTTCTCCTTGTATACCATAAAACTTTGTCTACCTGATTTGGAATTCTTCAAGTGTGATTATGATGTCAAAAGAGTAGTCTTCTTGCCCTAAAATCTTTGCTTAAAGTCTCTGAACAATTTAAGCTGAGGTTTAATACTATAGTTAAGAGCAGGATATTACCAGGGCTTGAGGAAGGGGGTGTAATGCTGTGTCATTTCTTAATAGGTACAGAGTTTCTATTTGGGATGATAATTCTTTGAAAATGTGGGAATGCTTACATAACATTCTGAATGTATTAATGACGATGAATTGTATACTTAAAAATGGTTTAAATAGCAAATTACTACAATTTAAAAAAAATAAAAATAGCAGAACACTATTCCTTTGCTATAGTTCTGCAAAGCCATTAACTCACTGTCCATAATTAATCCTTTGGTGGGTATTCTCAGATGCTTTTCATTTAAAATTTGACAGATTTTTACCTTCAACTAAGATATTTATTGATTTTACATTTGTTTCCCTGTTAGTTCCATATTACAAATGAATAAAGAATTGTTCAAATTTTCAAATAATTTTTACTTCTTCCACAGAGAGTGTGGCCTGCTTCTCAGCGAGATGTATTATATCTTTCTGCCATTCGAAAGATACCAGCCTTGACTGAAAATGACCCTGAAACTTGGATAGTTTGTAATTTTTCTGTGGATCATGATAGTGCTCCTGTAAGTCCATTTTATAAATGTGTACAGTTGTATAATATAAAGCTAACTATACATGCAGTACAAAAATGATAAACACATGCCAGACACACAGATACTAGAGTTGATAATTCTTAAATTTTGTGTTATTTTGGCTTCTTAGAATAATATAGCCTGTGTATTATCTGAAGAACAGTAATAATGGCTGTGAACATTTCAGCAGGTCTCTTTTCCTTTGTTTCTGAGATGAGGTGAGACAGCACTGATGGATAGTATATGCACAATACTTCTCACAGTTGCCTCTTAAGTCATGATCAACTACTGGCAAAACCTCTGGTTGCTACCTCGATTTAGCTCCATTTACTACGTAAAAGAAGGAGAGATCATTTCTGGTATCTTATCAGTTTGGCATGTGTTGTTTGATCCTTGTAAGATTTTGTTGAATATTTTGATGGGTTGAGGTTTCAGCTTACTTAGTATAGTATTATTAGACTAGTAGAGATTACAAAATACTGGGTATCTGCTATACTGCTGTTTCATTTTTATTTTTTGTTTTGGCAGCTGAACAATCGATGTGTTCGTGCCAAAATAAATATCGCTATGATTTGTCAAACCTTGGTTAGCCCACCAGAAGGAAACCAGAAGATTAGCAGGGACAACATTTTATGCAAGATTACATATGTAGCTAATGGTATGTATTTCGTTGTTTGTTTTTGCTATTTGGTAATGTGAATGTTCTTAATGTGATCTACATGATAACTAACCATTTGGACAAACACCATTACAAATGTCTTTTGAGTTTTTATCCTTTAGATTAGTAATTTTTAATTTGGAAGGATGTATATCAAACTTTCAGGAAATATACATACCTGCCTTCCACCCCAGAACTACTACTATATTAGAATTTTTGAAGCTTGGACTAGATAGGTAAATTTTAAAACTTTAGGCCAACTGACGTGGCTCAGTAGTTGAGTATCAATCTATGAACCAGGAGATCATGGTTCCATTCCTGGACAGGGCACATGGCCTGGGTACAGGCTCGATCTCCAGTGGTGGGGGGAGGCATGTAAGAGGCAGCTGATGTTTCTATCTCTCCCTCTCCCTTCCTCACTGAAATCAATAAAAATATATTTTTTAAAAAACTTTATATTAAGACCACTATCACATATCCTTGGTTTTAAGAACCATTTTAAGTATTTACCTAAAAGAATATATGTAGAATTAGAAATGTAAGCGACAGTGGGAAAGGAAATTAGCAGTTCTTTTTTTTTTCTTTTTCTTCTGTTTAGCAGTTCTTTTTCTTATTGTCAGGCTTGCTCATTTTTTTCATCACTGATTGGTCCCTAATCTTTATTAGTTGCTACTTACGTGTTTGTTTTATATTGACCTGCTGCTGGACAGCCCTGTTGCTTTCGTTCCTTATTACTAAACCCATTTCCTACTTGTAGTAGTTACTGAAATCCAAATCCTCATACCGTCTTTATACAGCACCATAACTGCTAGTGTTCTTTAAAGAGATAGTTATGCCTGAGTAAGTTATTATCCCATACTAGAGGCCTGGTGCACAAAATTTATGCACTCAGGGGGAGGGGGGACGGAGAGGAAGGTCCCTAAGCCCAAATTGCGAGAGGGCGCAGGCCAGGCCGAAGGACCCCACTGGTGCACGATCGGGGCCGGGGAGGGGTGCAGGAGGTTGGCCAGTGGGGTAGGTACCACGGTAGGACTCCAGGCATGTTTGGCCTGTCTCGCTCAGTCCCGATCAGCCAGACCCCAGCAGCAAGCTAACCCACCAGTCAGAACATCTGTCCCCTGGTGGTCAGTGCACATCATTGCAACTGATCGACTGTCTACCCCCTGGTGGTCATGCACGAGCAGTTGAGTGGCCTTAGCATATCATTAGCATATTACACTTTGATTGGTTGAATGGAAGACTATACAACCAGACGCTTAGCATATTAGGCTTTTATTATATAGGATAATAAAAGGCTAATATGCAAATCGACGGAACAGTGGAACGACCGGTTGCTATGACCACACTGACCACCGGGGGCAGACACTCAAAGCAGGAGCTGCCCCCCTGGTGGTCAGTGCGCTCCCAGAGGGGGAGCACTGCTCAGCCAGAAGCCGGGCTGACGGCTGGCAAGCACAGAGGTAGTGGTGGGAACCTCCACAGCAGGCAGACATCCCCTGAGGGCTCCCAGACTACGAGAGGGTTCAGGCTGGGCTGAGGTACCCCTCTCCCCTTGAGTGCATGAATTTTTGTGCACTGGGCCCTCTAGTCTATATATATAATAGCCTAATATGCATAGTGTCCCCTCAGGAGTTCAACTGACCGGGAGTCCCATCGCCAGCTATGACATGCGCTTACCACCAGGGGGTGGCACAGAATGAAGGAAGGGCCCCAGCTGGCAGCCAGCAGCCACTAGGGACCCTACCCGTGCATGAATTTCATGCACTGGGCCTCTAGTTTGATTATAGTACAGTTTAATGAAAAGATCTGCCTCAACCTAAAGTGTAGCTATACTAATATTTAAATATGTTTTAGGGAAGTAAGAACAATTTAGAAAGGTAATAAATGCTTTCTTATTTGCTCTCTGTTCTTGTTTGGTAGTTAATATGAAGGATTAATGGTCAAGACTTTTAAGAGATGCCAATTGTTCCAACATCATGAGATTTTTTAAAGCATAGGAACAAAATGAGTGCTTCATGTGTATTTGGAGAATTGTATCTTAACATTTTAATTTTTCTTTAACTCGTAGTGAACCCTGGAGGATGGGCACCAGCCTCAGTGTTAAGGGCAGTGGCAAAACGGGAGTATCCAAAGTTCCTAAAACGTTTTACTTCTTACGTCCAGGAGAAAACAGCAGGAAAACCTATTTTGTTCTAGTATTAACAGGTACTGGAAGATAGATGTTATCCTTTTAAGTTTTGACTAACATGACTCTGTAGACCAGGAATGGGGAACATTTTTTCTGCCAAGGCCCATTTGGATATCAAGACATCAGTTGCAGGCCATACAAAATTATCAGCCTAAAAATTAGCCTGCTATATTTGGTCAAACATTTAATTTACTCACCCCTAATGTCTTCGCAGGACCAGACCAAATGATTTTGCGGGACTTATACGGCCCACAGGCCAGACATTCCCCACCCCTGCTGCAGATACTAAAATTTAGTTAATTGTTGAAAGTAGTTTCTGTGTTTTATGATGTTCCCAGATAAAGAGTTGTTTTTATAGCCTTAAAACTTACATTTTTATCTTTCTGTTTATGTTAAATAATATCTGCTTATTTAAAGAAATTTCAATATTATAAAACTGCAGAATTTCAAAAGTACAAATTCCCTATATCTTTCCCTTTGCAGAAATTACTATTAGGTTTGTGACATATTCTTCCAGATTTTTACATGTATGTACTTACATATATGTATTTTTAATTGTTTAAAAAATACGTTTATATTATTTTGCAGCTTGTTTTTCTACTTAATAATAAATTTTAACTATTATTCTATATAAAGATATGAGACATATACAGCCATCTCATTGTTTTAAAATGTTATATAAATGTTGCAGAATTTATTCAGTAGTCTCTATGGTAACATCTGTTTTGGTTTCATATTTTTACTGTCAAATAATGCTGCATTGAACATCTTTGTGCAAGGAGCCAGAATCTTTAATTATCTGTAAATAAGTGATGTGTTAACATGGTTCAAAAGTCAAAAGTATGAAAGGATACAGTAAAATTTATCCCCTATTCACTCAGTTTTGTCCTCCACACACAGAAAAGTGTATTAACTGATATTACTAGTTTCTTGTGTATTTTTCCACAGGTTTTTTTAATGCCTGAATAAGCAAATACAATTATAATCTTCCCACAGATACTCTTTTGTTATTGAAGAAAATGTAGCATACTATAAACATCGTTCTACATCTTGTTTTTGCACTTTATTATCTTGAAGGTTTTTACATTTCAATGGGGAGCCTCTTTTTTTAAGGCTATATAGTATCTCATTGTTTGAATGTACTCTTGCCATGTAGTTTTAATTGTATTTCTCATATTATGAATGAGTTTGAGCATCTTTGGTCCATTGGAGAACATTTGTATAATTCTGTTTCTGTGAACTCTCAATGTGTGTTAGCATTTAAATGTTTTTCTTTAAAATTTATTTTTTATCCTCACCCAAGGGTATGGTTTTTTTTGTTGGTTTTTTGGGGGGTGTTTTTTTTTTAATATATTTTTTATTGATTTTTTACAGAGAGGAAGGGAGAGAGATAGAGAGTTAGAAACATCGATGAGCAAGAAACATCGATCAGCTGCCTTCTGCACATCTCCCACTGGGGATGTGCCCGCAACCCAGGTACATGCCCTTGACTGGAATCGAACCTGGGACCCTTCAGTCTGCAGGCCGACGCTCTATCCACCAAGCCAAACCGGTTTCAGCTGTTTTTTTATTTTTATTTTTTATTTTAGAGAGGGAGGAAGGGAGAGGGAGAGCGGCAGAGAGAAACATCAATCAGTTGCCTCTTATATGCATGCACCCTGTCCAGAAATTGAGACCACAACCTGAGGATGTGTTCTGACCAGGAATCAAACCCACAACCTTCTGGTACATTGAACGATGCTCCAACCACACTGCCCAGGGCAGCATTTAAATTTTTAATAGAAGCTTGGCTGGCATGGCTCAGTGGTTGAGCGTTGATCTATGAACTAAGAGATCATGGTTTGATTCCCAGTCAGGGCATGTGCCCAGGTTGCAATCCCCAGGTGGGAAGTGTGTGCAGGAGACAGCTG
>NW_006299705.1:2583374-2602630 GCF_000327345.1 Myotis davidii | reverse complement strand
CCTTCCTTTTTTGGAGTTTGGAGGTGCCCTGATGAGGCCCAGCTGTGAAGCAATGCAAGCTGCTGTGGGGCCTTGGGTCTTCTTTTGGAAGTTCTGGGTTTCTCTGGCTCAGCTGCAGTTTGTTAGTTAATTTTCAGATTGCAAAGGGCCAGGCCTTTCATATGCAAAAGCCTCTGTGCACAGCTTGGGTGGGGCGGGGTCTCTGGGCATCAATGGGGCGGAGCAAGCAGCTATGGCTGCTCCTCAGTCCTACCCCAAGAGGCCCCACTTCTCAGTGTCCCAGCAATCACTGCAAGCACCTCTGAGAGAAAGCCGCCCTCGAGTTCTGACCGATGCCAGACAGTCCAGTTTCTCCTGTATGAGTCTGGGTCCCCAGAGACATGCCCGGAACTGGAGTTCAGAGCAGTCAGGAGCTTGAGACTCCCTCCCGATTGAGCCAGCCCTTTCTGCATGTGCCTCGGTACCTCTGCACTTTACTTCCACACCGCACCTCCTTTGAGTCTCAGTGTGCTTTTCTCTTCCCTTCTAGTTGTAGAATTTCCCTCAGCCAGCCTTCCTGTGGTTCTGGATGATGTCCGTTTTGTCTTTTATTTGAATTTTTTAAGTTGCTGTGCGAGGCAGCAATTTCTGGTGTTTACCTATGCCGCCATCTTGGTTTCTCCATCATTGATGTTTCTATCTCCTTCCCTACCTCTTTGAAATCAACTGAAAAAAAATTTGTAATAGATATTACCAAAGTATAAGTTACAGGCAGTAAGTATACATGAACATCTTCTCATTCTTTTCTATACCGAATGTTAAATCATTAGCTGAGAAATATATATTCTTGAGTAGATAAAAATAATATAGTCAATCATATGACTGATGTCTTTAATTAAATCTGGTTTCTGAAGCTGTCTATAGTATATCTTTTTGTTTTGTTTTATTTTGTTAATCCTCACCCTAGGATATTTTTCCATTGATCTTTAGGGAGAGTGTAAGCAGGAGGGAAAGACAGAGAGAAACATTGATGTGATAAAAATACATCGATTAGTTGCCTCCTGCATGAGCCCTGACAAGGGCCCAGGCCAGGGAGGAGCCTGTAACCAAGGTACATGCCCTTGCTGGAATCGAACTCGGGACCCTTTGGTCTGCAGCCCAACGCTCTATCCACTAAGCCAGCTAGGGCTATAGTATGTCTTTTTTAAAAAGACTTGAAAAGCTAAATCTATTATCAGATGCTAACACAAGGGTTATTATTGCACTGATGTCCTGGATATTTAGATTTTCCCAGGAAAAAGGTGACCTGAAAATGTTAAACAGATTCTGGCTTTACTGATCTGAATGGTTAGTGTTTTGGAATACAGCCTGACCTTTGAGGAATTCTCTTTCTTCAGGCATAAGTGCATTGCATAAATGTGCTGACTATTTTTAGACTATTTTGTACTTAAGATTATTATGACTAGATCTGCACACATAATTTCTGCACCATATTTGTCAAACCAGAAACCTGATGCCACACAATGGCAGTAGACTTGTCACCTTCCCTAAAGATTTCTAAGAAGTTGCTGTTTGCTCTAACCAAGACTAAATATTCAACTCTATCTGCTTTGTCTCTTCACCCCCACACCCAGCCTTACTAAGCAGGGCAGAAAATATAACCATGTATTAAGCAGGATAAAATCAGAATGCAGTTACATACAGAGTCGAGCAAAAGTAGGTTTACATTTGGGAGTATGCAAAACACATAGTTTATTCTTATATTACGTATTTATTAAATATTGTCTTCTTTTCCATACAAACAACTGTAAACCTTATTTTGCCCACCCCTGTATAGAACATGCTCTCAACTATGTTTGAGAGGACTAATTTCTTAAACATTTCAAATATACAACTCACACATTACTAGCATTTGCCTCTAAACTTTGATTTGGAGCATTGTTTTATTGACTGACTGTGTGTGGGGGGAAGAGAGGGCGGTGTCCTCATTCTTCTTTAGTGGACCTAGGAGGGAAGTGGTTGAAATCCCTTGGGAAAAAAATTCAAGGGGGAGGAGGTAACATTGTTTATGGACCTCTGTTTATGTATGTAAAGATAGAAATAAAGAAAAAGACTCACTGGCCAACAATTAGCACTGGCCTTGAATCCAGATTGAGCTTCTTTCTGACAAAGAACCTAAATTCTAACCTTAACTTGTGGTAAAAATCTTTGTTCACCTAAAGTAATGTTTGTTTCATAATAATGAAGATGTATCTATGAAGTGGATTCTAGCACTGTAGCCTTAAGAAAACTAACATTCTTAACTTTGGTGATGGAAAAATAACTGTCATTAATCAGCATCGTCTTTAGAGAAATTCCATAAGGTCCAAAGATTTTCAAAACTCGTAGTCAGATGTCTTAAACACATTTGATGATGTCTGTGCCTGTTTGTTTTTTAAGTCTTTTCATAGCCTAAGTAAATTTTTAAAATTCTTGAAAAATTACATAGCATAATTTTTATCGAATGCCAAGAAGGAAATGCCAGTTTGTGGGGTACAAATCCAGAGACCTTTGGTTGATTCCCTCTTGGTTTAGCTGTAGTAAGTACATTACCCTTTTACATTTCTAGCTTTCAGAGATTCCTTATACTTTCTGTTCCTTCTGATGAACAGTTTTATATTCTTAAAGTTGAAAATCCTTTAAAGATAAATTTTAAGAGAGAATCTATGCATTCCATGAATTCAGAGGGTAGGGGGAATCTATTCTGGTAGTCTTGCAGTTGTTAGCAATATATTGCTGAATTTTTAACTTGTCATTTTTTTTCCTACAGTGACTGAAACAAGGCTGTGTGACATTCCATGTTGGAGGGAAAACTTTAAAAAAAACACATACACACAAATTGAATGCTCTAAGCTGGAACGTAGGATCTACAGCCTTGTCTATGGCCCAACACCTTGACCTTGTGTACAAAAATGAAGAAATGTTGCAATAGCAAAGCTGAACGTCTAACCCTAGCTGTCGCCCGCTAGACCTCCATGCTCAGCTATAATTATAAATACATGTAAAATTACATGAACATGGCTATATTTTTATTTGCTTGCTCCTAAAAGAGAGAAAAATCAACTTTGAATCACAACTAGGAATTGATGCTTTAATTTTTGGAAACTTTTTCAGAATTTTTAATTTAGTACACGGTCCAGCCTAAGATCCTCAGTTGTATCAGGTTTTGTGCACAAAAGAAAAGCACGAAAGTGGGATGCTCATGGGGCGTGTGCTTTCTGTGCACCAAATACCTGGACGGGGCTCTTTTTTCAGGCCTGCAGTTCAGTCTGTGTCTAGAATTTTTCAGCCTTTTTTTTTTTTTTTTGCTTGTATAATCATAGAATTCATTGCTGCTGATTTCTGTACTGATTCATGTAGTAATGTAAAGTGTCTCTTAATAACTGAGGGCTGTTAATAACCTGTGATTTTGCCTTTTCTATATTCTTACTCCCATGAAGAACCTTTGTTCTGATGGAGAAAGAATGAAAAGCTTTATTCCTCTCCCACCTCCTACAACCCCAGTTATCTTTATAGTTCCTGTATTTTCAGTTGTATTCTGTACACTATAGCTTTTTTCTTTTTTTTCAGTTTGTTAGAAACAGAATTTGGCAATTTCTAAATTGGTTCTGCCTGCCTTTGAACAGAAACATCTGTATAAATCTTGTGGGTATAAACTGCTTTCTGGAAAAACGGTCAGGATAAAATGAACTCAGAATTTTTAATGAAATTTGTAAGAGGATATGCAGTTATTGTGAAAGCAAATCAGACTGAGTTTGACATTTGATTCAATATTTTTAGGACTCAGTAACAGGTATGTTTTTTAGTTTTTCTAATTTGGGTTAGTTTAAAAGATATATTGCAAGATATGCATAGAAATGTGAGCAGTGCTTCTGTTTGCCTTTTGATCAGAAACTTCAGCAGAGCTTTAACGTATTCCATGTGATTCAGACTGAAATTCTTTCCTTAGTGGCTATAAGAACTTAAATGTTAAATCCTTTTTTAGTTTTATTAGTTTTAGGCCTCTGTGAAAAACCGTGAAGCATGAAGTTGAGGCAAGGAATTATACTCATCAAAGTAGAAATGATTGCCCACTTCAAAATCTTCATTATGTTTCTACACAAACGTGCTTGCATAAATCAGAGGCATTTTATAGATGCTTTGCTGACTTCCTCATCTCTGTAGAAACACAGAAATCCAACCCGTTTTGTAAAGCAGAAAGTCATGTCACGTGGAACATGTCTTGTATATATTTCATATGTGGTATTGGAGTCTTAATGATAAATGCAAGGTGATAATTTAATGATGGGATTAGTCTGGTCACTTCATATGCACAATCCTGGAGGTGAATTACTTGCATCAAATGTAGTGGTATTTATTATTCTGTACAGAGAGGAAATACATATAAAACATATGCTTACATTACATGCACGCAGATTTCATGCTCCATAAATCTTTTCTATTTTTTAATTTACTTTTCTCTAAATGATGTGCATGGAATATGCCTTATTATAGAAAAATGCTGTTCATAATTTGACTACGTGGAAAAGTGCCTATGGTGGTAATGCTAATAAGGCAAATAAGACAAATTCTATCAGTTTACTACATCACCAGTTAACATTTTATATTATGATGTTTAAAAAAAGAAAAGTTTATACCTCAAATGTGTATTTTATTTTACAATCAGCTGTGGGTCAGGGTGTGGGAGTATGGGAGGGTTGGGGAGGGAAGGTATATTCACCATAGATGCTGATGGAATCTTCAAAAAAAGTTCTCTATGCCCATTATAAATGTTTCTCTGTTTGCCATTTTTTTCTAGTAATTATCATGAACACAGACAAGTAACTCTTTCGTAACTAAATTAAATAGCTTTGTTTTACAGAGGTATGGAAAGTTTACAAAGCAGTATCTAAATCTAATGATCATTAGTTGCATTTGCACTAAATGTTAATGATATACTTTTGCAATTCTGTAAATAAAATGATTACTCTAAAATATTTGTATTAAAAAGGAAAAGAAAAAGATACATTTTACCTTTAGATAACTGCACTGGTACTTTACTAGAGTTAATCCTGTCCAACCAGATTTAGAAATGAGTAGGAGAGTATGAAAAGAATTTAAAACAGGTTATAATTTGGATAGGTACTAGCCCTTTAGACAATTTTCAAACCTTCTAGAATTCCGTCTGGCTAATTCCTACATACTCTGAATATACATGATGTTTTCTCATCCATAGTTATTTTCTACTTCTCTTCCCCAAGCCAAAAAAAAAATATCTTTTTACTCTTTTTTCTACTCAGTTACTCTTTTTGTACTATGATAGAAACTTTAAAAACATTGGTGATAAGGGATTTTGTTCCCTGAGTGCCCACCCTACAGTTGAAGAGAAAGAGCATAGTGTTTCAGTTAGAATTCAGGACGCGTGGTTTTGAGGTGGAGGGTGATCATAGCAGCCCTTGGTTTGGGATCGCCACAAGGGCAGCCAGGCCTAGGAGGAGGTTGACTGAGAGAGGTGTTAGGATACAAAATAAGGCAAAGGAAGAATAGGTTTCCCATTTGTTCAGTTTCATCAACTAATTTGTACACTTACACAACATCAGTGTCGATTGCTTTGAGAAGTTTTTAGTAGGGCTGAGCTGGTTCTTGTGAAATTGTGCTGGTTATCTTTAAACTTATCAGTTGTTTGTCCAATTAAACATTTTCTCCAGTATTTAGTCCAAGTTATACAGACGATGTATGTGGATTATTGTTATTGTTCATCTACAAACTCAAAACATAATCATTTTAAAGTACCTTGGGAGTGTATAGAGTGTAACTATTCTATAATAGCTTTATGATCCTGATGATGTTTTTTTTAAAAAAAATAATAAAGTTGGATCTTCCATGTTACAATCGCAAAATTAAAACCAGTATTTAAAAGTGGAAAAGTATTAAAATATTATGGACAAATGTGCTTGTTTGATTGTTTTTCTTAACCCCACTATACTGTCCTTCATAACTCTCTGAATAGTTAAGAGCTTGAAATACTCCAGTTTATTGTTCTTCAAACTAGGTTGTAGCCCAGCTAGGTATCAAGAAAACTGTTAGTGAGTTATGGTCCAATTATTTTCTTAAAACAGAATGGAATAATCAAGTACATAGAATGTAATAAAGGTAAATACTTGGTGAATATTTTTTCATATGTATAAATATGTGTGTATAGTGGGTTACAATTTAAAATGAATTTTTTACTGTGTGTCATAGTCCAAAAATTTTTTTTAATTGCTAGACAGTGGAAGCATATATATATCGTTGGAAATTTCTAAAATGAAACTACAGTGCCAATCCACACATATTTAACTACATGAATTTAGACATAATAAGTCATTTCTCATTTATTGAGTGCTAGATACATGAGAATGAGTAAGACAGGAATAATGATAAGAAGGTGGCAAGTATTTTGGGCTTTAAGCTTTAACTAAGTCCCTTGGCTTGTCAGGGTTAGTTTACAGGACTGCAGCAAGGGAGAAAACTAGGAGGAGACAGAAGTTCTCCGGGGAGAAACATTGCAGGCTATGCAAAGTAGTTGATTTTTGTTCTGCCAGCAATGGGAGTCCCTGAGGGCTTTTTTGAACATTTTTCTTTTACACATCTGAGAAAAATCAGTGGTACTTGGTGCCCGGTTTTGTTTGGATGTGTAGTAAGTCAACTGTTAACATTGTTTTTACTTGTAAATAATTCCCTTGCTAATGATAGAAATGAGGAGGGAAAATCAGGAGTTTTTAACTTGAGAAATGGAAGTGATAGCATCTCAAACTGTAGCTGCTTAGTAGTTACTACCATGTTTATAAAATACTAGAGGCCAGGTGCAAGGATTTGTGCACTGGTGGGGTCCCTCGGCCCGGCCTGCAGGGATTGGGCCGAAACCGGCTCTCCAACATCCCTTGAGGGATCCCGGATTGCGAGAGGGCACAGGTTAGGCCAAGGGACCCCACCAGTGCACAAATCTGTGCACCACGTGTCTATAATAATAAAAACGTAATATGCAAATCAAATGGCTGGACAGCAGAACTACCATCTGGACCACCTTCCAGATGAAGCCAGGGCTGTGGGGGCTGGCCTACTCTTTCATGATTCATGCATTGGACCTCTAGTATGCATATAAGATCTTTGGTTAACCTCTTCCCAACCTCCCCCATCCCCTCTGAGATTCATCAGTCCGTTCCATGTTTCCATGCCTGTGGTTTCCGCTCCTGCGTTGAGCATCTGCCCCCTGGTGGTCAGTGCGCATCATAACTACAGGTCGGACGGTTGCTTACACATATATATATAGATAAAAGTTATGTGAATGTGGTCCCTGATAATCTAGGCAGCCAGTGACTAACGGGCAGGTAACATACAACGAGGATACACTGGGCAAACGCATGATTCATGTACCAGGTGGAAGAAAACAGGATGGCATGAGATTTTATCACACTACTAAATTGTTTATTTCTGGAATTTTCCATTTAATACTTTTGAACTGCAGGCAACAAACCACTGAACATGAAACTGCGGTTAAGAGGCCAAAGTAATGTACTATAATATTGCTTGTTGTACTAATCTAGCAGCTGTACTAATAAGCTTATCAGCCCAACTAGCTTGTAAGCCTCAGAACATAGGGCTCCATCTAAAATAAGCAGTTTCAATGGAATGTATATTTGAGGCAGCAAATTAGTGGGGGGGGGGGGGAATTGATAGTTCGTTGTACACCTGAAACTAACACATTGTATGTCAACTATATATTAAAAAATCAAACCCTCACTTTAAAAAAAAAAATGGATAGGTTGTGAAAAGAAGCAAATGGGACTGAAAGGGGCAGAGATTTTTATCTCAATGAACAGGTACATATTTGACAACAGGAGGAATAAATGGAGGAGGGTGAGCTGTCTAAGAACAGTATTTTAAATTCAAAAGGATGAGATCCAGGAAGAGGGACACCTTTATCTTTTCCCCTAGGATTTAGGCTTTGTAAGATCTGAATCTCCCAGCCAGAGATTGTGGCAAACTTGCAAGGAATTGTAAAGCAAATGCTGTGACAGCCCACAGGGTCTGGGCTGCAAAGAGTTAACCAGTTAGCTTTGCAGTTCCTGAGGAGACATGATAAAAGAGGCAAATGGCTAAGCAACTCTGCCCAGACCCCCAAGGATGCTCTGTGGAAGGCATAGGCTGTTCCCTAAACGATACATGAGATCCTTATCACAGCCACTAGAAAAATGCCTCATATTTCACCTTCGGCTAATAAAATGCTGTACACATCTGAGAGAATATAACATTTTATAGTGTGTGTAGAGTAAGATAAGGACAACTGTCTCACAAATAAGGAAACTAAGAGAACTGTGAAGTGAATAGGTCTCACAGTTAGTAGTGACAGGCATGACTGAAATGGAGCTCTCTATGACTTCCAGCTCAACACTGTAAATGACTTATTTTTATGTTGGAATAAGTCCTAATTATATTAATGTATTCAACATCAAGTACCTTAACTTTAAGGTGCTGTACTAAAGTAACAAGACATTGTCCCTGTCTTGAAGAGGTCTCGGTCTGGAGGAAAATGGGGGCAAGATTTACCACTGGAGCACAGAAAAATCTTCAACTTTTATTTGTATATTTTGATCTGTTGGATAATATACATGTCAACATAATCTATCAAGAAATACATTTATTAGAGGTGTTTCTGAAAGTTTTTTTCTGATGGGGCGTTCAAGATTTGGATTCTGGCCCTAACCAGTTTGGCTCAGTGGATAGAGCATTGGCCTGCAGACTGAAGGGTCCCAGGTTCAATTCTGGTCAAGAGCACATGCCTGGGTTGTGGGCTTGATCCCCAGTAGGGGGCATGCAGGAGGCAGCCAATCATTGATTCTCTCTTCCTCTCCCTTCCTGTCTGAAATAAAAATATATTTTTAAAAAGAAAAAATATTTGGATTCTGGCCTCAGTAGGCCCTTTCCTCAAGAGCTTTGCAATTATCCAGGCTACACCAAGTGTACAAGCCAAGTGTAAGCCTTGGCTACTTCCCAAGGGTTGTGCAGTGTGAGAGCATCCATGTCTGTTGAAGGTGCCGTGGCCAGAGGTGAGTGGGATGCTCTGTACAGATCTGAGTGTATTTTGCTACTAAGAAGAGCAATGTAAGTTTAAGAATGAGGTCGGGTTCTCTCAAGGTATACTTGATATATCAGAAGAGAGACAGGAAGTGCACCAAAACTTGTTTTCATTAGCCCTTTGAGGCTACAGCCCAAGTCCAAACAATGAAATGGTCAGAGGTAGAGGCCCCTGTGTGATCTTCAGCTGAGAGTTAGCTTGGAGTAGGTTCATCTATAACACACCATTTAGGACTAACAAGCCTCTGCATTTGCTTTATGGTGTCCAACACTTTCAACATACAATCCCAGGTAATTTTAGAGTGGAAACAATTGCTCCCTCAACCATTCCCTACCCTTACCCCTACCCTATCCACTAAGTACTGTTTACCTTTTCAAATTTCAAGTGACAGGAAAGCAAGGAATTTCATAATCAACAGAGGGTAGATGTCTGTCTGGGGCAGTCATTCCATTCATTAAAGATATGCAGACCTTTAGTGTTGAGAGGGAAGGATGGTCATAGGTGGAGGGCAGGGTAACACCAAATCCAAATATACTTTCTAGTTAATCAGTTACTGTATCTCTCTAGGCCCTCAACCTTCCTAATGCCGTGACCCTGTAATACAGTTCATGTTGTGGTGACCCCCAACCATAAAATTATTTTCGTTGCTACTTCATAACTGTAATTTTGCTACTGTTATGAATCGTAATGTAAATATCTGATATGCTATATGTGTTTTCCGATGATCGCAACCCACAGGTTGAGAACCGCTGCTCTAGGGATTCTAATTATTTTTTTTAAAATATATTTTATTGATTTTTTACAGAGAGGAAGGGAGAGGGATAGAGTTAGAAACATCAATGAGAGAGGAACATCGATCAGCTGCCTCCTGCACACCTCCTACTGGGGATGTGCCTGCAACCAAGGCACATGCCCTTGGCCGGAATTGAACCTGAGCCCCTTCAGTCTGCAGGCCGATGCTCTATCCACTGAGCCAAACCGGTCAGGGCAATTCTAATTCTTATTAACCAACATTTGATCTATCCACAGAGGTTTCCAACTGTGTGCTTCTGAATGAACATGATTTTCTAATACTGTTCACTCAGTAATACCAGGTACCTCATACTGAAACCCAGAACCATTAGCACAAAAGCAGCATCAATAGAACTATCCAAGTCCTGGCCACACCCAGACCCAGAGAATCAGAAACCCTGGGGATAACGCAGCAATTTATTTGTTTGGTGTTTTTTTTAAAAAAAATACTTTGATTTTTTTACAGAGGGGAAAGGAGTTAGAAACACCGATCAGAGAGAAACATCGATCAGCTGCCTCCTGCACACCCCCTACCGGGGATGTGCCTGCAACCAAGGTCATGCCCTTGACCAGAATCGAACCTGGGACCCTTCAGTCCGCAGGCCGACACTAGCCATTGAGCCAAACCGGCTAGGGCAGCAATTTGTTTTGACCGTTCTTCCCAGTGTGTTGCGTACTCAAGTTGGAGAAGCACCGAGTTAATGTCCTCTTCTGTGTTCTACCTCCTAACTGCAGCTGTTAGCACAAGCGGGGCAACTGTTACCCGATGCCAGAGTGCCCATACCTCCCTCAGCAGCTCTTATATTTGTTAAGGAGGAAAAGAAACTAATGGGAGTGTGGGAAGCATGTCCCGTTACAGTGCGGGGAAGATAGGAATGTTACAACATAACATCTCCTGGTTTTCACTGTACAGGTTACCCATTATCTTTATTATTAATTAGTCTTGGCCAGCACAGCTAGGGAAGCATTGGTCTTGAAAAATGTTTTCTGTAGCTAATTTACTGCTTGTTTTACCTTCCATACAGTGGATTTGTATTGCTGTTTTTGCAACTCTGCATCCTCATTTGAGTTCAGACCCTTAACAGTGTGATGTTTCCTCCTGATTTCTCTATCCTTTCCTAAGATGAGAAAAAGTCCTGTCCTGCCACATGCAATCACTGCTCATGAAATCACCCCCACAGAAAGGGGATGAAAATCCTTCACTGTTGCCTAGCTAACTCGCTCCAATCTGGGAGGGGAATTGGGGAGGAAAGGGGGACTGGCTCTACAAGTGATCACGTCATCTGGAAGAAAAATTCAAGCTGATTCTCTATTATATGGGCTTTTGTTCTTAGAGGCTCACACATACTTTTCACCTCTTAACTACAGCAGAAGTGTAGTCAATTGAAAATAAATGGGAATCAGTTTTTAGAGAGGCCAACGCTACACTCTCCAGTTCAGCTGGAAACAGCTTCAAAGCACACCTGCAATGGCTACTTGGTTTTGGCTGCCCAATCTTTATGTCCTCTTCCTCTCAACTAACCCTCACACCCCGATATCCAAAAGTAGTTGAGTTGAAATGATAAATCTCAACTGATCCAATTCTCTAAGTATAAGGAAGATAATTTTAATATACATGCAACAGCAGCCTGCCGTTAATGCTGCAGAGTTGGAGAATACAATGGAGAACAATGAATGGTCATGACACCTAGCATGAAATAGGTTACCACCCTGGCCAGATTTTACAAGCTTCCAGGCCTCAGGCTGAGGGTTAATCCAAACAAAAAAGGTTACTGCTTACACAGTATTAACTTCCTTTTCATAATTTACTGGAACTGGAAAAAAGTATAACAAAATGTATACAATGTAATAATTGTACAAAACATTAATTTAGCAAGACGATATTGGTTATAGTCACCAAAATGAAGACGCAACGTATTTTTCACTGCCACGTCTATGAAAAGGTCAGATAAATAAGTCACTGGCTGAAAGGTCCCAACAGAAGCAATTTCAAGTTTACAGACAATTTCCACAACACTGCAGACGCAATCATTCAGAGGCTCTCCGTGCTGCCACGGCATTGCTGGAATGTTTCTCAGAGTCCATCTTCTACACAAGCCATCAGCTCTCCAAGACCAACATTTGAAGCATTAGGTGTAATACAAAATAAAGAGTTCTTTATTACTGATACAAAACTTGTACATTAAAAAAAATGAAGATCCCACAGCTCTGCTGACCCCCTGAGAAAGCTAAGAGCTTTTATGGGTCCATCCAAGAGCCCTGTGTGAAGTCACCAACCTCCTGGCCACAGGAACACAGCACTTTCCAGGGCCATTCACACGGCACCTTCCCTTCACTGGCTCTGAAACCTGACTTCCCCTTGCATTAGGCTCCACAAGCACGCCAGGGTTTCCTGGCAACATTAAAGAACACTATTGTCTCTGGCCTAAGCTTAGAGTGTTTTATCAGTATACAAGTTGATTTTTTTTTTATTTATTGAACACTTTCAATAAATTCCTAGCGTGAGGTTCTATTACAACATATGTAGATTTTATACAATTCTTTACAAGAAACTAGATTTTCAGCTAAATAAATTTTTCTTTTAAGAAATTAAAGTTGATGAATGAAATCGTATTTTTTCTTTCAAACTTATTTTCCACTCTCTGAGGTTTGAGAGGGGTCACAGAGTTGTATGTTGTTAAACAGAGTCATTTTTAAGCCAGCGATTTTTAACCGGTGTGCTACAAGAATTTTTAAAACATGCAGTACCTGACTATTTAGTCAAGGACACTGACCTCTTTTCCCTTAGATTGCCAAATAAAATATTGCCAATAGCCAATACAACAACAGCCGTCTCATGTGAACAAATCATAATTATACCTTTTTGGGGGTCAGATCTGCAAGAAGTATTTTTTGGTGTGGCACAGAATTTTAGCAATTAGTTTATGTGTGCCATAAAATGAAAAAGGTTGAAAATCACTAGTCTAAGCAAAATTAAGAGCTCTGGTATCTTTAATAAAGAGCACAAAATTCTGTTCCTTAAAGCCTTATGTTCAAAGATATATTACAGCCAATCTAGACAAACATTTACATTTCGACAAGAGATCTCTCTGAGCTAATAGCCTGCAGAGGTATAAATGCAGTGATTTGTTTTCTTGATTGAGAACTATTTAGCACTGCTTAGCACATGATTCTGTAGTTTGGGAATAAGAGTAATATTCCCTTGAAGAAAGCAGGTCATCTTCTGAAGAATCATGTTGGCTACCCCAAAAGAAATCAAAATAGACCAGCACCAAATGAAGTATTAGTTTACAAAAAATAAACTTAGCTCTTATTTCTTAAAGTTCTACAACCCAGGCTTAATAAATTAACTATGAAATCAGGAGTTTTGTCAGCTACAGTGCAATTTAAAAACACATTTTCAACCCTTGGTGGTGGGGGGTTTGGGGAAGAAGGGCCAATCTCACACCATGAACTCCATGAATTTCATCAAAAGAAAACACTTTTTTCCAGCGTGTGCTCTCTTTCAGAAGTGAGCTGCTGATGACCATCTGTGACGCTTTCAAGCATAATATCCATGTAGAGATCTTCCCGAAGAACACAGCATGGAAAGCACTAAGCTGTCTTTAGAGCTGAGGAAGCTGCATGGGAAGGACCTCACACCTTTCTGAAAGAGCCAAACACCAAGCAGCCGTCTCACAGATCACATCTATTCATCCTCAACAAGACACTGCATTGAGCTTTTTAATTCACAGATTTTATGTTAGTCCATTAGAACCCAACACCCGTATTTCAGTTCAGAACCGTCAGGCTATTTATTCAAGCGGCCTGCTTGGTGCAAGTTCCTTGGAGGTCCTGTAAATTTATCTTTGACCTATGGAGAAAAAGACAAAGAGATATACAAAATATCAAGAATGCAGAATTTTAAGTTAGAAATATTGTAGCTGAGTACTAGGTTTTTATTATTTATTTATTTTTAAATCCTCATCTGAGAATATGTTTATTGATTTTAGAGAGAGGGGAGGGGAGAGAGAAAGAAAGAGAGAAACATCGATCGGTTGCCTCCTGACCAGGGATTGAACCCACATTTGGGAATGTGCCCTGACCGGGAATTGAACCCAAGACCCTTCAGTGCACAGGACGATGCTCCAACTAACTGAGCCACTAATGATGTTCCAACTAACTAGCCATGGCTGAATACTAAGTTTTTCTAATGCATATTTTGAGTACAAGGAAAACATGTTAAATAAATGTTTAAGTCTTACCTGTTGTGAATCATGTGACTTTTGACAAGATGTCCTGCTGCCAGTGCTGCCATCAGTGATAATTCCCCAGCCATTACTGTACCACACACGATTCTGGCAAGCTGCCGGGCATTTTCCCCGGGATTGTCTTTGCATGCTCCTTGAACACCTAGCATCTGCAGTCAGAGAGACAGAAACAGCAGGACTCACCCTTCAAGTCATGGCAACAATTTCCTACTCAATCAACTAAATAAGGGCAACTACAATGGCAGCAGAATCGAACTAGACTCCACTAAACTTCCAAGATTTACAATGTATACACCATAGTTAACATACAGCCATGGCCTGGCTGGCAGTGTGCTTACTCGGAGTACATGAACATTTATATGCCTCTTAATCTACTTTCTCTATTTAAGCATATGCCTGAACATATACATACTTGGACTAGGCTGCTGGAAAACAGAAGAATGAAAAGACCAACTAAAATACAGAGGTGAGTCATATGCAGTGTCAGGTAGAAACACAGAATCTCAGTGAGAATTGGACTTGAGGTCACTTCATACCTGCAAACAGGCTTGCTGTGGGAGCAGATTGGTCCCACCACCCACAGTTCCTATTTCTATAGATGGCATGGTACAACTGATATACAAATCTTCATTTGTGGGACCACTTGCTTCCATTAAAGTAATACAGTTTGAACTACCAACATTCTGTGCTGCATCCTGGGGGGATAAAAAAGGAAAAATATAAACTTCTTTCATGGAGAACAAAAGAGAAAAGCAGTGGCGGCTGGAGCCCTCACCTGCCCACAGGCAATGTAGATGGCAGTGACGATGTTGGCCGCATGGGCATTGTACCCTCCGATGCTCCCGGCCATGGCGGAGCCCACCAGGTTCTTATTAATATTGACATCAATCATAGCTTCCGTAGTAGTCTTTAACACCTAGAAAACAGAGTTGTGCATATTCTCCATCTCCCCTAGAAGATTCAGGGGTGTGTTCCCCATATCTATCTTTCTGTGCCTCCAGAAAACAAGGAAGTTTAGATAGGGCCCCATTCAAGCCCTGTCCTCAATAAAAAGAGTAACAGCTCCTGTAAATGCCATGGACAGATGGGCAAGATATGATAAAACAGTCATTTTTAACAAAAACATACCACCATATATTAAACTTAGAATGTTACCATTCCTTTCTCCAATTTTTATATACAACTAATAGAACATTTATCCAGTCACTCACTTCTCTGACAACCTTGGCTGGAATGACAGCTTCACAAACAACAGACTTTCCTCTCCCCTCTATCCAGTTTATAGCAGCAGGTTTCTTGTCAGTACAATAGTTACCACTAACTGCCAGGACCTGCATTTCAGGGAAATACTCATGGAGTTTCGAAAGTGCTTTCTCTGTACCCTGTTAACAATAACAAAACAAACAAAGAAAAATTACATTAAAGTGCACAGTTACTTATAGATCAGAGGCTTTATTTGTATCTGGTGCTAATACTAAGTACAGTAACTATAATAATCTTAACTTCCAATACAATAACTATAAAGAAACTGAGCACAAAAGTAATTTCTCAATCAGGTATAGATTCCTAATGGTTCTTTCTAGGTATGAAAACAAACTTCTTTGTAGTGACTAATAATTAGAATGTAGATGAGAATATTAAAAAATACTCAATGAGAATATAATACTCATATTCATGTCACTGGGGGAGGAAGTTACCCAACCCATGATCAATGTTTAATAAATTCCTTTTTATGGTTGTTAAGTTGTTACTAAAAGCCCAGTTTACTAAACCTGGAAGGAGAGGTCAGACATTAAATAAATCTTGTTGTAAACGGAAACTTGATGGAATTTATATTACACGAAATATAAATAAGACTTCTAATGATTTCCAATTAAGTGAAATTAATGCAGTTAACTCACACCTCAATAACCTAAAACATACTTGTGGGAAATTAAAAAAATAGTTTTTAATTATGCTAAAATACATATAACACAGAATTTACCACTGTTAACTAATTTCAAGTTTACAGTTTAATCGTTTTAAGTATATCCAACTGTTGTACAACCAATCTCCAGAACTCTTTTTATCTTACCCATTAAATAACTCCCACTCCCCTTTCTCCTCAGCCCTTGGCAATTGCCATCCTACTTTCCATCTTTATGAATTTACCAGTCTACCTCCTACATGGGAAGCATAAGGACTTATTTTCTGTAACCAGAGCATTTCAATTAGCAAGGGAACTTCACAGTTCATGCATACCTAGCATGTCAGAATTTCCTTTCTCTTTAAGGTAAATAAGATTCCATTGCACATGTACACCACATTTAGTTTATGCATTCATCCATCAATGGAGACTTGGGCTGCTTCAACCCTTTTGCCATTGTGAATAATGCTGCCATAAACCAGGGTGTACAATTATCTCTTTGAGATCTTCCTCTGAATTATTTTGAATATATACCCAGCAGTGGAATTAGTAGATCACAGTAATTATATTTTTAATTGTTTTAGGAACCTCTGTATACTGTTTATTGGCAATTTTTAAAGGGTATGCATTTAGTCACTGTCCATTCTCTTTCCAAATAGTACTTATAAACAGGTAAACCAAAAAATAACTTTTACTAACTTAACTGACTTTAACATGTTACATTTGTGTCTGGTAAATAACAAATACCAGTAGAATAAAATGTAAGCCATACACAAGCTTCTTATAGGAGGTAATTAAAATAAATGGACTATGTACATAAGCTTGGCCTTTTAAACACAAGACTTAAAGTCTCCAGAAGAGGTCAACTTTTAAGGTTTTAAAAGACAAAGTTTTAAAGTGCTAAATCCTAGACTGCCCATGCCCTCTAAATAGACCCAGAATGTGTATAATGCCAAATCTAAATTAAATATATCAAATACAAACACCAATCAATAAATGTCTGATTTACATAATGAGTTACATGAATCAGTATTTACTTTTCAATAAAAATCTGTCAACCAATTAACTCTTTGAGTAAGTAGCACATGTATGTGGTATAATATTCAAAGCACAGGAGGGCATTACAGAGACAGTGAGGCTGGCCCCACTTCTGTCTCTGAGCTCCCCTTCGCTGGGACACTCCTGCAAGTTCTGTTCTAGTCAACCCATGCTCACCTTTGAAATCATGTTCATCCCCATGGCATCACCTGACCTGGACTGGAAACGAATGTAAAGGTTACGCCCAGCCACACTCATATGAAGTTTCTGTAGACGTGCAAACCTGTCAACAAAAGAAGCAATTTTTTTTTAAGAAGTTGGAAGTTATCTTAAAAATCTAGTTTTGTTGGTTCATTTTATTTGTAAGAGAAACCCCATGGAGATTACTTATCAATGTATTTTCTTTTTTAAACATTATATTAGAATACTATATCAACTCTCTCATTCGTATATGCTGCAAGAAGGGAGGGCTATAGACAATCATTTCATCATAGATAAACTTTAAAAGTCCAAGCAAAACAAGCATACAAGCTTGAACTATAGCAAGGTTATCATCTGTATTGTTTATGCTTCATTATAAGTTTAATTTTCTATATTCAAAGAAAATCTACTATACCAATATTTACTTCTATCCGGCTTCCAAAATAATGTTCTCAGGCAATTTTGCCTACTTGCAAGGCTAAGTCAAAGCTCTTCTAGGACAAATAACAGTCTGATCGAAGTGAGCATTATAAAATCAACACACAAACTTACCAGCTCACACTATAGTTTTTCAAGTTACCCCTACAGAGGTATTCATTAGGATTAACATTCTGCTCCCCTACCCCAAACCAAGCATTAATATTATTAATGTTGAATGAATGAATTTAAGATAGATATTTTAGATCATTTTAAGCTGGCAATATGCTAACAATTATGTTTAGTGATCAAAGAAGATGCACTGGTTCTGAAATAAACATAAATGCACTTACACACACACACACACACACACACACACACACACACACACACACACACACACCTACCTGCTGGTGCTGTCGAATGCTTCCTTTATCACTGTGAACCCTTCCGGTGTCTCAAGCCACGCCTTCACTTCTGCAGAGTCAGTAGCACGGGGAAGACGCACCACTGGGCCACGCGTCATCCCATCTGCAAGGATTCGGCTGCTGGCACCCCCACCAAGCTATGCAGAGAATGTTACAGAAGCACATATTAATTCTGAAAACACGTCTGCTTATCCCAAAAGGTGTCCCTTATTGTCCCCAATCTCTTCCCATCACCTGCCTAGAGTGTAGCCTCAAACAGGCAAATATATAAATGCCAACTTACGCCTATTGCTCTGCAGCCTCTATTAGTGCTGGCCACAAGACAACCTTCTGTTGTTGCCATTGGAACCTGAAATTCTTTTCCATCCAGGCACAGAGGTCCCGCCACTCCAACAGGGATGGGCATATATCCAATAACATTCTCACAACAAGCTCCCATCACCTAAAAGTAAAGTCAGACACCTAATGAAAATTTGTATTGCA
Source organism: Myotis davidii (assembly GCF_000327345.1). Taxonomy (NCBI): domain Eukaryota; kingdom Metazoa; phylum Chordata; class Mammalia; order Chiroptera; family Vespertilionidae; genus Myotis; species Myotis davidii. The sequence goes on along the minus strand of NW_006299705.1, from coordinate 2,584,000 downwards.
AATATAACACTCTTGTCATTAATAACTTTCTTCACTTAACCCGTTAGTGTAATTTTCAACAAAAATTTTATTTACTCTTTAAAAAGTCTTTAAGAGCCCTAGCCGGTTTGGCTCACTGGATAGAGCATCGGCCTGGGGACTGAAGAGTCCCAGGTTCGATTCTGGTCGAGGGCATGTACCTTGGTTGCAGGCACATCCCCAGTAGGGGGTGTGCAGGAGGCAGCTGATCGATGCTTCTCTCTCATCAATGTTTCTAACTCTCTATCCCTCTCCCTCCCTCTCTGTAGAAAAATCAATAAAATATATTTAAAAAGAAAATCTCAGCTCTGATTTTAAAAAAAAGTCTTTAAGATACTAAAATATTTGAGTAATGACTATAAAACAGGAAGAATATTTTTAATTTCTATGACCTATATCATAAGCAGAATACAAAATTACAGTAAAATTACTAAAAAAGGAAAATATTTTATAAAAACTATGTAAATATAAAAGACCAGTCAAGAACAAAATTAGCACTAGCTGGTTTGGCCCAGTGGATAGAGCGTCAGTCTGCGGACTACTGGGTTCCAGGTTCGATTCTGGTCAAGGGCACATGCCTGGGTTGAGGGCCTGGTACCCAGTAGGAG
>NW_006299705.1:2558987-2583357 GCF_000327345.1 Myotis davidii | reverse complement strand
CACACACACACACACACACACACACACACATATATATACACAAAAGAACAAAACTAAAAAGCTAAAGACCAAAGCTATAAAACTAAAAAGTTACAAAGCAAACCTTCTCAAATCAAGAAAGTAACATACCAAGGAGTAATTATAGTCCCTGTAAGGTAGATACTGGAGAGAAGAAGGCTCTGGAAGTTTTTTGGAAAGCAACTGTCGGCGAATAGATACACCTCGTTCATGGTTTTCCATCAGAGTTTCCAATTTGTACGTTGGGATATGCTTAGCATTGACTAACTGGATGATCTCAGCATCACTAAGGAATTTTGCACCTTTCTAAAGAAATGAAAAAATAAAAACAGGAAGGAGTTGAGGGAGAGTGATGACAAAAGACTGAAGAACTGCACTTCATATTATTCATACTAAATAAACCATTTAATGCAAATAATACTCTCAATAGAACTAACAAAGAGGAGAACCTAAAGGACTACGGAATTCTAAAGATAATTTAGGAACAAATAAGATTATCAAAATGAAAGACAATTCTCCATAAAAATGTGACAATTAAACAAATGTAAGAACAAAACACTAAATTTAGCAAGGAAGGTCCACAGGGAAAATATCCATAATTTAAAAATTCTGACACTTATCCTATAGGTTTTGCTAACCCTATATACAGGAAGACAGCTGAGATATTGATATGCATGTTAATAGGAATGGGAAAGGAAGTGGTAAAGAAAACAAACATAACTCTATTCTCACTCATTTGTACATAAATTAATGAACCAGATGAAGCAGGTATGTCTAGAACACAATATCCCACTAAAGCATGAGTGGACTCATATGGTCATATAGGTGGGAACCGTGTTAAAATCTCAGAAAGGAAAATAAACTTCCTCATGAGCAACAAGCTTACTTTAAAAACAAAAAGTTTTCTATTTTTGAGGCTCATTTCTATGTTAAATCTTTTCTAGGCCTCACCACACATATGAGAATACAATAGTTGCTCATCTCTATGATCAGCAGTAATAAAGTAGAAAGACCGCTGACTCTTAGGCCAGTAAATCTTGAATCCATGAACCCAATTTTACCATTTCCTAGGTGTGTTACTTTGGGGAATACTTAAACCTCCTGGGGCCTCAGCTTGCTCATCTAAAAAATGGGGATAATTCCACTAATCTCACAGGCTGTGGGGCATAAATAAGACCAATACCTGCAAACCATGCAACGAGTGCCTAGAACTTAGTAGGTACTTAATCGCTATAACTTCCTTCCTTACTTTACTAAAAAAGCTCCTTTTCTTAAGGCAAATATCAAGCTTTGAGTTTATTTTATTTTCCTCACCTCTGCATTCCCAAGTATCTGTAGACATTCTTCATTAGGCCGAGGCTCCTTAGGAAGTTCGATTTCAGGTTCCTGTGTCCTTAGTTCCGGCGAAGTATTGAGGAAGGAGGAATTCCCAACCACAAATGTAGCTCTGTGTGAGGTGTCAGTTTCCGCCAGTAAGGGTTTTATAACCTCAACTGTTCAAGAGATCAAAAGTAAATTCACTACACCGAACGTAAGTTTTAAAACTGACTCACTTTCTTGACAAATTAGCATTTTAAGAATAGAGAATGAAGAGACTAAGAAATTACCATTTCTTTCTTTGTTTATCCTTGTCTCCTCCTGCACTGCATGGCCTTTTTGGTTATTTCTGGCCACTATAGGGTCCCGTCTACAGCAATCATCTGGCACTTTCTTTGGGGTCACTACAGGAGACGTGATGGGGTTTTTCAATGAAAGTGTCGATTCTGTCTCTGCTTGTTCAAAGAAGATATACTTGACAGCCAGAAGGAGAGCTAAACTTAGGGTAATAACTTGTTCAATATCCATGCTGATCATTCTAAATAAAAGAAAGCAAATTAAATTACTCAAAAATATAAAGGCATAACCTAAACTTTCAGAAGCATAGAGTACCAAGATTAATATACAGCAAAGTAGGTCTCAGGGAACTTACTTAGAGAGATAAAATTGCCAGAGGGAAACACTTGGTTCAATTCTCTTGGACACATTTTCATCCAATCCTAAAGAAACTTTAGAATTTTCTGCTGTACTGTTTTGAGGCGAAGGATCAGCTATCCAGCGACTGTGAGCATGAACAAGAACCAAGCCTAGAGACTGAAATAAAGTTTTTAAAAAATTATGTATCTTCTCATATCAATAAAACCTAAGCTTCTCATCCTTAGCAACTGAATAACAAGATATACTATCTTCCTTGGCCTCCCCGTACAGTAATGAAAAGCCCCAAGCTTGCTCCATGACTAAAGTATTGGCCTCACTCAACTACTGAACACATTCCAAAGAACAGGTTTTCAGTGAGAGATAAGTGGAGGAACTTGAAAAATCTGTTTAGGGGAGAGACACTAAGAAAGACCAGGAGCCTCTGAGAAACAAGTTAAGAAAAGGGAAAAGGAAAATCAGAGAAAGCCAAAAATTATAGGACGACAAAAGAAAAATAAAACTGAAAAGCAGAGTATGACACTGGAACAGAAGGTAGTGAAGGGAGAAGAAAGCAATGTAATTACCATAATCATCTTAACCCTCTGAGTCACAGGATTCGGTTTATTTTCTTCTTCTTCTAAAACTCGGGCAAAATGGCTGAGCTGCCAAATTGGACGACCCTCGCGGCTTTCCCGAGAAAGCTACAAAGTAAGTCAGTGTTACATTAGAAGGCATTAATTTTTTTTAGGTGAAGTGATACAATGAGAAGTATTACTCGTCTATTAATGTTGTATAAGAACTGTAGTTACCTCTAAAACCAAGGAAACGCAAGCTGGAAAGAAAGTCATGAACACGAAGTAGTTGGCAAGAACTGACATGCAGCCAAAGCAGCACATAATTTCAAGTTGACGTACTCCTGGAAAGAGAAAAATTTAATGTATAATTAATGAAGTATGTGCATTTCTGATGCTGTATACATCACAAGGACTCTTCCCACAGTTAGACAAATATATGAAAATGTTAGTATGTTATCTCCTTGTCATCTACTGGAAAAAGAATTAGGAACTCAGAGGTGATGCCAGGCCTGAGAGCACAGAGGAATTAACTGTCTTCTCCCGTGTCCCCAAAATCACAACGCCAGGCATTATGGGAGCATTTAATATACAGTTGATAATCTCCCTTTTAAAAATACTGTTTTGAAATAAAGATATCTAATGGAGCAAACCCTTCAATTTTATATTACTGATCCAATTCTACTTGTTAACATAAAAGCAATTTACCTGTGGACCAAAGACATTTTTTAAAAAAACATATTTTATTGATTTTCTACAGAGAGGAAGGGAGAAGGATAAAGAGTTAGAAACATCAATGAGAGAGAAACATCAATCAGCTGCCTCCTGCACAACCCCTACTGGGGATGTGCCTGCAACCAAGGTACATGCCCTTGACCGGAATTGAACCTGGGACTCTTCAGTATGCAGGCTGACGCTCTATCCACTGAGCCAAACCGGTCAGGGCCCAAAGACTTTATTTTTTAAACATATTTTATTGATTTTTTACAGATAGAAAGGGAGAGAGAGATAGTTAGAAACATTGATGAGAAAGAAACATCGATCAGCTGCCTCCTGCACATCTCCCACTGGGGATGTTCCCACAGCCCAGATACATGCCCCTGACCGGAATCGAACCCGGGACCCTTCAGTCTGCAGGCCGATGCTCTATCCACTGAACCAAACTGGTTTCAGCACCAAAGACTTTTTTTAAATGTAAAACATGCTGCTGCCAGTTAAGTGATTCCTGATATAGTATCATAATAAAAATGTTGTTTTCATAGTAAGTATTTTATGAGTACTACTGAACTCTCATTTCAATTTAGCCTCTGTAGTACCTATTGATGTTTTTATAATTTTGGTTAATTTTATTGCTCTGTTTGAAAAATGATATGATGCAAAAAGGCAACTCAAACTGTTTAAAATATTATTTAGTAATCTTCTCAAATAGAAGGTAACAAAATTATAGAGCTGGAAAAGATTTTATCTAATCAAATCCTACTCCCTCACTTTTCAAATACAAAACACCACTCATATTAAATAGAAAAATGTTTTAAAATAAAATTTAAAAATTCCCTTTTCCTACAAAAATTGCCAACAAATATAATACAAAAAACTCAGTTTTATTTTATTTTCTGAATTGCAATAAATCATGACTAAATAATAAAACAAGAGCATATATTGTATTAAAAAAATCTATAGCAATTACTCTCAAATATGGAAATTAAAGAGAATACAAAATGGCAATAACAAAAGGATTATGAATAACCTATGTTTTAAATAACAGTCAGATTTAATCTTTTCAAACCCAAGACTATGAAAACTATACTTAACCAATGCTTTTTACATCTTGGTGATCTCCTATTTCCCTCTGTACAACAGTAACTACTGCTGTTGCCGTAGGTTCTCCAGGCATTGCTACAAAGAGCACTCATCTATATATTCCAGAAAGCAAGGACTTTTTCCTTTTTAATGGCTTTCTAAAGGGTTATTTCCTAACCCTACAGATTAATGTGTTAAACCTGTCCTTTTCCTTATTATTATTTTTTTCCTTTAGCCAAATCTCTGATCATTACACCATATTGGTATAGCTGTAAATGTCTCCTGACTGGCTTCTCCAACTATAAACCTAGTCACTTCTTTTATCCACTTCTCTGACCTATTATGACAAACTCATCACCGTACTTGCCACGTTAGTTTCCACTGCTTTCCATATAAGTTTCAAATGATTAATCCTTCGTTTCATGGCCGACTACTAGCTCCTGGCTGATCCTCTTCATCTTTTTATATGCTTTTGCTTAAATAAAATCAAAGGTATGTTTTCACCTAATCAAAAACATTTTTCTTGATTGTGGTGGTGGTTAAATGACTATATTTTTGTCAAAAATTCAGAACTTTAACCAAAAAAATTTTAAAGAAGGTACATTTAAAAAAATATTTTTAAAATATCCTCTTTGCAAAATAAAATTTGTTGAATGGCAGATTAAATAACTGAACAAAATTGACCCTTCAGAAAGTTTTAAGAAACATTATATTTTTAGAATAAAATGAGGAAGATTAAAAATGGCGGTGGAGTAGAAGGATGCTACACAGACATGCTCCCAGGAACAAGCTGGAATTACAACTGAAATACGGAAAGGCTTCCTGAATAATCAATGGAAAACTCACAGGAGAGAACCTGATACCCAAGGACTGAAGGTGGCGACTGCATAGAGCCTGGTAGGAGGGGGTGGAGGCGCGAAAGGGCTGGCTGGGCATCCACAGATGGCAACTGAAGTCTCGCAGAGATATCTCAGCTGTGGGGGGTGCCACTGAGAACTCCGGGATCTAATCCCAAAGCTGGGCTCCCCAGCAGAGAGCACCCTGAGGAGGGTACCAACATAACATCTAGCTGTGAAAAGCAGTGGGGTGCTGTCTGCCAGGGAGTGGCAGCTGAAAGTTCAAGCACCCTCCTAAAGGACCAACACACAAAAATTCCCTGTGGAGCCATCCACCTTGTGCTCTGGCAGAGGGAGGGTGAAGTGGACTGGAACTGTGAGAGCAGAACCCAGGACTGGGGAGTCGGGGTTAGAGCTCAGAAGGCAGACACTGGGCTGGGTCATTCCCTCACACAGCAGAGGACATCTTTCCCACATAGACATCTGCCTTGAGGCCACTTAAGAGATTAAAATAACAATTAGCCTCCAGGGCAGAAGCAACTGCCCCAACCCTGTTGGAAAAAAACTCTCATCACACCTGAGGACAATTGCCTGGGGGCAAATCAAGTCAAATCCTATTAATCTGTAGACAAGGGCGGTCTAAGAGGCTTTGAGTCTTAGCCTGATCCAATTAGTCAGAAACAGCCTTTAACACTGTTCTGCACTAGAGATTGAGAGTTATAGAGGATCTACCTAAAACAGTCACAAACCCAAGCAGACAACGAAAATAAGGAAACAAAGAAACAACCTCGAAGTGAAAGAACTAGCGAATTCTCCAGAAGAGATAAATGAAGCAGAGATAAGAAATTTATCTGAAACAGAGTTCAGAGTAATGATGTTAAAAATGCTCAACAATATGAAAAAAGATATAGTAACTATGAAAAAAGAGCAGTTTGAGATAAAGAATGACATTGCACAAATAAAGAACACACTGGAAGGAATACACAGATTAGGGGAAGCTGAGGATCAAATCAGTGAGTTGGAAGACAGAGTTGAAAATATCACTTAATTAGAGAACCAAAAAGAACACAATTAAAAAACCATAGCCCGAAACCGGTTTGGCTCAGTGGATAGAGTGTTGGCCTGCGGACTGGAGGGTCCCGGGTTTGATTCCGGTCGGGGGCATGTACCTGGGTTGCGGGCACATCCCCAGTGGGAGATGTGCAGGAGGCAGCTGATTGATGTTCCTCTCTCATCGATGTTTCTAACTCTCTATCTCTATCCCTTCCTCTCTGTAAAAAATCAATAAAATATATATATAAAAACAAACAAACAAACAAAAAAAAACACCAGAGGACAGCTTAAGGGAGCTGTGGGACAATGTGAAATGTAACAATATTAGAATAGCAGGTGTGCCAGAAGAGACAGAAAGGGAGAAAGGAATAGAGAAGGTGTTTGAAGAAATAACGGCAGATAACTTCCCTAACCAGGTAAAGGAAAAAGTCACACAAGTTCAGGAGGAACAGAGAACCCCAAAAGAGAAGAACCCAAACAGGAAAAAAAAAGGCTAAAGGAGTTCACCACCACCAAGCCAGCATTATAAGACGTGCTAAAGGGATTGCTGTAAGGGATTGCTGAGAAGAAGAACAGAGAGAGAAACCTAGCCATACAGAATTAAAATGGCTATAAATAAGTACCTCTCAATAATAACCCTAAATGTAAATGGATCAAATGCTCCAATCAAAAGGCGTAGGATAGCTGAATGAATATAAAAACATGACCCAACTATATGCTGCCTACAAGAGACCCATCTCAAAACAACAGACACACACAGGATGAAGATGAAGGGATGGAAAAAAGTTTTCCATCAAATGGAAAAGAATAAAAAAGCTGGAGTAGCAATACATCTGACAAAACAGACCTTAAAAGCATCATGCTAAGCGAAATAACCCAGACGGAGAAAGATAAATATCATACGATCTCACTCATTTGTGGAATATAATGAACAACAATGAACAAATGATAAACCAAAATAGAGCCAAAGGGGAAAAAATATTCTATAATATAATAGAATCCTGTTATTTGCAGATTTTTAATATTTCCTACAACTTTTGTGATATCATACTATGTTAGTAAAGTTTTGGTAATATTATTACACTTAAAATCCTTTTATTCTTGAAATATTGATGTTTATTGCATGTAATATTATATGTAAGATCATTTTTCTTGAATAATTAGTGTTTATTGCATGTAACATCATATTTAAAACATTTTTTCTTGAGATATTAATGTATATTGCATGTAACATTATGTTTAAGATCGTTTTTCTTGACATATTAAGGTTTATTGCAGGTAACATTATTATATTTAAGATCGTTTTTCTTGAAATAAAAAACTAAAAAAAAAAGGAAACATTATATTTTTTATACACTACCTAGTAAAGAGACCTCAACTAATAACAACTAACTATTCTTAAAACTTAATTTAGCCCTAGCTGGTCTGTAAAAAATCAATAAAATATATTTTTAAAAAAACAACTTAGTTTGCTCTGGCTGGTGTGGCACGATGGTTGGAGCCTCAGGCTGTACACCAAAGGGTCACGGGATCAATTCCTGGTCAAGTACTTGTACCTGGGTTTCTTCCTAGCTTCGGTCGGAGTGTGTGAGACAACAAATGGATGTGTCTCTCTCACATCGATGTCTCTCTCCTCTCTCTCTCTCTCTCTCCTCTCTCCCCTCCCATTTTCCCCTCCCTCCCACTCTCTCTTAAAAGCAATGGAAAAAAAATCCTCAGGTGAGGATTAACAAAAAAACAACTCAGATAATTTATTTCTGAAAGAATGAAGCCCCTTATTAAGGGCACTAAGGTATTAGAAAATATATGGTAACAGGAGTTAACTACATTTTGGCCTACATGAGAAAATTATTCAATGATTTAGAAAACCTCCAGAACAGCACGATATATTCATTCTGGCAAAATTCCAAACCAGACCATAATTTTTGTCCTTTATAACAGAGTCCTGTGTTTGATATTTAACATCTAATTCTCTCCTCTCCAACTAGATATACTACATACTGTCTGACTAAATCTTCTTACCATCCTATTAGGAGAATCCAACCTCTAACCAACTCCCAACTTAAAAAAATATATTTTTTAATTTGATTGATTTTAGAGGGAAATGGAGAAAGAAACATCAACTTGTTGTTCCACTTGTTTATATATTCATTGGTTGCTTCTTCTATGTACCCTGACTGGAGATCAAACCCATAACACCTTGGCATACCAGGAAGATGCTCTAACCAACTGAGCTACCTGGCCAGGGCCGATAACTCCTGACTCTTATACTATCTCTACATGACAGTAACACATAAGGAACCAAGTCACTAATTTAGTACATATAGGCAACAGCAGGGTCTGGAAGGTGCTTTCAGAAAAGCCTTCGAATACAAACAAAGCAAAGAACAAAAGCACCACAGACAAAGTCATGGAAAGGAAGATGCACTGAAAAAGACGGCAAGAGTGAAAAATAAATCAGTAACCTACTATTACTAAGTTTATACTAAAACTAACAGACAGAGAGGTCAAATATACCCACATACTCACACAATCAAAAATTTCAAGAGTGTTATCAGACTTTTAAAAATCAGGACTTAATAATAACCCAATGCAATCTAAGATGTTCTTTTTTCCCTCTTTATTAAAAACTTACTTTGAACTATATTAAAAATTGCTTACAAACCTGACATGGTACCAACTCCAATCACAAGGCATTCTACAAGAGCATCAAGGGTGAACGTAGGGCCTAAAATTGCCATTCCACGAGCAATATTTTCCCTTACTTCATCCTAAAACAAAGACCAAACACATCAATGAGGGTAAGGCCCAAACAACTTAAAAAATGTTAGGGAGCATGCTAGGGCTTCCACTGAAATCTAACTTATTTGCAAAGAATAAAATATACAATATGATACAACTAATAGGCATTCTAAATGCAAAGTATACTAATAGTACAATGGACTAAAAATAAACAAAAAACATATATAGTGCCCTGCTTTCCTTTCCACTGAATAAGATATTTCTTGCAAAGATTCCTATGAAGTGGTGCATTAATCCTGCCATTTAAATCTCATATAATTTTACAACATTTTATATTTTGGCTACCATTGACAGAAGTTCTTAGTTGCAAAATTTTGGAGACCATGTTAGTATTATAAAACCTAAATCATATCCTTGGCTCAAAAGAACATAACTATTCCTCAAATTATAAAATCAAGGCAGAAATACATGCTTTTTTTTTTTTTTAGTACATGCTATTTTATACTCAGATACTCTAATGAAAGACTGTTAAAATGTTAGGTTCTTTAAAGTGACTAATGAACACCAAGAGAAAACTTTAGGTGGGAAATAATGCTAGTTTTCAAGAGTAAGAAATAAATCTACTGAGACTCTCTTCCATGGTCCTATCCTGTATTTTATTAGGTACGTACTCTTACTTATCCAAAAGTCCAAAATATAACTTTAATTTCTGAAACCTTCAAAAAGGAAAATGGGGAAGATTCCAAATTCCAGAAGCTATGGAATTATAATTGAGTTGTTAGATAAATGGGACCATTCCTAGGCCACTTAAGAAGACCAGTCTTAGGACTTGATAATTGAACTTACAATTGTAGGCAATTCCTAAATCTTGGACTATGAAGAAACTCTATTAACCCTTCTTATTAATGTAAACAAACTAAAAAAAAGGAATACTATTAACATCTGTGTCATAAATAATACTTACTTGTGAGTTGGAACTGAGGGCAAACTTTGCTAGTGCACTTGCTCTGGAAAGGTCAATCAGAAGTAAGAAAAAGGGCAAAGCTTCACTGGAAAAAGAAAAACAACAACACACAAGATAATGAGGTGCATTTAACAGAGGGAAAAATATGGCTTAAAAAATTCTTTCTAAAACAAAACTTTCCCCCCCTTACATTGTATGATTTTATGTGTAATTTTTTTTTTGAAAAGAAAAAGTATATACCCTATATTCCTTTGACAAAGCTAAACATTTTAGTTATTCAAAACATTTGTTAAAAGTGTAAATATATTTATTCAGAAATACCTTTTGCTAATGGTAAGATGCCAAACAGCATCTTTAGTAAACAATGTCGCCTTGATTTAGCATGGGGGGTTGGGGGGAGAAAAATATAATTTTCTTTCATTTATCATGACTTGTGGGAGAATAAACTAAACAATCCTACTGGAGAGTAAATTTGCAAAACATAGCACTCAAAAGTACTTAAAATTTACACAGCCACTATCTCATTCCTAAGAATGTATCCTAAGAAAATGACCATGAATATAAACAAAAATTTAGCTTCAAAGACATTCAACAGTGTTTTTATTAATAAAAAAATTAAATAACCTAACAACCCAGCCATACAGGGTTAAGTAAATAAACTACAATGTATTTACACAGAGGAATACTAGACAGCCACTACAAATAATTTAGTTTAGTATTAAGGAAATGCAAAGATGTTGATAAACGATTTAGTAGGCATAAGTTATAAAGCAGTATATATACAGACTAGAGGCCCGATGCATAAAATTCTTGCGAGGGGCTCAGCCCTTGCAGCCCCTGCTTCGTCCAGAAGGTCGTTGGGCTGTCTGGTCTAATTAGCATATTACACTTCTATTATTATAGATGATCTCAGAAGTTTTCTTTAAGTATTAAAAAAGTGGCAAAGGATATATACCAAAATGTTAACAAGTTTTAAAAATAGCTAAAAGATTGCATGAAAACTTTCCTTGTATTTTCTAAAACTTCTGAAAATTTATATTACAACTTTAGAAGTTCTTACTATATTTTGAAAAAGTATAAAAATATTTTGAAAAAAGTATATTTATGCTTTAAATACTTACTTCAAGCCTGTCAATTCTTTATCTAAGAAATGAATGACAACTGTACTGAATACAAAACTTGAGAAAATTGTGAAGAGGCCAGCAATACCTAAAATGACAAAATTGAACAAACTGAAAAATTTCATCCTTTATTACACACATAAAAAAACATACAGACTTATCAATATTCTAAAAGAATTATTATTTTCTCCAGATTATTAAGGTCTTAAATACTAGAAAGTCTAACTCCCAATAAAAAGAAAGTAAATTATTAAATGCTTGCAGCACACATTAAGCAATACATACATTTCCATACACATGATTTGACCAGGTGTATTTCCACAGCAAGCAAAAAAATCTAATGGCACACAAAGAAGTTAAATGTATGAAATGATTACCCAAAATATATTTTGATCCAAGTTGACGTAAATTCTGAAACTGGAAGTAAATATACAGGATTGCTATGCATCGTGTTATTGTCAGAATTATAATGTCACTGCTCAAAACATCCTATTGGGAGAGACAAAAAAAAAAAAATCACAATAGCTATAGCTTTTAAAATAAGCACTCAAAAATAAGAATCTTTATTTTGTATGCATCATATTATGATAAAATATCATTCGTTTACATATTATGATAATGTAAGTATAGGCACAGTACTATACAAGTCAAATAAAAATATTAAATATGCGAATCAAAAATTAAATCTGCCCCAACTGGTTTGGCTCAGTGGATAGAGTGTAGGCTTGCGGACAGAAGGGTTCCAGGTTGTGGGCTGGATCACAAGTAGGTGGCATGCAGGAGGCAGCCAATCAATGATTCTCTTTCATCATTGTTTCTATCTTTCTCCCTCTCCTTTCTTCTCTGAAATCAATAACAATATATTTTTAAAAAATTAAATCCATTTTTAAACAATCCACTGTTTAAGCCAAATACTCATTGTTAGTCAGTTATAAAAGCTGTATTTCTCAAGTAGAGCCAATTACACCCATTTGTGTAGAGAAAGGCAAAAGAAGAGTGTGTCAAATACATTTTCATACTACATAAGTAAATGAAAATATGAGGTTAAGTTCATAAATACCAAAATATTTACTCAATTTTTTGATTATATGGTCTCTAATAGAAGATAAGATACTCTTTAGAAGTTGAAAGTGTAATTTTCTTGAGCCAATATTGAATTAATTTCACAAACCTCTTCAAACTTTGGACACTCATAATTCCAACCACAGATCTTATCGTTGCCGGTAAACATGTTCATGGACATCATACAGATGGTCAGTGTCACTGTTCCCACTATGACTTCCCAGGGGTGGGAGGCCACAAAGAGGCCATGCATTCGGAAAAGTCTTGACAACATTGTAGCTACAGAATACTTGGATCCTGAAAGGAATATCAAGTATGAATAATTAGTACACAGCTGACTGTATTTTTAGAAAAAAAATGTTATAAACCCTGCTATTGTATGCACAGTATCTTATACATTTGAATAACTCTATTTGATAGTGCTCCTTATAATTTTGGGAAATAGTTATAAAAACCAAAATAAGATGACTGTTATTACTTCTTACTCACAACACTTATATCCTCTATTATTCACTAGCAACTAACTTAAGAACAACTATTTCTTATAATTGTATGAATTCAGGCATTTAAGGTCAAAACAAATAAATATCTCAGCCCTTGATATTATCTGAGCCAAGGAGAGCAATAAAGCACAAAACAAAAGTGAGAAACAACTATTCATATTAATTTTCTAATTACCCCAATGTAAAATGCATATAAGCACACTCTTCCTTCTCCACATTCTGGTTATGCAAAAGGTAAAAATACCAAAGAATCTACTCCTTGAGTGTCCTGTAAACGATCTTAGTTTAAAGCCCCTCAAGGAAGGGGCTCATTACACTTTAACATTCCATCCAATATATAGCATAATGTCGCTAGCCAAATGATGTTTAGCTTCCTAATATTGTCATTACCAGAGAAAAGTCTTTTCCCAAACCAAACTTTTATAGCTAATCAAAACGCTACATTACTGAAAGAAAAGGATGGATGACCAAAGTATGTGTCTATAGCATTCAAAAATTCCCCACAGAACATATAGGTAATTTTGATCTACCACTACTATGATTAAACTTCCCCATGTTTGCTGGCTAAATAATCACAATTTTGATATTCTGATGAAAAAAACAACAACAAAAAACTAATACAGTCATTGAACACTAATAAAGGAACTTGCAAGTCTTACTTCTTATTCTAAAATTAATGCTTATGATACAGAATATTGACTATTCATAAAAATCCATTAAAATTAAGATTTAAAATGTAAGCTGATTGACACTAGCAAAAATTCAAATGAATCTCACATTTATGGTGATAACTAAGAAAATGATTAATTCATTGAAGACAGAAAATAAAAAGGCAAAAAATTAAGGTAAAGAAAGCATGCTATATAATAAAAGGGTAATATGCAAATTTACCCTAACAACAGAACAACAACTGGGAATGACTGGCCACTATGACACACACTGACCACCAGGAGGCAGACGCTCAATGCAGGAGATGCCCCCTGTGGTCAGTGCACTCCCACAGGGCGAGCTCTGCTCAGCCACACGCCAGGCTGATGGCTGCCAGCACAGCGGTGGTGGCGGGAGCCTCTCCCACCTCCTCAGCAGCGCTAAGGATGTCCGACTGCAGCTTACACTTGCTCCCCACTGGCAAGTGGACATCCCCCGAGGGCTCCCGAGCTGCCAGAGGGATGTCTGTCTGCCAGCTTAGGCCCACTCCCCGCCCACCGGGAAGCAGTCCCAAGCCAGCAGGTGGACATCCCCCAAGGGGTCCCAGACTGCAAGAGGGCGCAGGCCGGGCTAACGGGCGCCCCCAAGTGCACAAATTTTTGTGCACTGGGCCTCTAGTTAATATATATAAAGGGACCAAATCTATCTAAAGAGAGCAAAGCAAACATCTCTCACTGCATTCCTTTATATTCTTTACATAGAAACCATACATGGTTTTCTAAGTACAAGTCACTGGATCAATTAAATTAAGAAGTCAATTTTGAGTCAGAAAAAAAACATTTTAAAATAAAATAAAATAGAAAAAAAACAGCTCTGTGAAAGAAATATAGTATGGGTAGTCATTACTACTCGAAACTTTCTGTTTCATGAAACTATACATACATGACTATGTACAGGCTTCTAATATTACATGTATTTTGTACTGTGGATCTCCATTTTAAAAATCTGGCAGTCACTAAGATATATAAACGTGTCATGCATCTGCCTGTGTTTATTCATGTTTTTCAACCTTCTCCCCTGTGTCTTAATTCATTTTATCCTTAACACTTGTACTCATATATAGCAGTTGCTCAACAAATATCTGCTTGATTAAAAATAAATTCTTAAACTGCAGTAGCATCTATTTTATTGACACATCTTGAAACAGACATAAAGATAACTTTTTTTAAGTCACCAAGATCTGAACATAATCCCCCACCATTCTCAGCCCGCAGTCAAAATGTGTTAAGGGAATATATTACAGGGAGATGAGGTGGAGAATGAGGCTACATTTTATATTCTATTGTGGAAAATGAACAATAACATAAATACTTTCTATTAAATTAGTAGGGACCTGGCCTTAAGGTATTGGAGATTATTAATCATATCTTAGATTTGAACCCTACTTCATTACAACCAAAAGTCTCACAAGAGACTTAGTATTTCATGATGGTCTTCTATCACATAACTTCTTTCTTATATTAAAAAACAAAACAAAAACACACCTGCAAAGCAATCTAAAAAAATCAAGGGGAGTCAAAACCAGCTTAAAATGATTTGTAACACTTCCTCTCCCAAAACCCTTCAATTTCGGTTAATCCCTATCAAGTCAACATATCCTTCACTATTAAAAGGTTAATTCAGTTGAATCAAAATCTGAGCCACTAGCATAGAAGGGACCCCAATTTGATCACAAATCAGTTTAGCATTATAAACCTATAATTATATATTCAGCACATTATATTTTCCCTCAAAAAGATTTCATGATAGCACTGTCAATTCTGTGACATTTCTTTCCTGGGTGTAAAGTCATCTTTGCAACATTCAGGAAAAGAATTACACATGATCCCTTAAACCATACCTAAACACAGAGAACCTGACCTATTTGGAAACACAAACTGAGTAATGGAATATACAAAGGTGTGTCAAAAGTAACCATAACTGTAAACTCATTTCTCATAAGCACCCTCCCCATTTCTCTGTGATTATGCAAAGCAATTAAATGCCATGGAATCCAATCTTACACCTTCATCAGCAGTTGCAAGTGGCACCAGCAGGCTACAGGTCGGCTCATGCAAATTCAATAGGCAGTATTTATGCCATGCTGCAATAAAAATAAAATTTCCTTTAAACAGCAAGTTAAATAGGCAATGTATGCCTGCTTATTCGGGCTGAAGTGTGATACAAACATTTCACAAGGTTTTTCTAAAGAATGGATAATTTAAATTCAGTGGAATCCTCAAGCGCTACTCCAGTATGCTACCGAAACCACCCACCATGGCCAACTGCAGAAAAGGATGCTTTGGCATCCTAATTCCTTCCTCCCCCTCAGCCCTCCACCTGTGCTACACATTCCAGTATTTGATTATACACTAGCTTACACTGCTCTCAAATTACTGCTGTGTATGTTGCTTCTTTGAAGTTAAGTAGTACTTTGTCTTATTCTCAGCCATTTTTAGTTACAACAGGATCTAGCATTCAACCTAGTATCCTAGGGAAAAAATAATTTCCTGCACTGGAAATCAGGAAGCATGGATTCTACACTCAATTCTAGTATATGCTACCTGCTTGTAAGTCACATCTTTTTATTCACTTATAAAGCTAGAGCTCCACAGTTTTGACAACGTATTAAGTGGGACTATATGAAACTGCTATTTTTGTAGGTAAAAAAGTCAAATTTCAAATACCAGCAATTTCATATGGATCAACCTAAAAGGATACTGATATGCAGGGTGGGGCAAAAGTAGGTTTACAGTTGTGAATATGTGGAACAGAGCTTATTATATTTTTATTAATTATTGTGTTATTTTTCCATACGAACAACAGTAAACCTACTTTTGACCCATCCTGTATATCTGATTATCCGTGGACTATAAACTGGATCATACAAGAATAAAAAGAGCACACACATCCACACACACACTTTATCTTGAAATGCTCGTGCCACAGGCTGAGTTTTCATGTTAATGGTGTAACCTTTGCGCAATTTTTTTTAAACCTTCATGTTACTAGTTCCCATTTTCCCTCACTGGCAAGCTCATCATAAATCTGGAAAAGACACTACAACCAAGCAGGTCCTTGAAGTCCAATCTATCCATCCCCAATGTACACTCCAGGCCTTTGCTAGATCACCTCTAAATCATACAACATCTTTCATTGCATGGAGTGAAAAACAAATTCACGAGCAAACAAAAAATACATTTTCTACATCGGAAGATGCTGACATTATGCAGGACTATTTAGCATGGCCTGGAAGCAATGTTTCCTATAACTTTTCAGCACCGAGCCTGAGAAGGCATGTCCTCTAGCCCTGGAATAGTTCAATACACCATGTAAGATGGAGTACACGTTCAACCTTCTCCTACCGCAGAAATCTGACCGTGCGATATTTGAATCTCCAAGGTAGGTTTTTCCTAATTAAAGCCAAATATAATTCCGCAAAACCTAAAGGTTTGGACTAAAGGACATCGGCAATAAGGAGTCTACGCCGCTTACATACATACATACACACATACATACATACATACATACATACAATAAGAATAAGAAAGCAAAGAAGAATCCTTTAAGTCCCTGGGTTCCGCTTTTTCAACCCGTTTCCCCTGGCAATAAGCGAACACATCTCTGCAGACCCACAGTTTTTTCCGGGCCCGGAGTTGGCGCCGGGAAAATGAAGCCACATCACTGAGGAAGGTGCTGACGAACAGCACCGCCTGGGCGTGGGCGCCGGCACCGGATGGACCTTCCAGCGGGCACTCCGCGAGCTGCGGGCCGGGCCGCCCCCCATCCCCCAACATTTCTCGAATCGAGGGGCCTCCCAGGTCACCCTCCGGGCACCCTTTCATCTCAATGATCGAGACGGCGCAGCCGGCACCGCCTAAGGAGATCGAGCAGGGCCGGCAAACGCTGGTCCGCCCCGCCGACCGCTGACCGCCGCCCTCCGCTCAGGCCCAGCCTGGCTCCCGGGCTCCCCCGGCATAGGTGTCGGGCCGCGGGCCGCCGCGCCTCAAGGACATCTAATCCAAGTCCCCGAGGGACAGGGCTGCCCTCCCGGAAAGCCACCCCCGCAGCTTCCTCTGGTCCACAGGAGATGCCACCTGCCCCTTCCCAAGGCCTGGGGGAGCTCGAAAACGGCCACCAACACGGCCCGAATGCCACCCCCCGGCCACTGCTACCCCGCTCCCCGCCGTCCCGATCCCCTCCGCGGCCACCGCCCGCCTCACCTCCTGATCTCACTAGAGGTCACCGAACCCCGCGGCCGGCGCTCCGCCTGTCTCCAGTCAACGGAGACGGGGAGCGGAAGGAACCTTCAGCTTACGCACGCTCGGAGCCTGCCGAGCCCGCGGCCAATGAGAAAGGATCGTCCGATCGGCCAGCCAATCATCTGCGGGCGGCTCGGCCTGGTGGCGCTGCGTCACGAACGGTCGCCTTAACAACCGCCCACAGCTCTCACCCTTGGCGAGAACGGGCACCGCACCATCTCTCACCATGGCTCGGCCAACCAATAGCGAGTCGCGTTCCAGCACTCGGGCTTGCCCATTGGTCAACGGGCCCTGGGGGCGCAAACCTCGAAGCTGCCCTGGCGAAGACGGGTGGAGTGAGTGTTCTACGACCCCGGAGCTGATCTGTGTCACTGCAATGAGCGCACTGGGAGAAGTGGAGTGGGAAGCTAAATGCAAGCCGGGCTGAGGATCTAAAGCTCAGTCACTGAGAGGAGAGAGATGGGGCGAAGTGGAGGTGGCCCTGAAAAGGGGATATAAAAAGGGGAAGATGGCAGCGAGGTGCAACCCAAACCTCATGCTGACTAATATCCAAAACCTAAACCAACACTGGTCTCTCCGCCTGCCTCTCCCCCCCCCCCTTTTCTCTTTCTGAAATTAAAAACAAAACATAAAACCAGACAATTAGAGTTTCTTTATTACTTGCTTTTAAACTTATATGCTTATTGGAGTTCTCAATTCAGCAAAGTTTGGGAATAAAAGTTTTCCAAACCTTGGTCTAAAACCTTCGTGGAAACACCTTCATAATCTTTATTTGATTTTATATTAGTAAACATTTGTATAATCTGTAACTAATTCTGAGACAGCTGGCCCTTTGGACTTCTAGGGACATTAACAGTATGACAAGGTTCTGGGCTCTTAGTACTTAGAAGATCTTTCTCTTTTTTGTTGCTTTCTTCTCCCTTTGGGTCAGACTAAGAATATTGCAATCTTTGGTTAGTCCACCTCAGTCTTCTTCACTATGAAAATGCCTTACACTGTAATCAATTCAACAAATATTTATTGATCATCTATTCTGTGAAGAGATGTAAGGTTCATAAAGGTTTCAGGTCTGTCGCTATTATCTCAGTGTCAACTATGGTGCATTTCACATAATGGGCATTCCAAAAGTATCTGCTCAAGAGATACGAATAAAGGTCTCATACTGAAGCAGTGGAGTATAGTAGAACCAGCATAAGCTTTAGATCTGAGTTCAAATCCTAGTTTTTTCAATTATTATCTATGTGATCTACAGCAAGTTGCTTAACCATTTTTTTAAAAGGAGATAATATCTATTTTACAAGGATTATGAGAATTTAGCAGGATATTGGTTTATTAAAACTCCCACTGTGGCCCTGGCTGGTGTTGCACAATGGTTAGAATGCCGACCCACCCACCAAAGGGTCATGGGTTCAATTCCCAGGCAAGAGCACGTACCTGAGATTGCAGGTTCAATCCCCTGCCCTGGTTGGGTCTCATTTGGAAGACAATCAACAGATGTGTTTCTCTCATATCAATGTTTCTCTCTCGCTATCTCTCTCTCTCGCTCTCTCTCTCTCCCTCCCCTCCCCCACCCCACCACTTCCATCTCTCCCTTCCACCCTCTTTAAAAAGCAATGAAAAAAACCCCAGAAAACTCCCACCGTGTGAATAGGTAGTATTTCCTAGGGTCTGTGTTTCAAAATACATACAAGGCTTTAAATACTGAATGGGTTACAATTCCTGTTCTTAATAAATTTTCACAAATCACAGAAAAAAAGAAAAAAGACAAACTTTGTGTGAGGGGCAAGAGGAGGAAATCCCTGATAAGCAAATATCTACTAAATGATGACCTTCTTTGGAAAGATAAAGTGTGTTTGAGGGAATCAGGAAAGGAGGTGGCATATGAAATGGTCCTTAAAGGATAGTTAAGATTTCAACAGTTAAAATGCATAGTCATCTCTATATTAAATAAAGAATCATATGTAGGGAGGTAAAAAGGTACTGAGTGTGACTGAAGAAAGGTACTGAGTATGACTGAAGAAAGGTACTGAGTGTGACTGAAAAAAGGTACTGAGCGTGACTTGGCTGCAATGTAGGGATGGCACAGGGGCGTAGTGAGAGATATGCAAGAAATGTGGGGTAGGGCAGTATTGGTGGTGTCAGGTTCTTTAACCCAGTAGACAATGGGTAATTCCTGATGCTTTGGAGGCAGGCCTATGGAATACGTAATAGGATTGGAGGGTGGAAGCACCAGGTGTGGAGAGACCAGTTAGGAGAGGCTATTGCACTACTTCAGGTAAGAGATAGTAAAGGCCTGTACCAAAGGGAGGGCAGAGGAAATGCAGAGAAGACACTGGAGAGGCACATTTCAGAGAACTGCCCACACTGGCAGGGGACGGTGCGGTTGGAGGTGGGGGGGGGACAATGGAGGGACGATATCGATAGTATGCACCCCAACCGTGGATCAAACCCACCACCACTGGGTATGTGCCCTGCCAGGGACTGGAAACAGAAACCTTTTGATGTACAAGATGATGCTCCAACCAACTGAGCCACGCTGGCCAGGGCTGGGTTTATATTCTTAAAACAACTTCTGTATGGTTTCCAAAGTGTATTTCAAAAGAATCTTTATTGCACTTAACTAATAATTTGTATTTAATAATAAATCATAAAATTTGTCCTGGACAGGACATAGAGGTGTGAGGGATGGGATCAGTGGAATCTATGTGCCTTCTTGTGGGTTTACCCTCGGAGCAAAGAAATACAATTTTAAGAGCCTCTTTTAAAGTAATGAATGACCCACACTGCAACCTTAATTCCTATTGTGCTTAGCATTTACTGTGTAAACATGTTAGACCTCCCTCCTTCACTTTTCCTTCTTTTTGTTGTCATGGGTCCTGCTTTAAGATAGGGAATTACAACAACAACAATAATAAAGCTCTTTCTATGTACCAGCCCTTTTCTAAGTGCTTTATTTATATTTGCTTCTTTAATTCTCATAACAGTTCTATGAGGAAAGCATTAGTAGCATCTGTGTTTTACGAATGATGAAGCTACATAAAAGGAGAAATTAAGTAACCTGCCTAAATTCCCATAGCTTAGAAATGGCAGGGTGGGAATATGAATGCTGAAATCTGGCTTCTAAGCACATGCTCTAAACCACTCCACTTACTGTCTTTTCTATTAGCATAATATGCTCTGCTTTATATTACCACATATGATTTTTTAAGCTCCTAATGCTCCATTGTAACAGACTTTTATAATATCAAGATTCACAGTTCCCAGCTGTGTTCAAATTTGTATCTTCCAGTGTTAGGCAATCTTCTCTTCTTGTCTTGCACAATCTTTCTACTTTTTTAAAATTATTTTTACTAATAGCCCTGTGCATGAATCCGTGGCCAGTGGCTCTCTGCGGGGCCTGGCTGCTCCGTGCCCACTGCCCAGAGGCTCTCCGTAGCCCAGGGGCCCATCCGCAGCTGGGCGCGGAAGGCTTGTTGTGTCCCCAGGGCGACGACACAAGTGTTCCCCCCACCTCCTGCCACTCCGTGCCTACTGCCCAGAGGCCCTTCGCTTGCCTCGTCGCCATGTCGACAAAGCAAGCATTCCACCAGGCCGCTCCCGCTGCTTGCTCTTAGTGGCCGCCCCCGCTGGGACTGGGGGACTCCAGTGGGGCTGAGAGGACTGGACGCCGCCATCTTTTGTGATGGAGTGGTGGTTAATTTGCATATTATCATTTTCTTAGGTAGGATTATTATTGATTTTAGAATGAGAGGAAGGGAGAGGGAGGAGAAAGAATAAAACATCGATGTGAGAGAGAAACATCAATCTGTTGCCTCCTGTACATGCCCCAACCAGGGATTGAACCTACAAACGGAGTATGTGCCCTGACTGGGAATCGAACCTGTGACCCTTTGGTGCACAGGAGGATGCTCCAAACAACTGAGCCACACCAACAGAGCTCTATTTTTATTTTAATCTCAAGGATAATTTGTTTAGTACATTTCAAGCGATTAATTGGTCACTTGCTTTTGGCACATACTGTGATTATCAATCCCTGGTCAAGAAATATTCACTGAGGACCTACTCTATGCTAGGCAAAGGGCTAGGCATTAAGGTACAGAGCTGCACAATAAAATTTACATGAACAGATCCTTCTCAGATAACATGGTAAATGTTCTGAGTGAGGGTCCAATGAAAAAAAAAGGGCATGGAGTTTGGAGTGTGGTGTGTTTTGAACAAGGGGAGGAAGTGCTTTGAAAGAAGCTATTCCAGCCAGTAGACCCAAGATTGTGAGCACGAGAATGGAGGTAACATAGATACTGGAGCAGAAAAATTAATTAGGCAAAAATCTTAAAGTACTGTAAAACATGAGAGATCTAAAAGTGAGGAACTCATGAGCAGGTTGGCAGGAGATCTCAAGTTTCTACTGGTGACATCTCACATGGGCTAAAAGTCTTCTTCACTAGTCCTCTTCATTTTGCACCTTACTTCACTACTTTACTTAAACCTTCTGCCGCTTCTTCATCCTAAAACTTTCTAAACTGAAATAAGTAGCTGGAGTCTCTCTTAAAGTTGGGAGCAAAGCCCTCTCCAGGAGATGGTACACACATGAAAGATTTCTTCTGTCCACTGAAACTGCTTTCAATGTGTAACCGTGTGTTTGTTTACTTCTTTACAGTTCCCCATTCCTCTCTTGAGGCCTTTCCCTGGCTTTGTAGAATCATTTGGGGAGTAGGTATAAGCTGTATTGGAATACTTTTTTTTTCTTTTAAAGGAATTTACTCTCCTCGGGGAAGGGGGTGGGGTGGGGGAGATGCCCTCACAACATAGAAACAGCCTATCTAGGGATTCTTGGCTAAGATGACTGGTTCACAAAGGAGTCAG
This sequence comes from Myotis davidii, assembly GCF_000327345.1. Classification (NCBI taxonomy): domain Eukaryota; kingdom Metazoa; phylum Chordata; class Mammalia; order Chiroptera; family Vespertilionidae; genus Myotis; species Myotis davidii. The sequence continues at coordinate 2,560,921 of NW_006299705.1, read as the reverse complement.
TGAAAGACCAAGAAAGAAAGTAAAGAAGAAAAAATTCTGACCCAAGTATGAGTACTCCTTTTTTTCCTTCAATAACAAACCTTCTCCTGGTCTCCATTGATAAGAGTGAAGTGAACCATTTTTTAAAGATGTTTTTATTGATTTGAGAGAGAGAGAGAGAGAGAGAGAGAGAGAGAGAGAGACCAAGAGAGAGAGAGAGAAACATCGAACAGCTGCCTTCTGCCTGCCCTCTACTGGTGACTGAACCGGAAACCTGGACACATGCTCTGACAATAGAACCCATGACCTCCTGGTTCATAGGTCGACACTCAACCTTTAAGCCATGCTGGCCAGGTGGCCATCAACATTTTTAAGCTAGTAAGTGTTAGGTCCCCGAGGGAGGAACACATGAGGCCAGACTGGTGAGGGATTATGAATTTATTTGATCATCTGCACACCAGGTGGCTGAGCCTGGATGGCTGCAGCACCCAGTGACGGGAGTCAGTGGCTTTTACTGGTAAAGGACTCTGGGCAGGCTTTTTTCTTCTGGGCAGAGACTTCTTTATGCATACCCAGATGGGAGATAATGGAATGTGGTCACCGCAAGTGAAATGTGGTCAAAGGGAATGTCCATAGTGAAATGACCTGAAAAGCCAGTTCCCAGGGAAGGAGTAGCAATTCAGTTGCTTGGCCAAACCTAACATAAGTACTGTAGCTTACACATGGGAAATGATCAACATATATTTGTTGATGAGTCTAACAATAGTGAAACCATGATTTATAAATACTGTTAGGTAAGAACTTGTCTAATCAAGTGAAATCAACAAACATTTCTTACAAAAGTATTTCAGGGGAGGCTAGGGGACTGTCTAGGGTGGGGGGGGGGAATGGACACATATGTAATACCCTTTGTAATACTTTAAGCAATAAAAAAAAATTAAAAATAAAAATAAATAAACCAAAAGTATTTCAAAGAAAGGACAAGAAAGGTAATGGACAGTTAAATAGGAATTCAAGAAGCTGTACAGGTGGAGTTACAAATGTTTCTGATATCTAAAAATCTCATCTTTGTCAGACAGAAGAGGCATATTATTTGTGGAAGTTAGGGTATTTAAAATCAGTATAAAAAAGAAACTCCAGGAGAAACCAAGATGGCAACATAGGTGGACACTGGAGATTGCTGCCTCGCACAACCACTTCGGAAATGCAGCTGAAGGATGGAGCAGGCATCATCCAGAGCCACAGGAGAGCTGGCTGGGTGGAAATTCTACAACTAGAAGAGAGAAGCGTGCTGAGACTCAGAGGAGGTGCGGTGCGGAGGTAGGGTAAAGAGGTGCAGAGGTGCTTGAGAGGGCTGGCGGCTAAGACAGTTGTTTTTTTCAGTCTAGAGGGAGTCTCAAGCTCTGAACTCCAGTTCCCGGCGAGTCTCTGAGGACCCAGACTCATACGGGAGAAACTGGACTGTCTGGCATCGGTCAGAACTCGAGGACAGCTTTCTCTTGGGGTGCTTGCAGCGACTGCCGGGACACTGAGATGCAGGGCCTCTGAGGACAGGACTGAGAGCAGCCATGACTGCTTGCTCCGCCCTGTTGATCCCCTGGGACCCGGCCCCACCCAGGCCATGCATGGAGGCTTTTGCATATGAAAGTCCTGGCCCTTTCCAATCTGATAATTACCTAACAAACTACAGCTGGCCCAAGGCCCCAGGGCAACTTGCATTGCATCACAGCTGGCTCCTGCTGGATAGCCTCAGGAAGAGGCTAAATTAGCACCTCCTTAGAGATCCAGGAGCCAGTGTGACCAGTGGTCAGAGTGGGACCATCCAGATTGCAGCTCGTCGGATCCATAAAGGACACACTCAGGGAGCAGACTCAGTGACCACCAAAGCCCCACCGAAGCAAGTCTTGCCCCAGGGGGGTGTCTCCAGCACAGAGGTTCTCCCACTGCAGACACCG
>NW_006299705.1:2524267-2558151 GCF_000327345.1 Myotis davidii | reverse complement strand
CACTTAACCAGTATAATATGAAATGCTGAAAGGTATCCTTTAAGAAGAGGAAGAAGAAGAAAAAGGTAAAGATACAAACTATGAACAACAAATACACATCTATCTACAAGTAAATCTAAAAATCAAGTGAATAAATAATCTGATGAACAGAATAAACTGGTGATTATAATAGAATCAGGGGCATAGAAAGGGAGTGGACTGACTATTCTTGGGGGGGAAAGGGGTGTGGGGGATGTGGGTAGAGACTAAACAAAAATTGTGCACCTACAGATGAGGACAGTGGGGGAGTGGGGTGAGGGCGGAGGAGGGGTGGGAACCAGGTGGAGGGGAGCTATGGGGGGAAAAAAGAGGAACAACTGTAATAATCTGAACAATAAAGATTTAATTAAGAAAATAAAAAATAAATAAAAAAGAAACTCCATCTGGATAGCAAGACTTTTTTTATTTTTTATCATATGGAAGGAAAATTGTCAGAGTAAAAAATATTCTTAAAATCTCTTTATATGTCATAAAAATAGTGTGTACATTTTGTTTTAATATTGGTAGAAATTATTATGCCCATCACGTTTAAGACCTTGGACTATTGGAAGAACCTGTCAATAGACAGTTAAGCATTCCAAACTTTCTGCCCATAAGATCTAACTATTAAATCCTAAAAGGAATGAGAATTAGGTAGTGAATGCTAATGTGTTCCTGTTCGCCTACAGGTTGCTCTAATCCAGCGATTTTCTCTTTTTATTTCCTTTTTTTAATTTAATTTTTATTGTTGAAAGTATTACATATGTCCCCTTTTCCACCCATTGACCCCCTCCAGCCTGTCCCTGCCCCCCCATCCCAGGCCTTCACCGCCCTATTGTCTGTGTCCATGCTTATTGTGTGTGTCCATGGGTTATGCTTATATGCATATAAGTTCTTTGGTTAATCTCTTCCCACCCCTCTCCCCGCCTTCCCTCTGAGATTCATCAGTCTGTTCCATGCTTCCATGTCTCTGGATCTACGTCAGTTTATTTTGTTCATTAGATTCCACATATAAGTGACATCATGTGATACTTGAGGATAATAAAGGCCTGTAGCAAAGGGAGGGCAGAGGAAATTTAATCCAGCGTGTTCAACCAATGTGCTGCAAGAGGTACAATGGTGTGCCTCAAGAATTTTTAAAACATGCAATACCTAACTGTTTACTCAGGGGGAACCTGTGCTCTTTTCCCTTAGATCAGTGGTTCTCAACCTTCCTAATGCCACGACCTTTTAATACAGTTCCTCATGTTGTGGTGAACCCCAACCATAAAATTATTTCTGTTGCTACTTCATAACTGTAATTTTGCTACTGCTATGAATCGTAATGTAAATATCTGATATGCAGAATGTATTTTCATTGTTACAAATTGAACATAATTAAAGCATAGTGATTAATCACAAAAACAGTATGTAATTATATATGTGTTTTCCAATTGTCTTAGGCGACCCCTGTGAAAGGGTTGTTTGACTCCCAAAGGGGCCGCAACACACAGGTTGAGAACTGCTCCCTTAGATTGTCAAATAAAAAAATGACAACAGCCAACACAATAGCTGTGAATGAATCAAAATCATACCCTTTTTTTTTTGTCAGACCAGCAAAAAATATATTTTTTGGTGTGCTGCAGAATTTTAGTAATTCATTTATGTGTGCCATGAGAGGAAAAAGGTTGAAAATTGCTGTTCTAATCTATGTCACTGTTACTCCTCTCTTTGCTATTATATTAAAGATGTGCTTCTTGTTATGACTATTAGCCCATTATTTGTGACATATTTTGCAAGTATTGTCTTCCAGTTTGTCTTTTGATTTTGCTTCTGGTGATTTTTGCTACATAAAGTTTTTGTAAAAAATGTAGTCTTTTATTACATTTGGATTTTGGATTATAGTTCAAAAGCCTACCCCACACCCAGGTTATAAAGGAATTCATCGGTGTTTTAGTACTTATTTGGTTTTGTTCTTTACATTAAGATCTCTGATTCCTTTGGATTCTATTTTTGGGTGTAGAGTGAGGTATAGATCCAATTTAATCTTTTGACCAATGACTATATTCTCTGCAACCACACATCTATAAGCTCTCCCTTAGGATGAGTCACTTAGTGAATCACATTAGTTTTTTTGTTTGGTTCCAAAGGATAGTGTTTTCTGAAAATGTATATAGATTCTGAGGGTGTAACTTATCTTGAGCTCTAGTGCCTCATATAAAGAATATTGTATTTACAAAGTACTTTTCTAATTGGCCAGACCTACTCAAGCAAGGGTTGTGGAAATTTTAAATAAGGTGAAAGATATGGTTTCCATGATTAAGGACTTCAACTTGTGGAAGTACATGTGGAGTGATTAGTAAACAACTGAAGGCAGCATAACTACTAGACTTTCCATTTTGTGTTACTCCCTACATACCAGGAAGTATTTCTCTGCACTAGGGCAATCAATCTATGAAGGAGTTGCTTTTGAATTATTCATTTCATTTTTTTCTTTTTATTAAAATTTATTGGGATGACATTGGTCAATAAGATTATATAGGTTTCAAGTGTTCATTTTTATGATACATTTCAACTACAAGTAATGGAGAATTTAACTTACAGAGGCTTAAACATTTTTTTCCCTCTTATATCAAGACAAGAAATCTGGAGGTAGACGGCAGTTACTAGCTTTGGTCCAACAGCGCAACAGTGATAGGTATACCACCTCTATGGAATAGAAAAAGAAAATGAAAGAGGGGGATAAGGACACATATTAATACCTGAATCAATAAAGAAATTTAAAAGAAAATAGTTGAAAAAAATGAAAGAGAAATAATCAAGATATTGTCTGATTCAGTTGCTAAACTTTATATATAAAGAACTCTTCAGATCCCTGGCACAAAATCATAAGAGAAAAAATATGTTTATCTCTCTGATTTTTCTATAGCAGCATTTAACACCAAAAGACAATGGAGTTGTGTTTACAAGTTCTGAGAAAATGTATGACCCAAGAATATTATACTCAGCCAGGTTGAACTCAATTTTAAATGCAGCTAGTAGAAATTCTTAAATATGAAAATACTTAAGGAATATAACACTCATGAGCCATTTTTAAAAAGTTTATAGGTGGTTAAATCCAGCTAACAAAAAGATGATTTGGAATAGTGTTAAAAGGACAAACGGGAGTCTAATGTTAGAAAGAAATGGAGGAATGTACACATTTTTGGAAGGAAAATGTATGTGATCCAAATCTATGGAAAACCAGGCAAGTTATTCTTCAAGTATAAAGGCAAAAGGCAGACATATTAAAGATAAAGAAACTCAATGGGTACAATACCTATGAGTGCTCTTGAAAATGTTACTTGTTGAAAAAATTCAGTGATCCAGGAAATGAATGAAAATCAAAAACTCATGCATGGAGAAAATGTGGTAAAAAGAGTGGCAAATTTATATCAATTTAAATATAAAATGAAACCTAAATTGACAGAAATTATTATTATAAAACTATGATTATATAACTATGATTGCATAACTATAAATATATAAATGTATTTAGCTATAAATATAACTTTTTAAAAAATGAATCTTTATTGTTCAGATTATTACAGTTGTTCCTCTTTTTCCCCCCCATAGCTCCCCTCCACCCGGTTCCCACCCCACTCTGTGCCCTTACCCCCACACTGTCCTCCTCCATAGGTGTATGATTTTTGTCCAGTCTCTTCCCGCACCCCCACACCCCTTTTCCCCCGAGAATTATCAGTCCACTCCCTTTCTATGTCCCTGATTCTATTATATTCACCAGTTTATTCTGTTCACCACATTTTTTATTTACTTGATTTTTAGATTCACTTGTTGATAGATATGTATTTGTTGTTCATAATTTTTATCTTTACCTTTTTCTTCTTCTTCCTCTTCTTAAAGAATACCCTTCAGCATTTCATATAATGCTGGTTTGGTGATGATGAACTCCTTTAGCTTTTTCTTATCTGTGAAGCTCTTTATCTGACCTTCTATTCCGAATGATAGCTTTGCTGGATCGAGTAATCTAGGTTCTTGGCATTTTTATGCCACAGTTATGGAGTCTCTTTGAATATTTCTTGCCACTCTCTTCTGCCCTGCATGGTTTCTGTTGAGAAATCAGCTGACTGTCGTATGGGTACTCCCTTGTGTTCTGTATATTATTCTTTATTTCAGTCAGTGTATGCTTAATTTTTGACTGGTCCTTGTCCATTTTTTTGGGAGGTTTCCAGAAGATTCTTGAGTAACCTTATAACCGTGGTTTTGAACTCTATATCCAGTAGTTTGCTTTCCTCCATTTCTTTCATTTGTGACATGTGTTTTTGTCTCTGAATTTTGGCTGTTTCTCTGTGTCAATAGAGTGGCTTTCTGTGCTAGGTGTCCTATAGGGCCCAGTGGCTCAGCCTCCCTAATTACATGAGGTGGACACTCTTGGTGCACCCCTTTGTGGGCTGTGTGCACAGTCTTGTAGTTAAGCCTTGATTGCTGTTGGTATCACTGGGAGGAATTGACCACCAGGCCAATTGGCTGTGAGGACCAGCTGTGTCTGCATGGGAGAACTGCTGCGCTGGAGACACCCTTATGGGGCAGGACTTGCTTCAGTGGGGCTTTGGTGCTCACTGAGTCTGCCCTTTGAGTGTGTCTCTTATGGATGTGAAGGATTTTAATCCAGTACGGTCTCACTCTGATGCCTAGGTACACTGGCTCTTGGATATCCAGGGAGGTGCAAAGTCAGCCACTGCCTGAGGCCATCTACAGAGACATCTGCAGATTCCTTTTCTTTGTTTGGGGTTTGGAGGTGCCAGATGAGGCCCAGCTGTGAAGCAATGCAGGCTGCTGTCAAGCCTTTTGGAAGCTCTGGTGCTCTCTGACCCAGTTGCAGTTTGTTAGGTTTTAGGCAGTGAGCGCACAGGCCATTCATATGCAAAAGCTGCTGCGTAAGCTTGGATGGGGTTGTAAATTGGGTGGGGCGGGGGTCTCAGGGAATCACCAGGGCGGAGCAAACAGCAGTGGCTGCCAGTCAGCCCTGCATTGGAGAGGTCCTCCCATCTCTATGTTTTCCCCCACCCCCTTGCCCCCCATGCAGGAACAATGATTGCTGCGAGCACCTCTGAGAGAAAGCCCACCTTGTGTTCTGGCCTGATGCCAGCCAATCCAGTTTCTCCCCATATGAGTCTGGGTCCCCAGAGTCTCACCCAGAACTGGAGTTCAGAGCAATCGGGAGCTTGTATCTTCCTCCGGATTGAAAAAGAGAACGGCACACCCAGTTGCCAGCCCATTTCATGCGTGCCTCTGTACCTCCACACTTCCATACCTCCGCACCTCCTACCAGCCTCAAATGCGCTTTTCTCTTTTCTTCTTGTAGAACTTCCATTCAGCCAGCCTTCCTGTGGTTCTGGATGATATCCATTTGTCTTTTAGTTGTATTTTTGATGTGGTTGTGCGAGGCAGCAAGTATAGGTGTGTACCTATGCTGCCATCTTGGTACCTCCTAAATATAACTTTTGATAATGTAAAAATAATATAACTAAGAAATATTAGGTGATGGTTATGGAGTACAAAAAGAATATGCAATAAAAAATAAGACTGATAATTTCTTTATCTTTCCTAGCAGTAAGTCAATAAACATTTGAATAGTCAGGTATTCTATGACTATTGTGGAATTAAGATATAAATCACAAAAATAATGCCTCATACCTTGAAAATTAAATAATACACTGTCACATACCCATGAGTCAAAGAAGAAATGACAACTTGAAAAATCTTTTGAGCTGAATGATAATAAAGATTCAACATACTCAAACCTGTGAAATATTATTCAGGTGGCATTTAGGGAGAAATCTATGCTTTTAAGTGCATATATTAGAGATCAACCGAAGGACTTGTATGCAGGCATATAAGCATAACCAATGGACACAAGGCACTGGGGGGGTAGGGTTGAGGGCATGTGCCGGGGTGTAGGGGAGGCCGAGGGAAGGTCAATGGGGGAAAAAAGTAAAGGAGACATATGTACTACTATCTGTAATACTTTAAACAATAAAATAAAATTAAAAAAATAGTTTAAAAAAGATGAAGGAAGTTGATAACCCCCTATCAACAAGGAAAAAAAGAGAACAAACACAAACTAACATTACTACATCGTGTTCATATTAAAAAGATATTGACATAATATTATAAACCATTTATGTCTCCCATTAAAATACTGCATTGTAATACTGGATTAACTTTTCTGTCACTGAACTCAGACTAAGACAAGGAGCTCAGACCAAGACAAGAGGTACTATCTGTATCATCTCTGTTTAGTTCACATGAAGTGCTCAATAATGCAGAGTTAATAACAGAGGAGAAGGAGCACCTATTACCCAGGATTGTAAACAAAGACTGCTTTCAATAGTTTTTATTGCTCAACCAATAATTGATGGTTGGGTTACTCAAGACTTTTTAGCTGTAAGTCTAAACAATAGCAATTTCAAAACCACGATATTAAGGAAACACACACACCTATTTTTTTATTTTAAGAAAAAGATAAATAAAATAAACAATATTATCCCAAAGCAATAGAGAGCTTTGAGCTAAATCCAATGTATCTTTCCTTTATTGTACACGGACCAATACTATATCTTCTTATGTAATTTTAAATTCCACTCAGGTTATTTCCTCATCTGTCAATTTTAAAAGAAAAATACAGGATTCTTTGGGGTTGCATATATTTCCCAAAATGGACTTACAGTGTAAATTTTGGTTAACATTTCATAAACATCCATCAAGGCTGTACATGTTGGAGGGGACAGCTACAATGCATTCCAAAGAACCATAGAGGAACCATTTATAGTGCTGCAGAGTAGAAGTCAGGGGAGGCCATTTTCTATTAGATTTCCAAATAGATTAAGAGAGCAACAGTGAGATTTGTATATGTGGTGGTGCTCTTGTTTTGTTGTAATATTTATGTGTTTTGGCAAAATCTTTTTAGGCAAGCTGGCAGGTGAACTGTTTCTTAATAACTTTACTGTTATGTAAAAGGAAACTTTAAGAAAATATCTTTTTAATTGATTTTAGAGAGAGAAAAGAAGGGAGGGGTAGAAACATCCATCAGTTGTCTCCCAGGAATCAAACCTGAAACCTGGCTATGTGGCCTGACCGGAATCGAACTGGCAACCTTTCGGTGCATGTGAGGACGCTCAGAACGCCAGGCTGGGGCTGCTGGGTCCTGCAGGAGCTGACAGTTCGCTCCTCTGGGGTCTTCTTCCAGAGACCTTAGGGGAGATGGCACGGACATCCTTGTAAAAGGACCAGGAAGCTGGAGGACAGGAAGCTGCAAGGACTGGACAATGAGCATCAACCAGACTTCGAGGGAACGCTAGCACCTCAGCTCCGCCCTGCCGGCGGCGGGCGGCCAGGCACCCCAGCGGGACCGCCTTGCCACGACGACCCCCCTGGTTCCTCTGACCTCCTCAGCGCGCTGTGCAAGGCCCGGCTCCCGCCACGAATTTTGTTTTTAACTCACAACGTAAAGAGGCGCTCACAGAGCCTTCTGGTTGCGGGAAGGGGACCCTTGGAGGGCGAGGATAAGAAAGGACTCCGAGTGCGAGGTGAAGATGGAGGAAGGTGCCCAGGCCCCAGACTGGGACAGCGACGAAACGGTGATAGACGGGTCGGTGACGGAGAGTGACCTGGAGGACGAGGAGCTGCCCTGGAGAAGGTGACCATCAGCCTCCGGTGCTGGGCCGGGTGACCGCCCGGAGGCCTGCACCGGCGCCGGGTGGGGAGACATTAGCAGACCAGAGTCCGTAGGCCTTGTGAGGCCGGAGGCCTGAGCTGAGAACTCGTAAATAAACCAGGCCACAACCCCCCAACTTAAGACAAAACGAGCTTTAGAGGAGCTGGCTTTATGGCATTAAAAAAATGAATAAAATAAAAATAAAAAAAGCCTTTACTCTTAGCCTGAGGCCGTAAGTCCTTTTAAACAGGCCAAAACGTAGTAGGTCTACACAGCTGCAGTGCATTTTGCTCCCAGCAGCTTGTAGCTCAGGTCTAGGAGACGGTTAACATCATCTCTCGGGAGAAGAGTATGTGATGAGAGAACCGGATACCACCGAGCTGGAAACCGGGAATTCCCTAAGAATCAAAGAAGGCGGCAGTGTGGTCCACCAACACCTTCTTGGACACACGTCGCTTTCGGTGCTAGATTCGGGGAAAGGATAAAAGAGCTGGGGCCCCTGCCTTTGGAAGGACACGTGCACACGATCTCCCTGCAGTGTGGGAAGCCCCGGGGGGTTGAGGAGCTCGGAGAGTCTGTCACCGCAGCCCAGGGGGCCGTCGGAGCTGGTTGGGGTTATTTCTGAGTCCAGGCTCCAGGACGGGGTAGGAATTAGCCGGACGGAGAACAGGAGGTGTTCTAGGCCAGGGTGTGGCTGTGGGACATGGCATGGTGTTGTGTGTGGTGGAATGTAAGGTTAGTGCTTAGCGAAGTGCCGGATGCTGAGGTGGTGGGCGGTGAGCCTGGTAGGGTGAGGTCTTCTAAGGCCTCAGATATCCCGCATGTGTCCCTGTGAAATGTTAGGTGGAGGAGCAGCCTTTTCAGATTTTTGTTGACTCCAGCATGTCCTAGACCAGGGCCTTTAATTAAATTAAATTAACTAATTAATTTATTTTTAAGACAGGGATGCCCACTTTCACCACTCCTTTTAAAAGATATATACTCTTATTGTGATCAGAGAGGGAGAGGAAGAGAGAGAGATAGAAACATCCATGATGAGACAATCATTGATTGGCTGCCTCCTGCATGCCCCCCCCCCCCCACTGGGCATTGAGCCCTGACCAAGAATCGAACCATGACCTCCTGGTTCATAGGTAGATGCTCAACCACTGAGCCACGCTGGCTAGACTAGGGCTTTTAAAATTTTAATGCCCTTGTAAATCACTGTGGAATCCTGGTAAAATGTGTATTCCAATTCAGGAGTTATCTGGAGGGATCTGAGATTCTGCATTGCTAACAAGCTTCCAGATTAAAGTTGGTACTATTAGAGAAGGGATCACCTTTTACAAGAGCTTATCAAAGTAGTAACAGACTGGGATGATGAGAGCTCAACTAAGAAGAAACAATGGGAATGGAGGGAAAAGGGCAAATTTGAGAAATCTTTAGAGAGTAAATTTGGCAGGAGATGGTGGTTCATTAGAAGTGGAGGATGATACCCAGGTTTCTGGCTTGTTTATGTACTAGAGGCCCAGTGCATGAAATCGTGCACTGGTGGGGTTCCCAGTGCCTGCTGGCTGCTGGCCAGGGCCTTCCTCCCTTCCCCTGGCCAGCTCCATCCCCTGGTCGAACTCCCAGAGAACTCCCGGTCCAGGGGACAATTTGCATACTATGCTTTTATTATATAGAATACACATACAATAATATTCGCTCTTATTGGTATCCAGGAAACATTTTGACTAATCTTATAACCACCACCACAATCAAGGTCCACAACAGTTCCATCACTCCAGAAAAACTCCCTTTAGCTGCCGCTTTGTAGTTAAGCCCCTCTCCAATTTATTTATATTTTAAAAAATATATTTTATTGATTTTTCACAGAGAGGCAGGGAGAGGGATAGAGAGTTAGAAACATCGATGAGAGAGAAACATCGATCAGCTGCCTCCTGCACGCCCCTTACTGGGGATGTGCCCACAACCAAGGTACATGCCCTTGACCGGAATCAAACCCAGGACCCCCCAGTCTGCAGGCCGACACTCTATCCACTGAGCCAAACCAGTTAAGGCAAGCCCCTCTCCAATTTAAATCACTATTCCTATATATGTAGTATATCATCTTTTTTTGTCTGTCTGTTTTCTTTCTTTCCTCCTCCCCTCATCTTTGGTTGTTAGCAGTTTGATTATGATGTGCCTAGGCATGATTTTCTTTGTGTTTTTTACTGTTTTTGGTTCATTGATCTTGAATCTATAAATGTATGTCTTTCACCAAACTTGGGAAGTTTTCTGTTATAATTCCTTCATAGATGTTTTTTTCTGTACCAATTTCTTCTCTTCTGGAACTTTAAATGACCATAAATGGTCTCCCAGCTGCCTGAAGCTTTATTAATTCTATGGTCTTTCCTCTGTGTGCATGCATACCTGGTGTATCCCTCTCTTCTAATTTGATTATTAGATACCAGTCAGATTAGGGCCCCACCCTTATTGCCTGGGTCCAGCCTCAGGGGTCCAGGGGTTCCCAAAGGTGTGGATGAAGTCGGTGAAGAATGTTTTACATGGAGACAGCATTCAGAACTCTCTAGCTCTCTTTAGTCTCCATGGATCTTCCTGTGCCTGGCTGAGGCCACAGAGAAAGATCGAGGCAAGCTGAGCCTTTTATTTTATAGTCACAGGTAAACAAGGCAGTGGTTTCCATAGTTACACTCTTCTTGTGAGTTTCACTTGTTGTTCTTGCTGCAGTTCCCTCAGCCTATTAGCTTCCCAGATAAGATCTAGGGAGCTTTTAAGGTCAAGCCTAATTATGCTAAGAAGACTGTGCCCTCTAAGCTGGGACTTGTTTGTGACTTTGCCAACAGGTCAGTCGGAGGCTTAACCCTATAGAGGCTCCCCACACCTTATAATCTTAATTGCCTCCTTTAAGGACTTGTTTCCAAATCTAGTCACATTGGGGGTTGATCTAAGTGGGTTCATGTCAAAAAACCCATGAGCCACTTTGGAGAAGCTATCACTAGCTAAAAATGGGACAGTTTGAACATTGAGAAGAACTATAACAGCAGTGGATTTAAATCAATGAGTTTGTAATGGTCTTTAAAAACATATTTCAATATTATGAAAACTGATAAGGAAAGAGAAAGAAGCAGCCCTAGCTGGTTTGGCTCAGTGGACTGAAGGGTCCCGGGTTCAATTTAGGTCAAGGGCACATGCCCAAGTTGTGAGTTCAGTCCACAGTAGGGGGTGCAGGAGGCAGTTTTTGTTTCTATCTCTATCTCCCTCACCCTTTCTCTCTGAAATCTATAAAAAAAATTTTTTAAATAAAATAAAATGAAAAGAAAGGAAGGAAGGAAGGAAGAAAGAAGCAGGCATTTATTTTGCCTTTCCTATGCAAACTGTAACTAAGTAACTTGGCTGAGTTAACATAGCTTGATGGAAAGTAATTGTATAGTTTATGAGTGAAAGTGTTTTTTAAAAAATATATTTTTATTGACTTTGGAGAGAGAAAGGGAGAGGGGGAGAGAGAGAGAGAAACATCAATGATGAGAGAGAATCATTCATTGGCTGCCTCTTACATGACCCCTGCATGTGTTCTGACTGGGAATCAAACCCTGACCTCCTGGCTCATCGGTTGATGCTCAACCACTGAACCACACCAGCTGGGCATGAGTGAAAGTTTTTAAAAAATATGTATTTCAATTAAATGAAGAAAGTAATAAAGTAGAATATTGCCATTTTATATACTCCTAATAATGAATAGACCTAGGCAGGGTCATCAGTGGTCACTAACATCACAAAATGAGTTACAACCATCATATTGAGCAAGTGGCATCTGTTGCCTATCACCAGAAGCAGAAATCCACACACTTCTACCCACTGTATCTTGGTATCAGAGTCACCAATGAAAACACAGTGCTGGAACAACACTTCACTCACATAGAGAAGGGACAGAACAAGATTGGCTTCAATAGTGGGCACTGGTCCCCCATGGCCACTGGCATGCCCACACCCCTCTTGTGCCACAGAATGAGGAACTTCATCCTCTCCCCACAGAAGACATATAGTGGTGGGATTGGCCAGGTGCCAACTGACACACACTTAAACAAATCAAAGGAATACACACTGAGTCTGAAACAAGGAAAGGTATTTTCACACAAGGCAATAGGTCCAGCACATCCTGAGAGAACTCTTTGTCTCTTTGTAAGAGAGCGTTTCAAGCTCGAGGCCAAAAGGTAGTTGAAAGACTGCATGCACAAGACTGCCTTTCCCGACATATACTTCATTATCTTCTGTAGGAAGTACACATATGCTTCCCCAAATTGAACTTGAATTAGATCAAACCTCTAGGTCTAGTAACCAGTTTACAGGAAATATACAAGATAGAGGAACATATTAAATAACATGCAGTCAGTAAATGCAAAATGTGTGAAACTCTTCAGTAAAAACAACCCAGTTTTTTCAACAAATAAATTGCAAAGGGGTGGGGGAGGTTGGGGGTAATATATAGATTTAAAAAGAGACTTACATAGCAACTAAATGCAATGTGTACCTTGTTTGGATCCTGATTTGAACAAAACAACTGTAAAAAGAGACACTTGGGGAAATGTAACTAAAATGTCTTTATTAGGTTTCCATTGCTGTATAACAGCTTACTCCAAAACTTAGCATCTTAAAACAATAAACATTACTATCTTGTAGTTTTTGTGCTTCAGGAATCTGGGAGTTGCTTAACTAAATCATCCTGCTCAGGGACTCCCAAGGCTGCATTCATCTCAAGGGTTCATGAGAAGGATCCACTTACACATGGTTTTAAGAATTAGTTCCTTTCTGGCCTTAGTTCCTCTCTTACCTTCTTGCCACATAGGCTTCTCCACAGGGCATTTCACAACAAGGCGAACTGACTTCCATGAGCATATAGAAGCAAGAGAGTAAGAGGAAGACAAGATGGAAGCTAGTGAATTTTTGTAACCTAATCTCAGAAGTAACATCCCAACATATTGATAGTGGTATAACTAAGAATGCTAGCAAGTTTAGGTATAAAAAAAGACAGTTAAGGTTTCATTTTTTATGGCTGAGTAATATTCCATCTTACATCTGTACCACAACTTTTTTTTTTCCAGACACATTTTTGGATACACCTTGGTGAAATTTTTTTATTGTGTTAGCATACCAGTTATTAAATTTTTAATGGACTTTATTTTTAGAGCAGTTTTACATTCACATTAAAGTTGAGCCAAAAAAACATAGCCCTTGCCAGTACACTTGCACAGCCTCACTCACTGTCAACGCCAGTGAACCTACGACACATCACTGTCATCCAAAGTTTGTAGTTTACGTTCATCATACTTTGTATTATTTCAATCTTTTTAAATTGGTTGAGACTTGCCTAAGGCGAGCTATCCTGGAGAATGTTCGTGTGTGCTTGAGAAGAATGTGTTCTGATGCTGTTGGGTGGAATGTCCTCCTTGTCTGTCAGGTCGAGTTGCTGTACCACAACTTTTTTATCCACTCGTCTATTGATAGGTACTTGGTTTGCTTTCATATCTTGGCTAGTCTAAATAACACTGCAGTGAACGTAGATAGGGATGCATATAATCTTTTGGGTTTCTTCTGATAAATCTCCAGAAGTGGAATTGGTGGGTCATAAAGTAGTTCCATTTTTAATTTTTTGAGGAAACTCCATACTGTTTTCCATAGTGGCTGCACCAATCTGCATTCCCACCAACAGTGCATGAGGGTTCCCTTTTCTCCACATCCTTGTCAACACTTATCACTTGTTGATGGTAGCCGTTCTGACAGGTGTGAGGTGATATCTCATTGTAGTTTTAATTTTCATTTCTCTGATAGTGATGTTGAGCATCTTTTTATATGACTGTTGGCCATCTATATGTCCTCTTCAGAGAAGTGTCTACTCAGATCCTGTCCTAATTTTTTGTTAATCTTCACCCGAGAATTTTTTTTCCAATTGACATTTAGAGAGAGTGGAAGGGAGGGAGGAAGGGGGAAGATGAGAGAGAGAGAAAGAGAGAGAGAGAAAGGGAGAGAGAGAGAGAGAAACATCAGTATGAGAAAGACCGATTGGTTGCCTTCTGCATGTGACAATGCTGGCCAGGGATTGAACCTTCAACCCAGGTACGTGACCTTGACTGGGAATCAAACCCTTGACCCTCTGGTGTGAGGGCCAACACTCTAATCACTTAGCCATACAGACCAGGGCCTGTGCTCATTTTTTAAATTGGATTGTTTGTTGTTGTGACAGCCTGGATGGACCTAGAGGGGAGTATGCTCAGTGAAATAAGTCAGTCAGAGAAAGAAATACTATATGATTTCACTAATATGCGGAATCTAAAGAACAAAATAAACAAAACGGACTTATAGATGCAGATGGTTGCCAGAAGGGAGAAGGGGTTGGGGATTGGGTGAAAAAGGTGAAGGGATTAAGAAGAACAAATTGGCAGTTACAAAATAGTCACAGGTATGTAAAGGAAAGCATAGGGAATATAGTCAATAATATTGTATGGTGCCAGTTGGGAACTGGAAATATTGAGGGGAACACTTTGTAATGTATATGATTGTCTAACATCTAAGCTGTACACCCTAAACCAGTGTTTGGCAAACTGCGGCTTGCGAGCCACATGCAGCTCTTTGGCCCCTTGAGTGTGGCTCTTTCTAAGCCTTAGGAGTACCCTAATTAAGTTAATAACAATGTACCTATCTATATAGTTTAAGTTTAAAAAATTTGGCTCTCAAAAGAAATTTCAATCATTGTACTGTTGATATTTGGCTCTGTTGACTAATGAGTTTGCCGACCACTGCCCTAAACCAATACAAAATAAAATTGACAGTAAACTGTAGGAAAAAACCTGACAGTTAAATTGTTAGTCTTTGTTTAGGAAACATGATAACAACCTGTACCTTCTTTTTGGTATTTGAAAGGTTGCTCTTTGATCAAGACACATCTCTTAGATCTGAGTTCAGTCTCCATCCTGATATAAGTGGAATATGCAAAGGTGAGAAATAATTCTTTTCACTAAGTAGTCCATTTAATTTCTCAGGTGTTATTATTTCATTAATGTCTCCTTTTATATTTAGTCTTGTTCTTTAACTTTACACAGAGTTAGTTTCTTTGAGGCATCTGTAATAGACCCGGAGGCCTATTATGGTCTGTTACTATGAGGACAGCAATGGGGATTATACTTCTGGAAGATGTTTACAACAGAGATTATGGTAGTAGTAATGAGATAGCTCTTCTCTGCCCCCCAACTCTATAGCTTAACCCTAGAAGCTGCAAAAGTAAATACTTCTTTCTTGTTAATCCTCTCCCAAGGATATTTTTCCCATTGATTTTTAGAGAGAGGAGGGAGGGGGAGAGAGATAGAGAAACATCAATGTGAGAGAGACACATTGACTGGTTGCCTCCTACACACACCCCCAACAGGAGCTGGGGATCAAACCTGCAACCCCGGTACGTGCTCTTGACTGAGAATTGAACCCACGATCCTTTGGTATACAGGCCAGTGCTCTAACTACTGAGCAACAACTGCCAGGGCAGTAAATAGTACTTTTTAATAACCAGTCTGATTCTTTCAGTCAAAATTAAGTTGCAGATATCCTTGGTATATATTTTTTATTTATTTTCATTTTATTATTTTTTATTGAGGTAGAAGTAACATATAACCTCATATTATTTTCAAGTGTAAAAAATAATGATTCAGCATCCTATATAATAAAACCCTTATATGCAAATAGACTGAATGGCGGAACGACCAGCAGAACGACCGGTCACTATGATGCACACTGACCACCAGGGGGCAGATGTTTAATGCAGGAGCTGCTCCTGCATTGAGCATCTGGCCGCTTTTCACCTGTATGAAAAGTATGGTCACTGGTGCATACAGTGTTCGGATTTCAAGAGGGATGTCCCACTGCTGGTTTAGACCCGACATCCCCTGAGGGGGTCCCAGATTGCAAGAGGACGCAGGCCACGCTGAGTTAATAACCAGTCTGATTCTTTCAGTCAAAATTAAGTTGCAGATATCCTTGGTATATATTTTTTATTTATTTTCATTTTATTATTTTTTATTGAGGTAGAAGTAACATATAACCTCATATTATTTTCAAGTGTAAAAAATAATGATTCAGCATCCTATATAATAAAACCCTTATATGCAAATAGACTGAATGGCGGAACGACCAGCAGAACGACCGGTCACTATGATGCACACTGACCACCAGGGGGCAGATGTTTAATGCAGGAGCTGCTCCTGCATTGAGCATCTGGCCCCCCGCCCCCCAGAGGGAGGTGACTGGCAGCAGCGATTAAGGGGTGAGGCCAGCCAGTGGGTGGCGCCGGGCTGCCAGCCAAAGTGGGTGCCAGCAGCCCCCCCACCCCCCATCGCCGTGCCTGCTGGTTGCCCCACAGATGGCCCTGATTGCTGGCCAGGCCTAGGGACCATACCCTATATATTGGGAACAGTCTCTTAGATTTAAAAATTAAAACCTGGCAAGGCTACTCTAACACTGAAAAAACAGGATGATGCAGTGATGACATGCATGGACTCTGGCTTGCACATTTTCTGGTCAGCCCTGATTCTGACACTTATAACTGTGTGACAAAGCCAATTACTTAACTTCTCTCTGCTTCAGTTTTTCCACCCATGAGATAGGGAAAATTGTACTACTGCCTCAGAAGAATCATGTTATGTACTACTTTTTATAATCAGGGCAAAAAAATGCAGCTGCCCATACAACAAACAGCAAGATGCTTTTCACCTGTATGAAAAGTATGGTCACTGGTGCATACAGTGTTCGGATTTCAAGAGGGATGTCCCACTGCTGGTTTAGACCCGACATCCCCTGAGGGGGTCCCAGATTGCAAGAGGACGCAGGCCACGCTGAGGGACCCCCCTTCATGCACGGATTTCATGTACCGGGCCTCTAGTTTCTATATATTTTGAAATGATCACTACAGTAAATCTAGTTAACATAGTCTATTACATTAGTGCAGTTAACATTGTCACACAATAAGTCTAGTTATATATTTTTCAAAAGTGCCTGTCACCTGCCAATTCATACTTCCTGAGTCCACTTCTAGACCAATGTAAATGGTGTCTAGAAAAGCCTGTCCACTAATTGTTACTGTTTAAAAAGTTCAGTTCTGCAGTTGGTGTTTAAACGGTAGGTTATCTCCTTGTATTATTTCTTCTTGTGAGAATTTTCATTTCGGAGGATGTCTGGAAATGAGTATAGAAGAAAAATTTCCTAAACACCATGAAGATCTTTGTATAGTTTGCAATGTCTTTTCACTGTACATTACTTCACCTCATACCACAATGGCAAGTTACAGTTTCGTCTTGGAGTGGTTTTTCTTACTTGTAAATGGAAGGGACAGTGAGTAATATTGGTCTCCAGAATGTATTCTTTGATGTATAAAGTGCCAGTAGAAAAAAAGTTAGAGGACTGCTTTAATATTCTATCCAAGTTTTTTCTTTTATGTCCTTTTCCAAATAGACTTTTATTATTTTTGCTAATTACTAAAAGTATAAAACATTTAAAAAATAAAAAATTATATTATGTAGAAAATTGAAGATCCTATCCCCTATTCTTTCCTACAGTTCCACTCCCAATAATTGCCAGCATTTAGTATTTGTATATCCTTCTAGACTTTTGTATGCCGACATAAATATCTCTTATCATAATTGCTATTGTACTACATAATATGTTTCATATTTTGTTATATTTATCTACCTTAACCTTTTAAATTGCTACATATTATTTTGTATGAATGTACCCTTACTTAATAAATAGATTATATTTTTGATGTTTCTCAATACTATAACAAATATGAATATTCTAATGCTTACACCTTTGCCTACTTTTAAATTATTTATTTAGAATAAATAACTAGCTAAAGTTAGATTAACTTTCAAATAATGTATTCTGATTTTAAAGGATCTGACATGTGTCAGATCTTGACATTATGGACCCCTAGAAAAATGGCTTTCCCCTCCAACCAACATAGGACATATTCAGTCTTTGCAAAACTAATAAATAAAAAGTATCTGATTATTTTAATTTTAAAGACTATTTAGGCATATATTAATATTGATCATTCATACTTTTTTGGTGTTAATTGTCTTATATATCTCCTAATCTTTATTATTTATTTATAAGAGCATTTTACATATTAAATATAACATATTTATTGCATATGTATTGCAAATAGGTATTCCCAGTTTCTTAGTAATGTTTTCATGTTATTCATGATATTTTGTATTGTAGAAGTTTTAAGTTTTTATGTAGTAAAAGTCAGTCTTTTTTCTTTTAACTTCTTTTTTTTTAATCCTCACCAGAGGATATTTTTCCATTGAATTTTAGAGAGAGTGGAAGAGAGGGAGGAAGAGAGAGAGAAATATCAATGTGAGAGAAACACATCAATTGGTTGTCTCCTGCATGCACCCCAACCAGGGCCCAGAGATGAGTCTGCAACCCAGGTATGTGCCCTTGACTGGAATGGAATCTGGGACTCTTTGGTCCACAGGCTGATGCTTTTATCCACTGAGCCAAACCGGCTAGGGCAGTCTCTTCTTCTTCTTCTTCTTCTTTTTTTAAGGTTTATTAGTTTTTTCAAATTTAGAAATAGTTTACCTATTTCAAGACTATAAAGTATTTTCTTCTCTCTTAATTTCCACTTACTATATTTATAGCTTTTACAAATAATCTCTTTGGAATATTTTGGCCTATGGGAAGGTAGTTCTACATTTATTTTTTTCTAAATGATTAACCAATTTTCCCAATATTATTTATTGAATAATTCTTCTTGGTGCCACTGTTTAAAATACCATATTGTTACATATTAAATTCCTAGATATATATGTCTGTTTCCCACTTTTTTTTTGTTTTGTTTCATTGATCTTTTTGACTATTTCTACTTCTGTGCCATTATTACATTATTTTACCAACCTTAGCTTTTAGTTCATTTCTATATCTGGGCAGGAATATATCTTCCTACACAGAGTAGCTGGCTACAACATTCATCCTAAGCTTCTTGATACAAACAGCAAGCTCAGTACCACTGTGAATTCTAATTTACCCTCTTGCATCTTTGTTGGTGAGATTTCTGAGCTGGGTCATTTTCAGGGATTCTGATGGAAGAAGTCCATATACTAGTAGTTACTTCTGAAGGAGCCCCTCCTTTTCTATGTTGAGTGACCAGCTGTTTACTAATATTTTCTATTTAATCTATTTTCATCTTGTAATCTATAGAGGGTATCTTCCCCCCCACGCCCCACCCCTGCCTTTTTTTGTTTTTAAACCATTGCTGTTTTAGATTTTTAAAACCTAATCATTCCTTTGGATTCTTTTTAGGAATTGGGAAGGGAAGAAAGTTAAAATATGGGCTCAATTTGCCATCTTGAAATAGAAATTTGGACTTTTTTTGAATTATATACTAGCATGATGGGTTTTTAAAAAGACCTAAAATTTTTTTTAAAAGGAAAGTATTCTTTCTAGTGAGATTTAAGTCTATATAATTTTCTATTTATATCCTTTGCATCATTCATCCTGATAAAAAGTAACTATCAAGTATTATTTTATTTACTGTAATGTGTATGTTTCTTCCTAATTAATAAGTTAAAAACCATAATTCATAAAAGTGACAATTAGGAAATTATAATTTACAAAATGACCTTTTATGACATTTTTTTTTTTACTATCTTTAAATCCTTGAGTCATTGTCAGAGCAATAAAACTGTTATGCCTGACTATGATTATATTCCATTCTAGGCACATGCTCTCCTGAGATTCAACTTGGGTTGAAGCTCAGAGAGGATCCACAAATGCAAATAAGTGAAAAGAAGACCATGCCTGTGCTTAATGAGGATGCAGTCTTACAGGTGTGTAAGCATATTGATTAAATACATACTTGTTAAAAACTGGAAATGCTACTTTAAAGAGTGACAAATTACTAATGATTAATTCTTTTTGTCTGTTATTTTGCTGCTTCTTTCTTTTATCAGTTTTTTTCTCCTTAGCTAATCATTCTGTTTCTCTGTTGCAAATTTATTGAAAGACAGTTGTTTTAGGAGGAGGTGTTAAAATATTTCCTTTTTCCTCTTTATTTTTCTCTTTCAGTAGAGATATGGAAGTGGGAGGAACAGAATGTTATAAGAGGTTAGAATTATATTAGAATATAATAATTACAGTTTTCATCTCCATGATATGTCAGAGTCATCTTAAATTTGTGAAGAAGACACTAGTCTGTGAGGTAGAATTTGTGGTATGGGCCACTGAAAGGCTTTTCTGTTGTTCTGTGTGTGTGAATGCATGTGTGTGTACACACACTTATATACACACATTTTTATTTGCTTTGTAATGTAATCACCTTGAGGTAAGGTAAGGGGTGATTTAGTTAGTACCTTGACCTTGGCATAAATAAATTAGCTAACCAGAGATACCTACAAAGTCTTAAGGAATGGAAGGGAAGATTTGACCATGAGGATCTATTTAATATTGTACCTAGGAAGGTGTCTCACTTGAATTATCTCTGATTAAAAGAAAATTTTAACATAAAATATTTTTTCTTGAAGCTGAAACGTCTATATTTAGTTTCTAATAATTTGCTTAAAATCATTTTGCAATTTCTGAGTTAAGGGAAAAACATTTTCCTTCTTAGTCTCAGTAATTGTGAAATGGGAAATAATAATTTTATAAGTTTATTTCAGAAGCATTTGCTATGAGAATATTGTACCAGGCTCTAGATTATACCTCAGAACAGTGATTTTGAAAGTTTGATCATTAGACTCATTTGGATAGCTTTTTAAAAATATAGACTCTTGACACCTGTACTTGAGTGGAACTTAGGAATCTCCATTTTTAAATATATATTTTATTGATTTTTTACAGAGAGGAAGGGAGAGGGATAGAGAGTTAGAAACATCCATCAGCTGCCTCCTGTACACCCCCTATTGAGGATGTGCCTGAAACCAAGGTACATGCCCTTGACCAGAATCGAACCCAGGACCCTTCAGTCCGCAGGCCAACGCTCTGTCTACTGAGCCAAACCGGTTAGGGCAGGAATCTCCATTTTGAAAGACTCCCAAGTAATTTCTGATAATCAACCAGCTTGGAACAATTGCTTTACAGGACTTTAAGAGTTAATGGTTATATCTTTCAAAGGTTGGACATCAGATAGTAAATCAGTCATCTGCTGTATGGGCTTGTAAAAATAGAAGAAGGATAAATGAAGTATTTGATATTTGTTCCTCTTTTTTTCACATTCATGGGAATTCATTGGTAGTAAAATAGATACCTCCTTTAACTTTCCCCTATCCCTCTTTTTTGTGTCTGCAGTAAAAGTTAGACCATATAACCAAAATGTTTAAACATCTGTAGTGAATTTTTTTTTTTTTTTTTAAATTTATTTTTTTTTTATTAAGAATTTTTATTTTCATTCTTGTCCCCATGTTCTCTGCGCTTCTCTCCTGCAGCTTCTGCGGGTCTCAGTGTGCCTTTCCTTCCTTCTAGTTGTAGAGTTTACAGTCAGCCAGGCTTCCTGTGGTTCTGGATGAAGTCCGTGTTGTTTCTCTGAGGTATTAATCAATTGTTGTGAGCGGCATTAACTTCCCGGTGTTTATCTCTGCCGCCATCTTAGTTTCTCCACATCTGTAGTGAATTTTAATATTATTTTAAAAATTCATACATATTGTTCTCATTATTTTTATTTTCATTCTATGAAAATAAACCATTAGGGGAAGGGAAATATTCTTTCCCCACCTTAAAAAACAGACCCCAACACTTTCCACAGTTATTCTTTCTTTATATTCCAACACTCAGAACCCTTGTGACATTAGTCAGTGGGGGCTTGTTGTGTGAATCATGGATGGAAATGCAAGTGGGCCTCAGCCAAGGAGACAGACAGACTTGGGTCCCTTTCCCTCAACCTTTACACTTGGTCAATCTTTGGGAAACCACCCTTCTTCTGCTCTCGGCCCCGGGTCCACATCCAGGTCAGCATGCAGCCAATCAGCGCGTTCCATTCCTCTGGCCACAATGATTGACTCAAGGATGGCAATATAATCCCAAACTAGACCAATGAGGCTGACTGACATTTGGCGTTTTTATTGGCCTCCTTTCCCCACTAGAGCCGCTAAGCTCCGGAGATGTAAACCGGCTTCTTCTGCTTCAGGCCTCTAGGGGGCGCTTAGCGAAGTGGGGGGAGAAAGAAAAGGCCACTGTGGGGGGCGGGGGGGAGAAGAAATTATATGAGAGAAATTGATTTTATCAAAGAAATGGAGAGACCAGAAAAGACACTTTCCCATAATTATTTTCAAATAATAAAATATATTGTTTTATACCTTGAATTGATTTCTAAATAAATTCCAAAAAAATTACTAAATGGATTTCTAAATAAATTGTTCCTTAGTACTCATATACAATATTTATATTTCAACTTCAAAACAGAATATTTTAGAAATGATGGACTATTTTAGATAAGGATAAACTTTGTAGAAATTGAGGATCTTTGGTTTGTTATACACTATACTAATTTTTAAAAATATAGGCAGGTACTGGCTGGTGTGGCTCAGTTGGCTGGGCGTTGTCTTGTCTACCAAAAGGTTGCCAGTTTGATTCCCGGTCAAGGACACATGGCTGAGTTGTGGGCTCAGTGTCCGGAAGAGGGTGTGCAGGAGACAACCAATCGCTGTTACACTCTCACATCGATGTTTCTCTCAATCTCTAAAAAAACCAATACACTATTCTTAAAAAGTAAAATAAAAATATAAACAGTATCTACCCTAACCGGTTTGGCTCAGTGGATAGAGCGTTGGCCTGCTGACTGAAAGGTCCCAGGTTCGATTCTGGTCAAGGGCATGTACCTTGGTTGTAGGCACATCCCCAGTAGGAGGTGTGCAGGAGGCAGCTGATCGATGTTTCTCTCTTATCCATGTTTCTAACTCTCTATCCCTCTCCCTTCCACTCTGTAAAAAAATCAATAAAAATAAAAAATATATATAAGCAGCATCTTTTAAAATATTTTATATTCATCATTTTTGTTGGGTCTTGCAATACCTTTCCTTATTATTTACAGGTGCTATATAGCAAACAGTTTTTATTTTTAAATTTTTATTTTTTATTTTATTTGAACATTTATTTTCTTTGATATATATAAGGTGGGACAAAAGTAGATTTACAGTTGTAAGTATGAGAAACAGTTTATTCTTGTGTTATTATTTATTAACTAGAGGCCTGGTGCATGAATTTGTGCACCAGTGGCGTCCCTTGGCCTGGCCTGCGGGATCGGGCCGAAACCAGCTCTCCGATATCCCCTCAGGGGTCCCGTATTGCGAGAGGGCGCAGGCCAGGCCAAGGGACCCCACGGGTGCACGATCAGGGCGGGGAGGGACTGCAGGAGGGCTCCAGGGCATGTCTGGCCCATTTCACTCAGTCCCAATTGGCCGGACCCCAGCAGCAAGCTAACCTACCGGTCAGAGTGTCTGCCCCTGGTGGTCAGTGCATGTCATAGCGAGTGGTTGAACGGCCTTAACATATCATTAGCATATTATGCTTTGATTGGTTGAATGGACGACTGGACGACCGGACACTTAGCATATTAGGCTTTTATTATATAGGATTACTGTATTATTTGCCATACAAACAACTGTAAACCTACTTTTGCCCTGCCTATATAGTACCTGTTTTATTATATTTCTAGGTGACATATTTTTTTGGAAAGCAGTTTTTTAACTTTACATGGAAAATGTTTAGTATAACAGTTTCTGAGAGGATGTTTTTGAATGATATTAACATTTAAATAATAGATTTTAGTAGAGCAGATTACCCTCCATAATGTTGGTGGCCCTCATTCAACCAGTTGAAGGTCTCAATAGAACAAAAAGACAGCTGCCCTGAGCAAGACAGAATTTTCCAGCAGACAGCCTTTGGACTTTGTCTGCATCATCAGTTTTCCTGAGTCTTGAGCGTTGTGACCCACACTGCAGATTGGACTTGCCAGTCCATGAAGCCAATTCCGTATAATACATCTCTTTCTATACATATGTACATATTCTATTGGTTTTGTTTCTCTGGAGAATGCTGATTAGTACAGGGGCATCACTGGTTTTATTATAATCCATTTTTGATCATATAGAAAATACTTGTTTAACAGGGAATAATGATTAATTCAATCTTACAGATATTACCTGTGGAACTCTTTATCTGAGAGGTGTGAATTCAGGTTGAATTTCACTTTCCTTCTCCATTCTGCAGCTTTCACCTTCCATCCTTACCCATATGTAAAGGTGAAATCAATTTAAATCAGCGGTTCTCAACCTGTGGGTCGCAACCCCTTTGGGGGTCAAACGACCCTTTCACAGTGGTCGCCTAAGACCATCGGAAAATACAAATATAATTACATATTGTTTTTGTGATTAATCACTATGCTTTAATTATGTTCAATTTGTAACAATGAAAATATATCCTGCATATCAGATATTTACATTACGATTCGTAGCAGTAGCAAAATTACAGTTATGAAGTAGCCACGAAAATAATTTTATGGTTGGGAGTCACCACAACATGAGGAACTGTATTAAAGGGTCACAGCATTAGGAAGGTTGAGAACCACTGGTTTAAATGAACATTAATGAGAACCTTGAAGGGAAATGAGCAATCACAAGCTTGTTTGATGACCATGTAATAGAAGAAGGATCATGGTTGGCAAGGTCAGCACTCAGAGAGATTTATATGTGTATATAGTACCTGTTTTATTATATATGTAGCTGAAGCTGGTTTGTGTGTGTGTGTGTGTGTGTGTGTTATCAGTATCAGTCTTTTTAAGCCGCAGTAGGGAGGTGACGTTCTCTTTTTAAAAAAATATATATTTTATTGATTTTTCACAGAGAGAAAGGGAGAGGGATAGAGAGCGAGAAACATCGATGAGAGAGAAACATTGATCAGCTGCCTCCTGCACACCCCCCACTGGGGAAGTGCCCGCAACCAAGGTACATGCCCTTGACCGGAATCAAACCCAGGACCCCCCCCAGTCCGTAGGCTGCCCCAGTCCGTAGGCCGACACTCTATCCACCAAGCCAAACCAGCCAGGGCGACATTCTCACTTAATCAGAATTCTTACTCATTGCTTGTGGGAAATGTAGAATGGTTGCAGTCTCTGTAGAAAATGGTATAGTGATCTCACAAAATATTATACATAGGATCCAAAAATTCCACTTTTGCAATTATACCTAAAATAAGTGGATATAGAGACTCAGAAATATATTTGTTTACCCACATTCATAGAAACATTATTCACAATAGCAAAAAGGTGGAAGTAACCAAAGTGTCTACTAATAAATGAGTGGGTAAACAAAATATGGTACATACAATGGAATATTCTTCAGCCATGCTACAACATGGATAAACCTTGAAGACATTATACCAAGTGAAATAAACCACTCATAAGAGGACAAATATATGTAGTATTTCTTTTCTTTTTTTTTTAACCCTCATCGAGGATATTTTTCCATTATTTTTAGAGAGAGTGGAAGGGAGGGAGAAAGGCAGAGAGAAACATCGGACTGGTTGCTTCCCACTCGTGCCCCTACTTGGTTCCAGGGATTGAGCCTGCAACCGATGTACATGCCCTTGACTGGGAATTGAACCCATGCCCCTTCAGCCCGCTAGCCAGCACTCTATCCACTAGGCAAAACTGGCCAGGGCTGCAGTTTTTTTTTTTATATGAGCTACTTAGAGTAGTCAAATTCATAGAGACAAAAAGTAAAAGGGTAGATGCTGAGGGTTGGGGGGGTGGTGAATGGACAGTTAGTGTTTAATGGGTATGGAGTTTTAGTAGGAGAGGATGAATAACTTCTGGAGATGGATAGTGGTGATGGTTGCACATCATTGTGAATATATATGTACCACAGAACTGTACATGGTTAAAATTGTAAATTTTATTTTATACGTATTTTACTACAATAAAAAAAGATGCTAAGAAAGAGTAATATGAATCACCTAAAATGTTAAATTTTTAGTGTGTTGCATTGGGTTAGTATTCATCAGTTGGAAAACTACTGTGTTTTTTTTCCCTAGCAACCTCAAGATGAAATGGAACAAAATCAAGCTCTGTTAGAGTAAGCATACTAATTTTTGGCTTTATTATGTATAGATACTTAGTCATTTTGCACATCAAAAAAGTCTTAATTTTTGTTTTAGAATTATGTTTTTGAATAATTGCCCCTTTAGCAGCATATATAGATATATGTATAATTTTACAAATATTCTCAAGTTTTATTTCTTTTTAAAATTTATTTTTTTAAAGTATTCTTTTTAAAAAAATATGTTTTTATTGATTTTTAGAGAGAGAAGAAGGGAGAGAGATAGAGAGATAGAAATATCAATGATGAGAGAGAATCATTGATCGGCTGCGTCCTGAACGCCCCCTGCTAGAGCCCGAACCTGCAACCTGGGCATGCGCCCTGACTGGGAATTGAACCAGTGACCTCTTGGTGCATGGGTCGTTGCTTAACCACTGAACCACACTGTCTGGGCAGTAAGTTTTATTTCTTAAGAGAGGTTGAATCAGATTAAATGATTCTGTTTATTAATATTATTTTGAAAGGGAATTTAAGGCATAGCATGAAAGAATTTGTAAAGTTTATTGAAATTAGACTTCATACAACTATTTACTTTAGGAGACTTTACCCTTTTAGTTCTTTTAAAACAATGATTCCCAAAGTATGGTCTGTGCACCATCTAGGAATCTTTGAGCCTCTTTCCAGAGAGTCTGTGAGGTCAAAATTATTTTCATAACACTACCAACACATTATTGCCTGTTGCATGGTATTTATGTTTGCACTTACAGTCCTAAAGTAAATGGGTAAAATTCTGGAGCCCTAGGTAGGAATCAGGGCAGTGCCACCAAATAGCACTAATAATAATAGTATTTTTCACTGCCATGTACTAGCAGTTAAAAACAAACAAACAAAAACCTCAGCCATTTTCACTTAATGAATTTGTTGAAGCAGAAAAATTATTAGTTTTATTAAATCAAATGAAGCGGGAAGTATGCTAATAGTACTGAAGTGCTCTAATAGAGCACTTGTTTTAGTTGTAAGCATTATAAGAAAACTAGCCTTACTTTTCTTTTTAATTTGAAAAAATAACTAACAAACTAGTTATTCACACTTGTTTATATGTCAGACATTTTCTTGAAAATGAATGAAGTAACCCAGCCACTTCAAGGAAAATTGCTAATGGTATTTGTTGCAAAAGAAAAAATTCAAGCTTTCAAGAGAAAATTAGAGTTTAGGAAAACTTCTGTCTACCACTTCGACAGTGATGTCTTTCTAATACTTAAAAAGTTTTCTGGTGAGATCAGTGGTAATATTTATAAAGGTGATCTTTTTGATACTTTATAATGAAACACATAGAAGATTTGCATGATTTGCTCTGGCCAGGTGGCAAAGTTGGTTGGAGTGTCATCCCATATACCTAAAAAGGTTTCAGGTTCAATTCCCAGTCAAGGCACATACCTAGGTTTCTGGTTCAATCCCTGGTTGGAGTGTATACATGACACAATCGATTGGTTTCTTTCTTACGTTAGTGTTTTTCTCTCTCTCCTTTCTTCTCTCTTTAAAATCAATAAAAACATATCCTTGAGTGAGGTTTAAAAAAAGATTTGCATAACTCAATATTTTCTAAAGGACCAATGCATGATGTCACAAAATCAGTAATCCTATATAATAAAAGCCTAATATGCAAATTGAGCAAACTGCAGACCGACCTGTGGAATGACTGGTCCTTATGATGTGCACTGACCACCAGGGGGCAGATGCTCAATACAGGAGCTGCCCCCAGGCCAGCCAAGGTGGGTGCCAGCTGGGTGGGGGGGTGATTACCCCGCCGGTTGCCCTACGGATGGGCCCTGATCACTGACCAGGCCTAGGGATCCTACCCAAGCATGAATTTCGTGCATTGAGCCTCTGTGTGTTATAATGTAACACAGTACAAAAAGTTCATTGAGTTTGATTCAATATCTACATTTTCAGTTACCTTTAAGGAAGTTATTGCTTTTATTTTATCCAAAAAGGCTATTAAAATACTCCTTCCTTTTTCTTTTTTTAAAAATATTTTATTGATTTTTTTACAGAGAGGAAGGGAGAGGGATAAAGAGTTAGAAACATCAATCAGCTGCCTCCTGCACTCCCCGCCCTGCCCCCCCTGGGGATATGCCCACAACCAAGGTACATGCCCTTGACCAGAATCAAACCTGGGACCTTTGAGTCCAAAGGCCGACACTTTATCCACTGAGCCAAACCGGTTAGGGCCTCCTTCCTTTTTCAACTGCATGTCTGTATAAGATCAGATTTTTGTTATATATGTCAAACAAAATATATGGCAAAAGAGTGAAAACAGTCTTGGCCTGTGTTTCCCAGTGGTTAGAGCGTCAGCCCATGCACTGAAGGGTCATAGGTTCGATTTGTACCTGGGTTGCAAGTTCTATCCCCAGCCCTGGTCTGGGCGTGTGCAAGAGGGAACCAATCAATGTGTGTCTCTCTCACGTAGGTCTCTCTTCCTCTCTCCCTCTCTCCCTCTCTCCCTCTTCCTCTCTCTCTCCCTCTCTCCCTCTTCCCCCCCCTTTCCCTATGCTTCCCTCCTTCTCTCCCACTCTCTCTAAAAAGCAGTGGAACCCGGCTGGTGTGGCTCAGTGGTTGAATGTTGACCCATGAACCAGGAGGTCACAGTTTGATTCCCAGTCAGGGCACATGCCTGGGTTGTGGGTTTAGTCCCAAGTAAGGGGCATGCAGGAGGCAGTCAATTGATGATTCTCTCTCATCATTGATTTTTCTCCATCACCCTTTCGCTTCCTCTCTTTGAAATCTATAAAAACATATTTTTAAAAATCTATGGAAAAAATATTGAGTGAGGATTAACAAAACAAAAAAGATAAAAAGGAGTAACAAATATGAGATAATAGCTTACATTAAAGAGATTTTTATTTTATTTTATTTTTAAATATACTTTATTGATTTTTTACAGAGAGGAAGGGAGAGAGATAGAGTTAGAAACATTGATGAGAGAGAAACATTGATCAGCTGCCTCCTGCACACCTCCTGCTGGGGATGTGCCCACAACCAAGGTACATCCCTTGACCAGAATCGAACCTGGGACCCCTCAGTCTGCAGGCTGACGCTCTATCCACTGAGCCAAATCAGTTACGGCATTAAAGAGATTTTTAAAAATGTGAAACTGTCACTTTTCTCACTAATTTTTTCGATTTTTGAAAATATCATTTTCATAAAATATATTAACATAGCACTAGATTATTACTGTTACTTTTAAATTAATGGTTATTTTAAAATTTTCTCCATTTTAATTTCTAGCATGTAAATATAAATACAGTAGGTCCTCGGGTTACTTCGGAGATCCGTTCCTATGGTGCGATGTAATGCGATTTTCGCTGTAAGTCGGAACCCACCTACATAAGCACCTATGTTACTCACATGGAGCATATACACAGAGTGATGAAGTGAAACAGTAAAAAAAAAAATTAAAAGAAAGATAATTTCGGACTTTTACTTGTAAATAAATAATAAAAAACAAAGAACAGCCCAAGCACCAAAGGGTCTCTATCTCCCCCCAACTCCCAATCCTCCCACTCTAAAAATCAGTGGGGTATGGAAAAAATATTGAGTGAGGATTAACAAAACAAAAAAGATAAAAAGGAGTAACAAATATGAGATAATAGCTTACATTAAAGAGATTTTTATTTTATTTTATTTTTAAATATACTTTATTGATTTTTTACAGAGAGGAAGGGAGAGAGATAGAGTTAGAAACATTGATGAGAGAGAAACATTGATCAGCTGCCTCCTGCACACCTCCTGCTGGGGATGTGCCCACAACCAAGGTACATGCCCTTGACCGGAATCGAACCTGGGACCCTTCAGTCCGCAGGCCGAAACTCTTCCACTGAGTTAAACCAGCTAGGGCTTTAAGTTGATTTTAGAGAGAGGAAGAGGGGGGAGAGAGAGAGAGATAGAAAAATCAATGATGAGAATTATCAAAAAGCTGCCCCTGGCATGTGGGCCTTCCAACCCCGCCCCCACCCCCCGCCCGGGGTGGGGTGGAGGGCATTGAGCCCACAACCCAGACAGGTTCACTTAAATACAGTAGGTCCTCGGGTTACTTCGGAGATCCGTTCCTATGGTGCGATGTAATGCGATTTTCGCTATAAGTCGGCCCCCACCTACATAAGCACCTATGTTACTCACATGGAGCATATACACAGAGTGATGAAGTGAAACAGTAAAAAAAAAAAATTAAAAGAAAGATAATTTCGGACTTTTACTTGTAAATAAATAATAAAAAACATAAAGCACATATGTACATATGTCAAAATGATGGAACTTTTTTTTTTATATAAGTACTGTAAATGGGATATGGCAAAGTAACCACGAAACAACGTACGTTGAGGCCGGTGTAACTGGAGGACTGTCTGTAATTATAAATTGCATAAACGAAAACTCTTTGGGTTTCCCGATAATTTTTTAAGAGTGTAAAGTAGTCTAAAATCAAAAAGTTTGAGAATTGCTATTTTCAAAAATTCCTTTTACTGAATATATTAGCAATATAAGTTCAGAAACAGAAAAAAAGAAAAGACTAAAGAAGACTAACATAGCATCCATAATCTCACTGCCCCAAAAGAACCATTTGTAGATAGTTTTGTATCCTGTTTTTAAATTTTAATAGTTTATCATAATTATTTTCTCATTAATATATTTTATAAACATGAATTTTAATGGTTTCAGTGGTTCACTCTATAACTTGACTGTACTATAATTTAATCATTCCTCTACTATCAGAGATGTACATTGTTTGCCGTCTTGCCTAATATAAATAACTATTTTTTAATAATTTAGATGAAAGTTTGCTCTATTTTTGGACTTATGTCTTAAGTTCTCCTTAGTAATTATGGAAAAAAATTCTGTTATTGACTCAAACTATGGTTTTATTTTATTGTAAATTAGGTTGTTCTCAAAGAATAACATTTTTTGGGGGGGAATCAGCATTAAGATCTATTTGCCTCATAGAATTATTTTATATGAGCAGTTTCATTTCCATTTTCAAGATAGCATATATTGATTATTTCTATTTTTAGACAGGATAGAATGTTCGATTTATTATTCTTGCATAGGATTTAAGTAGATGTGTCTGGTGCATAAAAACTACTCTTAAAACAGCTGAAAATAGAGGTTTTTCTCTTTAAAATATGTTTTTATTGATTGTAGAGAGAGAAGAGAGAAGGAGAGAGAAACATGGATTGGTTGCTTCCCCATTTGGTTCAGGACCAAACCCACCTGTGCTGTGATAAGGAATCAAATGGCAACCAACTGATCCTTATCAGCCACAGCCCAGGCTTTTCTTTTTCTTTTCTTTTTTTAAGGAAGATATCTTGATTGGATTTGTGTAGTAAAGTAGTTGAGAAAAAAGGGATTAACTGATGGCTTTTCTTCAGTGAACTTTTAATGATCCCAGGCAGGTGATCACAAGTGCAGATTAAGAATGACTTATTTTAGCTATTGTAAATTGTGCTGCTATGAACATAGGGTTGCATATATCCTTTCTGATTGGGACACAGCCTAAGTGCCCACCAGCAGATGAGTGGATTAAAAAACTGTGGTATATCTACATAATGGAATACTACACTGCTATAAAAATGAAGGAATTCTTATCATTTGGATGGTAATTCTTACAGCATGGATGAAACTGGAGAGCATAAATAATATTAAGTGAAATAAGCCAGTCAGAGAAAGATAAATATCACATGATCTCACTCATATGTGGGATATAATGATCAACATAAACTGATGAACAAAAATTGATCCAGAGTCAAGGTGGCACTGAGCAGACCATCCAACCTTGGGGAGAAGGCGGGGGTGGGGGGGTTAAAGATCAACCAAAGGACTTGTATACATGCATATTAGCATAATCAATGGACACAGACACTGGGGTGGTGGGGGCTTGCCCTTGAGGGTGAGAGTGGTGGGGGTTGGGGGGTTAATCGGGGGAAAAAAGACATAATACTTTAAACAACAACAAAAAAGAATGACTTATTTTGCTTTCAATCTGTTCCCTTCAGTATTTCCTATCTTTCCTATCTTTTTCTTTACTGTGAAATACAAGAATTATAAATCATGTCAGTAGTCATTAGTGACTTTCATTTACATCTTAAAGTATAATGACAAACTTTCAGTGTATTAGATAGTCAGGCTACATAATTCAAGAGCAGGGTTTCTTTTTTCCTGACCCCATCACCCCTTTTTGGCAGACAGTCATCCCCAAAGTTACTTTCAGAACTAAGTGTAGGTTTAACATGTTTATACCACTGAAGTTCGCCCATTAAATTTTCAGCTCCCTCTATGCAAGCACTTGAAATATTTTATTTAAGTATATTTTTATTGATTTCAGAGAGGAAGGCAGAAGGAGAGAGAAATAGAAACTTCAATGATGAGAGAGAATCATTGATTGGCTGCCTCCTGCATGCCCCCTACTGGGGATCAAGCCCGAAAACCAGGCATGTGCCCTTGACCAGAATCGAACCCAGGACCCTTCAGTCCACAGGCTGACACTCTATCCACTGAGCCAAATAAAATAGGGCAGCACTTGAAATATTAATGTTAACAAATTGATAGTAATTGTAAAAGTGATTGGAATAATGTAGCAATAAAAACATCCTATTTTGAAATTCCTTTAAATGAAGAAAATAATTTAAATTGTATTTGAATGAGAAAGTGTTTCTTCTTTCCATTTAAAAATTTTTATTTCTTTATTAATTGATATAATTTTATTAATTGATTTATGCTTTAAAACCAGAAAAAGTTGTCCAATGTTCACTGTGTCATTTCCTGAAGCTGAACTTTCACTGAACCACGAAAGCATTCAAGGTATGTTTTCATGGGTAGAGTCATATAAAGTAAATTTGTCTTAGTCTAATTAGATATATTTATTTACAGCTGGGCTAGTCTAGTATATATTGCTATCATACATTTTCAAAAATATTGATTTCAGAAAGGAAGGGAGAGGGAGAGATGGAAAACATCAATGAAGATAATCTTTCATCGGCTGCCTCCTACACACTCCCTACTGGGGACCCAGCCCAAAACCACTGAGCCACATCGGCCGGGTAAAAAATATTTTTTAAAAATGTTAATAGTGTACCAAATAGTCTCAATGCAAAAAGAAAAGCAACTATAGTAGGGTGTTTAAGACTTAATGACTTTAAGAAATAGGAACCTGTTAATACATGAGCTTTTTGTTTTCTCTATTAAATACATAATGTTTATAAAGCATAGGATATTTTTGTTTGTCACTGTGTAAGTACAGAAGAAAGAAAACAGAATTGTAAGTCAAGTTGTCCTGGGATAAGAACTGTACCAAGAAAAGGGAAGACCACATGGCATCAGCAGCCACACATAAAAACATGTAATAAGTGGGGTCTAATTAAGTCCCAAGATGGCAGACTAACTTTATATTCAGTTAAGGAGACTTTTCTACACAGATTAGGTCCCTCATCTCTTAGGAAATTAAAGCCTTAGATGGTCCTGCTAGTCATGATAAGATATTAAAATTGCAGGCATAAATTTGCAATCATGCTAACAGAATAGGTCAATATATAATAATGATAGCACAAAAGCTTTTGTAACATTGGCCACGTAAAACTTAAAGGTAGCATTCTTGGGCAAAACATTAGATCATAAAAAATAACCTTTGTGAAGTTTTTTTTTAATTAAATCTTTATTGTTCAGATTATTACAGTTGTTCCTCTTTTTCCCCCCATAGCTCTCCTCCACCAGGTTCCCCTCCCACCTTCCGCCCTCACCCCCCAAACCACTGTCATTCATAGCTGCACGAGTTTTGTCCAGTCTCTTCCTGCATCCCCCAAACCCCTTTCCCCCCCAAGAATAGTCAGTCCACTCACTTTCTATGCCCCTGATTCTATTATAATCACCAGTTTATTCTGATCATCAGATTATTTATTCACTTGATTTTTAGATTCACTTGTTGATGGATGTTGTTCATAAACTTTGTTGTTCAGAATTTTTTATCTTTACCTTTATCTTCTTCCTCTTCTTAAAGAATACCTTTCAGCATTTCATTTAATGCTGGTTTGGTGGTGATGAACTCCTTTAGCTTTTTCTTATCCGTG
>NW_006299705.1:2519234-2523773 GCF_000327345.1 Myotis davidii | reverse complement strand
ATCAGTTGTTTGCTTGCTTTCATTTATTTCATTTGTGACATGTTTCTTTGTCTCCACATTTTAGTTGCTTCCTTGTTTTCATTTCTATGTATTAAGTCGATCTTTTCTCTATCCTGGAATTGGTAAATTGACCTCATGTAGTAGGTGTCCTGTAGGGTCCAGTGGCTCAGCTTCCCCAGTCACCTGAGCTGGGCCCTCTAGGTACACCTCTGTGTGGTCTGTGTGCACAGTCTTGTTGTAGATGAGCCTTTATTGCTGTTAGCTTCATTGGAAAGAATTGGCCTCCAGGCCAATTGGCTGTGAGAGTCAGCTGTGACTATGGTGGGAGAACTTCTGTACTGAGGACACCCTTATGAGGCAAGACTTGCTCCACTGGGGCTTTGGTGCTCACTGAGTCTGCCCCCTGAGTGTGTCCCTTATGGATTTGAGGAGTTGTAATTGGATGGTCCCACTCTGACCACTGGATACAGTGGCTCTTTGATCTAAGGAGCTGCTAATCTAGCCTCTGCCTGAGGCTACCCAGCAGAAGTCAGTTGTAAATCAATGCAAATTGCCCTGGGGCCTTGGGCCAGCTGCGGTTTGTTAAGTAATTTTCAGATTACAAAAGGCCGGGCCTTTCATATGCAAAAGCCTCCATAGATGGCTTGGGTGGGGCGGGGTCTCGGGATCAACAGGGCGGGTGGAGAGAGCAGTATGGCTGCTCTCGGTCCTGCCCTCAGAGGCCCCGGCAATCGCTGCGAGGGCCTCTGAGAGAAAGCTGCCCTCGAGTTCTGACTGATGCCAGACAGTCCATTTTCTCCTTGTATGAGTCTGGGTCCCCAGAGACTCGCCCGGAACTGGAGCTCAGAGCTTGAGACTTCCTCCCAACTGAAAAAGACAACCATGTTCTCAGCCGCCAGCCCTCTCCCCATGCGCCTCTGTACCTCTGTATTTTACTTCCGCACCGCGCCTCCTCTGAGTCTCGGTATGCTTTTCTCTTTCCTTCTTGTAGAATTTCCACTCAGCCAGCCTTCCTGTGGTTCTGGATGATGTCCATTCTGTCGTTTAGTTGTATTTTTGAAGTGGTTGTGCGAGACAGCAATCTCCGGTGTTTACCTATCCCGCCATCTTTGTTTCTCCCCTTTGAGAAGTTTAAGTTTATTAAAGTAAAGCCAGATAATTGGCTGTTCAGTTTTGAATTCTCTTGAGGGAAATGTGTCATGCACCAAGAAAAAAATCAGTCAATAACTTCAATCATAAGAAAGCATAGGAACAGATATAGAAATAATGTAGAATGAATTATACCAATGTATTGTTATAGAATTAGGTTAAGAGTACTAATAAGTTTTATGGCCATTGTATTCATGTGTGTTTTGTCTAATAGTATGTTTGAAATTGCAAACATGTTACATTTGCAGTTTAAATTATTTAAGGGAATTTAAGTTTGTAATTAATGTTGAAATATTAAAGAACCAGTAGTTTTCAGATTAAACAAAAGTTTAATAAATTGACCATTAAACAAATGTAAATACAAATAGTAATGGATGTTTCTCTTCAAGTATAAAAACCTTTGTGGTTTTTCAGATGTCTAATTAATAGCAAATAGCCTAATATAATTCAGATTATGCCAAACATGCCTTCCAAATGTGGTGAAAACCTATTTAGCATCTTTTACAAGATGCAATTTATAGATAAACTGGAACAATCATGAAGCTACAGAGGTACCATAGTAGAGATTGAAGTCCTTTTTTTATGTAAGTACTAGACTCCCAGTGCACAAATTCATGCACCAGTGAGGTTCTCCAGCCTGGCCGGTGGGATCAGGCCGAAACCGGCTCTCTGAAATCCCCCAAGGGGTCCCGATTGCAAGAGAGTGCAGGCTAGGGCGAGGGACCCCACTGGTGCTCAATTGGGTCCAGGGAGGGATTTGGGAGGTTGGCCAACTGGGGAGGGACCACAGGAGGGCTTGATTGGCCGGACCCCAGAAGCAAGCTAACCTACAGGTTAGAGTGTCTGCCCCCTGGTGGTCAGTGCACGTCATAGTGAGTGGTTGAGCGGCCTTAGCATATCATTAGCATATTACTCTTTGATTGGTTGAATGGACAACTGGATGACCAAACACTTAGCATATTAGACTTTTATTATGTAGGATGTCTTGAACAATTTGAGAGAGAGGTGACATGGATGATAGCATGCCTTGGGTATTCCTTTCTCTCCTTTGGATTTTGATCATGATAATGAGGGTCAGCAATAGTTAGGCAAAAGATCTATTCTCATTTTTCTCATACTCGGTCCTAGAAAAACAGGGTTTCACTATGCCCTGCATTTCCCACACTTCCAACCTCCTACCCATTTGGCCTTCTGAGAGCCGTTATACCTTATGATGCTATTGGTATCTGCACTTTTGCCACACGAATAGCATCATAAGGCACTCATTGAACTTCTGAGTCGCAAGTATTTTACTGAATGTTCCTTTAAAAGTGCCATTGGACTTTTAACTTCAGAATTATAACTTCATGGTGTTTCTTGATGCCATGAAGCTTCTGTGACTTGAGACTCAGAAATAATTCCCTTCCCTTCTGACACTTCATTGAGTTTCCTCTTGCCTTTACTCTTCAGAGTGTTCAGCACAGGAAGCTCCTTTTGTTATCATCCTAGACTGTGGGTTAATTTACATATAAAGAAACGATTACATTGTTAGATAGTATAATTGACTCTGTTCTCATACAATTCTCTCTTCTCCCTCCCGATTCAGAGTAATTCTAACCAAAATAAGTAAATGATCTTTAGTAAATATGATAATATTGGCCTTAACATAGTTGGTTTATAAGTTAAAATTCAGTTCCTCTGAGCCTGTTCTTTTCATTTGGCACTTTAGAATTTATTTCCTATACAGTACATTTTATCTTTTCAAGTGATAAGTAGAAAATCTTTTAATAATTTATTAAAGGAGAGACAGGAACTCAAGAAAAATACTTTTTTTATTTGTGAAAACTGTTTTAAGTAAATTTTGTTGCTGGAAAGTGAGAATTCCTTCTAAATGTGCTTTTAAATATAGTAATCAAATTATAATAATACACTTCATTACATTAATTTATCAAGTTTTAAGAATAGTAACTATTGGCATAAAAGAATGATCGTTTTTATATTGAGGTGGTTAGTTAGAAACAACATAAAAGATGACTGAGATTCTTTCTTTACTATTCAGAGAAGGAGGGAGAGGATGAACTCTTTTTCTCTTTTTGAACTCTAACCCCAAAGGATTTGAGAATTTATTAAAAACAAAAACCTCCTTGCAAAGATGATTGAAGATGTATCTATTGTTTTTAAAGTGTTCCTTTATTGGTATTACATTTTAAACAACCAGAGTTATAAAATTTTAAACAAAGATATTGATAGTGTTATATATCATTATTGCTTGGCACAAAGGACTCTAATGCAAGGATAAGAAATGATTTATTCTTACGACTTTTTGCTCATCATTCTTCGAGGAACTGGAATACCATGATCTTCCTAGCTGATTTTCATAGCTTTTCCTCTTCAAATGGCAAAGGTGAAGCAAATAATAATAATTACAGGTTTTGCAGGCGGTAAAGCTCAGTGAGCATATAAGCTCAGTATGTTTATTTCCCCCCTGAAAAACCTGTCTTGCTTGTGAGGATGTATTCTGAGGTTTGGTGGATAATTACTTGCTTACACTCTAGGTCTGGATATTGCCTAATCAAAAGAAACCAAAGTAATGACTCAAACATATGCCAGTGAGCCCTGAATTCCTGCGTAAGTGTGTCAGAGTGGCAGGGCCTTGCTGGTGCAGGTTGGAGGCAAGAGGAATGGAGGAGGGGAAATATCTCTTTTCTTGATCCTCCTTAACTTGGTGTGAATTGCTGTCATCCAGCTCATCTCAGAGGCAGCAGGCCAGGTGAGGAGTTGATGGTGAAGGCACATTTAGGACAACCTCCTGACTCTACATGGGCATTCCTTTTCATGCTTAACTTGACAGCATGAATTTCTTTAAATTATAATACCTATACTGGATAAGAACACTCAGAAAGTAGATGTGATTTTTTCCCTGGTAGTTATAAACAGTTAGAATAGCTCAGCCAAAATAGAAAGGTTGGCTTTTAGCTAAAATAATTCCAAATAATTATAATTTTACTTGACTTCATGTAAAATATTTTTAAAGAAATGGCAAAATTTTCTTTTATAAACTTTATTGGCAACATAATCATACTTTTATGTCAAATTGGTATAACATTTAGAAAATATTTGAAATGTTACATATATTTCTGAGGGAGTCATTTCAAGTTATATGATTAAGAAATGCCAGGTGAGGGTATGTATGGTTTTAGTACTTTAATAAAACTGGAATGTAAACATATATTTTTCTCTTCTAGGGCCTAAGGCTGAAAATCCTGAAGTTTTGCCACACCCAGCAAAGGTTGGTCTACATAACTGAGATGAAGCATGCAGATCAGAGGTTTAGATTTTTTAAAAAAAATTATGATGATTAAAGCCTCAAGCCCATTTAGACTCTTCCTTGGTCAATATTACTATACCTGT
>NW_006299705.1:2514589-2518929 GCF_000327345.1 Myotis davidii | reverse complement strand
AGGGACTTGTTCAAGTCAAGAACCCGGAAGCAAGAGAAAGAGCATAAAATTTGGAACCAGATAGGTGTGCATTCCAAGTGTGTTATTTATATGTGTAGAATTCCACTTCACAGTGGTATGTGTAGATACCCATTTCACAGGATTGTGAGGACAGAGCAATGATAGTTCATGGTGTCTGGACCTTAGTTGGTGCTTAATAATATGTGTTTCTCCCTTATTTCACTCCTTCACAAATTTTTTATTTCAGGCTCGAGTCCCTTTTCCTCTATGGCTCTTTCTCAGATAATTCTGTTGATCTTGACCAAATTGCTCTCTCTTTAACATTCGTTATTCACTGACTATATCAGTATTTCTTAAGCACTTGCATCCTATAAAATTAATAGATCTTTTGAGAAAAAGAATTTTTTTGAACAAAGAAGTTTGGAGAACACTGTATCCTAAAGTCTCAGATTTATAATGTGCATACTATGAAAATTCTTATGGTAAAGAAACCAAGCATTTTAAAAACAATCATGAAAGCTTGCTGCAGACTCCCTCTTCCCTTCTCCAGAAAACGATCTTGTAATACATTAGGCCACTCTATGGTTTATGCCATTCATTTGAGTTCATACAGTATTTTTGACATTATTTATACTTTATTTTATGTCTTATGTACTTATGTTTTTAATCTTCCGTTAGAAATTAAATTCTTTTAGGGCAGTGTCCAATATACAGGGTGTCCCAAAAAATGTAGACAAGCTTTAACAGCTGATAGTTCAATTGATGTTTCTTTCTTTTTAGATTTAACGAACATTGCCTTTATAGTTATTCAAAGTGTATATACTTTATTACAGCTATGGCTTTGGATTTAATAGCTATAAAGATTTTAAATAGGAGGGAGACCTTGAACTGTGACTTTAAGAATGGATAGGATCTGGTTCTTGAATTCCTTCTAAATTCCTTTTATCTTTCAGAGAAAATTATAGTTAGCATTACTGCTAAATAAATATATCTTCTTAAGCTTTGTGTGTTATGTACGCAAGAAAATAAATTGTGGCAGGTAGAAAAGGAGGAGAGGGAATGAATAGTTTTCATTTTTCTTTTCAAATCAGAATATTAAAGGGCTTACAATTTACAGTTCATTTTATCAGAGTGGTGTGGCACTGGAAGGTGGATTTGATTTTTAGGAATAGTACATTATTGAAACCCATTCTGTTATTTAAGGTCAAGCAAATAAATGGTTTTTAGTATTGACAAGAAGTTCAGTTCCTTTAAAATACTGAGAGTGGTTTACTTTAATGGCTTATAAAAAATTTGAAAGTACTTTCAAAAGAGGAAGTCTAATAACATTTTGAGCATTAGAAATACTTGAGAATGGGTGAAACCTATTAAGGTGATGATTTTGAAAAATAATAGTCATTCAGAAATATAAGTTTTGTGGTTTTTGGTTAAAAAATTCACAACTCAGAACCATTTCTTTATAGGCAGGGCTCATAATATTTACATAGAACTGTGCCCTCATTTCTCCTCTTTGTTCCTCTGACCTGTCTTTTGGCTTTTTACTTCACATTTATATATTCATAAAGAGGTGGGAAATAAAAAGAAGATGAAAGTATACCAATTTTATTCCTGGTCAATAATTTTTTAAAAATTCAATAGGTTTATGACCAAGTTTTTGACAACTATTAACTGCAGTGAAATTTTGAGATAATCTGTTAAGTATCCATGCCATCTCTGCTTCTTTCTTTTAGCACAGTTAAACTTAGCTGAACAGATAAGTTGCCATCTGTAATTATGGTCCAGCCAATTTTACCCTTGGTCTACTTTTGTTTGTTTAGCCATTTGTTCATTAGTGATTTGGTATAGGAAAGTAGTATAGACTATTTTTATTTTGTAAAATTATTTATTGCTTAAAGTATTACAAAGAGTATTACATATGTCTCCCTTTAGACTATTTTTATTTATAGAAGGGGAGGAAATTTGTTAAAATTTTTTGGTGATAACTTACTGACATGATAATTTGGAAAACTATAAAGTTTTCATTTTAAACACTTCTTTGTATATACTGTACTGATGGAATTTCTTTTTTGAATACATAGGAGCTAAATGCAGACAGAGATTCTCCTGAAATGAGCCTTCTCTCAGGTACTGCTATTAAAGTATCTGATATGGTTGCTGTCAAGGAGAATTCATTAATAGAGTCGCAGAAGATCTTAGCAGCACCAAATGTATTTTTTGAGTCTGGAAAGGAAGTCACATTAACCATCACTTCTGAAGAAACCAAAGATGAAGAAAGCTCTGTTGAAACTTTTGTTTCTGCCTTAGAAAAGTTAATAACATCACCAGCAAACACTCAGGAGGAGACATTGTTTGGAATAATGAATGATATTGAATCTAGAGAGTTGATGAGCCCATCGAGCAACTCTTTGAATTCGCTATCAATACCTTTGACATGTCACAGAGATTTACTAGAAAACACAAAGGATGATGCATTGCCAGCTGAGTTGTTAGCAGCCATAAACACATTGTCAGAAGCCATGGTGGGACCCATTTGTCACAGAAAAGAGGGAGGCAGCAGTCTCAGTGCTGGAAATGAGCCCAACATGTCTCAGACTGATGAAGATTGTACACAAATAGCAGAGGTGAATTTTGAGTCTCTTTGTTCTACTCCACCATATGAACAAGATTCCAAGTTAGCCGAGCTGCAGGACCAGACTGATGAAGATTGTACACAAATAGCAGAGGTGAATTTTGAGTCTCTTTGTTCTACTCCACCATATGAACAAGATTCCAAG
Source organism: Myotis davidii (assembly GCF_000327345.1). Lineage (NCBI taxonomy): Eukaryota > Metazoa > Chordata > Mammalia > Chiroptera > Vespertilionidae > Myotis > Myotis davidii. Next base: position 2,516,155 of record NW_006299705.1, on the reverse strand, counting down.
TTAGCCGAGCTGCAGGACCAGACTGATGAAGATTGTACACAAATAGCAGAGGTGAATTTTGAGTCTCTTTGTTCTACTCCACCATATGAACAAGATTCCAAGTTAGCCGAGCTGCAGGACAAGCATCCTTCAGTGCAGCAAGTAAGTGCAAGTATGAGTTTGATTTTGCCTTTTAAGAAGTCTTCATTGCCCGTATACTTTATTTTAAAATCAAGCCTTCTACACAAATATCAACACTCAGAAAAGACTTTTTGACTTTGAAGCATAGTGATCTATTTTTTTTTAATTTTAAATATATTTTTATTGATTTCAGAGAGGAAGGGAGAGAGAGATAGAAACATCAATGACGAGAGAGAATCATTGATTGGCTGCCGCCTGCACAGCCTCCACTGGGGATCAAGCCCGCAACCCTGGCATGTGCCTTGACCGAGAATCAAACTGTGACCTGGTTCATAGGTCGACACTCAACCACTGAGCCACACCAGCTAGGCTAGTAATCTTTTTAGAGGTTCCTAGGGTTGAGTTTTCAAGGGGGCAAAAGTTAAAATAGATCAGTTTCTCCCCAGAAGACCTGCAAAGACATATCATTAGATTGCTTACATACAGGAAAGAGAGAATTCTTTACCAGAATTTTCCCTATTACCTAGGAAAGTCACTATGTCTACCTGGGTGCACAGTGGAGATGAGATACTTACACCTAACAGGACATAAATATATGTAATTGGGCTGCTAAGAGAGGGAAAAGGTATGCCTGGCTTCAGGAGAACTTTGCATTCCTAGTCTGAGGTTACTGCCAGGTGTCACAGTGCCTATAGTATCATGCCTGGAGACCCTGCAGTGGCCTACCACTTGCGAAGTCCCTTTTCCTTGTTGACAATTAAAAAAAAAATTATTGTTTTCCTGATTAAAATAGTAATATATCCTCATTATACAAAAATTAAGCATTACAGCAATACATAATAATATAGTCTACCACAATTCCACTTTCCAGAGATAATCACTATTAACAGTTTAGTGTATCTCTGATTACTTCTATGCATAGTCTATATAATTTTTTTGTCTTTTTTAATTTTTATTAAATCTTTATTGTTCAGATTGTTACATTTGTTCCTCTTTTCCCCCCCATAACTCCCCTCCTTCCAGTTCCCACCCCACCCTCTGCCCTCACTCCCCACCCACTGTCCTCATCCATAGGTGCACGATTTTTGTCCAGTCTCTTCCCGCATCTCCCACACCCTTTTCCCCCCCAAGAATAGTCAGTCCATTCCCTTTCTATGTCCCTGATTCTATTATAATCACCAGTACATTCTGTTCATCAGATTATTTATTCACTTGATTCTTAGATTCACTTGTTGATAGATGCATATTTGTTGTTCATAATTTGTATCTTTACCTTTTTCTTCCTCTTCCTCTTCTTATAGGATACCTTTCAGCATTTCATATAATCCTGGTTTGGTGGTGATGAACTCCTTTAGCTTTTCCTTATCTGTGAAGCTCTTTATCTGACCTTCACTTCTGAATGATAGCTTTGCTGGATAAAGTAATCTTGGTTGTAGGTTCTTGGCA
>NW_006299705.1:2510470-2513828 GCF_000327345.1 Myotis davidii | reverse complement strand
ACGGGAGCTCAGAGCCTGAGACTCCCTCCCGATTGAAAACAACAACTGTGCCCTCAGCCGCCAGCCCACTCCGCGTGCGCCTGCACACCTTAGTATTTTACTTCCACACTGCGCCTCCTCTGAGTCTCAGTATGCTTTTCTCTTTCCTTCTAGTTGTAGAATTTCCACTCAGCCAGCCTTCCTGTGGTTCTGGATGATGTCCATTCCGTCTTTTAGTTGTATTTTTGAAGTGGTTGTTCGAGGTAGCAAACTCGGGTGTTTACCTATGCCGCCATCTTGGTTTCTCCGATGCATAGTCTATATAATTTTATGTAAATGGAACTATAATACATATAATGTAAACATATAATTTGTTTTTTAAATTTAACAATAATCTCGGTTATCTTTCTGCCTCAGCAAATGTAGCACACAACTTAAATATTTTTATTTGCTGCATGTCATTCTACTGCATGATTTATGTGTGTGTGTGTGTATGTAATTTATTTCACCAATTCACTAATTATGGTTATTTGGATTATTGTTCTTTATTTTGGCTATTATCAAAATGCTTCTGTGAACATCCTGGGAAGGTTTAAATAACATGATACTAAGGTCATACTGCAACATACATACCTAGGATAAAAGACTACATTTAATTTTGGTAAAAAAAAATCTCAAAACAGACATAATAGGACTAAAAATTATTCAGAAAAAGAGAAACTAATCACAGGAACATGGCATGAAAATTAAAACATTTGCATATTCTAATCTGAGATGAGGTAGTATGAATAACGTGTAGGAAATTATGATTGGTATTGATAGAGTAGGCATGACCTTAGCAAGTCTTCAAGAAAAAAACTTTTTAAAAGTAGAAAGAAGAAATCTTTGAATAATTGCTTGAGTTTGCTAATTTTCTTTTTTGATTAAGGCAGGGATCCTCAAACTTTTTAAACAGAGGGGGCCAGTTCACTGTCCCTCAGACCGTTGGAGGGCCGGACTATAGTTTAAAGAAAAACTATGAACAAATTCCTATGCACACTGCACATATCTTATTTTGAAGTAAAAAAACAAAATGGGAACAAATACAATATTTGTATTTGCATGTGGCCCGCAGGCTGTAGTTTGAGGACCCCTGGATTAAGGTATTACTTATGTGTCTTTATCTCCCCCTTGCCCCCCTACCCCTACTCATGCCCTCACCCCCCTGGTGTCTGTGTCCATTGGTTAGGCTTATGTGCATGCATACAAGTCCTTTGGTTGATCTCTCCCCCTTACCCCCTATCTTCCCTCTGAGGTTTGACGGTCTGATTGATGCTTCTCTGTCTCTGGATCTGTTTTTGTTCATTGGTGTATGTTGTTCATTATAGTCCACAAATGAGTGAGAACATGTGATATTTATCTTTGTCTGACTGGCTTATTTCGCGTAGCATAATACTCTCTAGTTCATCCATGCTGTAGCCTGTTTTTGCAATGAGTTTTGTCCCAGTGACATTAAATAATCATTGTTGATTATTGGTTGTTTATTGAATATTATATTTATCTAGGGGCCCAGTGCACAAATTCATACACCTTGAAAGGAACTGTGGGCCATGAGGCTGCTGTGGGCACAGGGGCGGGTCTTGGCCCATCCTCTGCACCCCCACCCAGCCCTTCCCACTGCAGCCCCCAGTCCCCTGTCTGCCGGCAGCCTTGCTCCTGCCACTCCCATGTGCTGATGGCGCTGGCCCCACTCACACCCACTAATGGTGTGGAGTGATTTGGGCCAGCGCCAGCAGCAGGTGCAAGCGCTGGGCGGGACCGCGGTACACAGGAGCAAAGAATTTTCAGTAACCCACCAAAGGCTCGCCCCGATGATAGCGATTGGCGCCCTGCCTTGATCTGGCGCCCCCACTCACCTGTTTTACCATCCTGCTGTGGCTAATGCCCACCATGTTTCGCGCTCTGCCGCCTGCTGCCGATGCCTGTCATGTTCTGTGTGTGCCCCCTGGAGTCAGCGCAAGTCACAGCGACTGGTTCTTCAGTTGTTCCGCCGTTCGGTCTATTTGCATATTAGGGTTTTATATATATAGATAATTATAATCAATACATATAAACTATTAACCAATGAAAATTATTAATTTAATGTTAAAAGAAACCATGATTAAATATATCACTCAATAAATAAATAAAATTAGAAGATTGATTTAGAGCAAAAAAAATTAAATACTCTTACATAGCTGTAATAAAAATATGGATCTTGTTACCTTGAGAAGCTTTGCAATCTGGATATATAAATAATTCAGGAAAGCTTTACATGATATTTATAAAAATATATTTCATCATGGAAGTTAAATCTATAATGAATTATTAAGGAGGGAAGTTAGAGCTATTCATAATATACTGTTAACCTTTTAAAATCAGTATAATAATTACATATTATCTTATTCCATAAAATATCATTAACTACTGCTGTCAAATAACAAAATATCTAGGCTGAATAGAACATAGATCTAGCCTAGTGTGATATCTCTACCTTTTGTATGTGTCTATGCTACCTGTTTCCTGTGAAAAAGCACCCAGGTTTGCCACTAAATTTTAAGGATGAATATTGATAAAAATAACTTTTACTTATATTCTGCTTAACTTAGGCTGTTATTTTTTATTTATTTTTTATTTTTATTTTAAACCAAAATAAGAATATATTTTATTTCATATATGGGTTAGTTAAATGATAATACTTTACATTTAAAAACATTAACACAATAAAAAGTGTATCTCCATAAATGTACTTATTTGGTATTGCCAATAGCTCTGAAGTTAAAAAATATAGTGTACATTTAAATACAGAAGCTAAAAATTAACTTAGGCTTTTAAATATGTACTTTCTTTTATTCTATAAACCAGAGGCCCGGTGCACAAATTGTGCATGGGTAGGGTCTATAGGCCTGGCCAGTGATCAGGGCCTTCCAGCTGCCAGCCGAGACCTTCCTTCCAGCTGCAGGTTGGGGCCTTCCTTCCCTGGCTGCTGGCTACCAGCTGGGACCTTTCTTCCCCAGCTTCCAGCTGCTGGCCAGGGCTTTCCTTTTCCAGCTGCCAGCTGCTGGCCGGGGCCTTCATTCTGCACCACCCCCTGGTGGTCAGTGCATGTCATAGAGAGTGATTGAACTCCCAGTCTCCTGGTTGAACTCCTGAGGGGACACTTTGCGTATTAGCCTTTTAAATATATACTAGAGGCCTGGTGCACAAAATTTGTGCACTGGCGGGGTGGGTGGAGTTTACCCTCAGCCCAGCCTGTACCCTCTCCAATCTGGGACCCTCTCATGATCCGGGACCACTGGCTCCTAACTGCTCAACTGCCTGCCTGCCTGATTGCCCCTAACTGCCCCTCCCACTGGCCTAG
>NW_006299705.1:2508052-2509560 GCF_000327345.1 Myotis davidii | reverse complement strand
GCACGCGCAGAGCAGGGCCGATCAGGGGGTTGGGGAGCTCCCCTCTATCAGGCACAGAGCAGGGCCGATTAGGGGGTTGGGGTGCCTTCTCCTGTCACGAACAGAGCAGAGTGGATAGGGAGGTTGTGGCCCTGCCCCCTGTCACACACAGAGCCGCAGGATGATCAGGGGGTTTGGGCACTGCCCCCTGTCACACTGCTCCAGGGGCCAGGAGGCCTCGCGGCTCTGCTGATCCCAGTGCTGGGGAGGCCTCGCAGCTCCCCTTGACACCAGGGCAGTGAGGCCTCGCTGCCCCACTGATCCCGGTGCTGGGAGGCCTCACGGCTTCGCTGATCCCAGTGCCAGGAGGCCTCACAGCTCCGCTGATCCCAGTGCTGAGAGGCATATTACCCTTTTACTATATAGGATAGAGGCCTGGTACATGGGTGGGGGCCGGCTGTTTTGCCCTGAAGGGTGTCCTGGATCAGGGTGGGGGGGTCCCGCTTAGGTGCCTGGCCAGCCTGGGTGAGGGGCTGATGGCCATTTTTAGGCTGGCCACACCCCCCAGCAACCCAAGTTCCCAGCCCTTCCTTGAGTGAAGGCCACAGCAGTCTGGAAGCAGGTATCTGGGATTTATTTATCTTCTATAATTGAAACTTTGTAGCCTTGAGTGGAGCCAAGGGCCGGCCAGGGCAGGTGTGAAGCTTTGCTTCCTCCATCACCGGGGGCAACCCAAGCCTCCTGCTCACTCCAGCTCCGTGGCTGCCGTCATCTTAGTTGGGTTAATTTGCCTACTCACTCCTGATTGGCTTGTGGGCGTGGCTTGAGCATAGCAGAGGGATGGTTAAAAATTTGCATGTTTCTCTTTTATTATATAGGATTACATACATTTTTATTATATTCACATATGTCTGGGTTTTTATACTTTCAACTTGTAAGAGGCATTTTTATGTACTCAAAGGACAAGATAAAACTTATTTCTCCTAGTTTTAATATTTTTGTATCATTATAATTATTTGAATATGTATTTATTTATATTTTATTACAGACTCTAGAAGATCCAAATCCATTTGTACTGCAGACATTGGTTGATCAAAATGTAATCTCTTCTGATCCACTAAATAATAAGAGGAATTCAGATCCAGTGGAAAATAGCTCTGACCAGGACCCTCCATCTGTGTTAAGGAGATCATCCAGAATTAAAGTAGGCAAATATACAAAGCACAAAGATGACATGTATAAGATACCAGAAAAGATTTTACCCACAATACTTGGCTGTGAGAGTCAAGCAAAAAACTCTTCAACTGAGACTTTCAGGTATGCTATGAAATTATATTTATCTACCAGGTATGCTACAGACCTTATAGATAAATCTATGCTTGGGACATTGAGTCAGTGTATAGTTATCCCAAGTAAAGAACTTTACTTTTTAGTATTGGTAAATTTTTATCTTGCAGTTGCTTTTTTTAAGCTAGAAAACTCTTTTACTTCTTTTTTTAAAATTTTGTTTTATTGCTTAAAGTATGACA
>NW_006299705.1:2501953-2507423 GCF_000327345.1 Myotis davidii | reverse complement strand
ACTTGTAAGTCTATTTCTTTCACCAGGTAGGGGAAGTTTTCTGTCATTATTTCTTCAAAGAGGTTTTCAATATCTTGCCCTCTCTCTTCTTCTGGCACCCCTATAATTCAGATGTTGGTACGCTTGAAGTTGTCCCAGACGCTCCTTACACTATCTTCATATTTTTGGATTCTTTTTTCTTTTTGCTTTTCCGGTTGGGTATTTTTTGTTTCTACGTATTTCTAGCTGGTTTGGCTCAGTGGATAAAGCATTGGTCTGTAGACTGAAGAGTCCCAGGTTAGATTCCAGTCAAGGGCACATGCCTGGTTTGTGGGAGACAGCCGATCAATCAATGATTCTCTCTCATCATTGATGTCTCTGTCTCTCTCTCTGTCTCTCTCCCTCTCCCTCTCCCTCTTTCTCTCTCTCTCCTCTCTCCCTCTCTCCTCTCCCTTCCTCTCTGAAATCAATTAAAAAAAAGGCAGGGTGTTTTTTTTTTTCCTTTCTATGGCTGGATGGTATTCTGTTCTATATCTATACCACATTTTCTTTATCAAGTCATCCAACAATATAGATTTTTTTTCATGTCTTGGCTATTGTAAATAATCTTGCAATGAACATGAAGGTGCAGATAGCTTTTCAAGATCGTGATTTTGTTTCCTTTGGATAAATATCTGGAAGCAGAATTGCTGGATCATGTGGTAGTTTCATTTTTAATTTTTTTTTTTTTAGGAAACTCCGTTCTGTTTTCTGTAATGGCTGCACCAATTTATATTCCCAATAACAGTGCACAACCATTCCCTTTTCTATCTGCTCACCAACACTTGCTATTTCTTATCTTTTGATAATAGCTACTCCACAGGTATAAGGTGCTATCTCATTGTGGTTTTGATTAGTATTTCCTTGATGGTTAGTAATGTTGAGTACTTTTACATATAACTCATGTACATCCATTGGCCATTTGGATGTCTTTTTTTGAAAAAGGTCCTTTTAGTTCCTCTCCCATTTAAAAAATGTTTTTATAATTGATTTTTAGAGAGAGAGGAAGAGAGGGGGATAGAGAGATTGAAACATCAATGAGAAACATCATTGATCGGCTGCCTCCTATCTGTCCCCTATTGGGGATCCAGCCCGCAAGCTGGGCATGTGCCCTCACCGGGAATTGAACTGGTGACCTCTTGGTTCCTGGGTCAATGCTCAACCGCTTAGCCGCACTGGCCAGGATCTCTCCCATTTTTAAATCATATTTTATTGGCTATTGAGTTGTATGTTTATATATTTTGGATTTTAACCCCCTTATCAGATATATGATTTGCAGATGTTTTCTTCCATTCAGTAGGTTGCCTTTTCACTTTATTGATGGTTTCCTTTGCTCTGCAGAAGGTTTGGTGTAGTTCCACTTGCTTGTTTTTGTTGCCTTTGCTTTTGGTGTTAATTTCAAAAAATAATTGCCAAGACAAGTGTGAAAGTGCTTACCCCTATGTTTTTTCCTATGAGCTTTATGGTGTTAGGTCATACTCTCAAATCTTTAATCCATTTTGAGCTAATTTTTGTGTATGGTGTAGGATCATGATCCAGTTTTATTCTTTTGCATGTGGTGGTCCAGTTTTCCCAATACCATTTATTGAAGAGACTATCTTTTCTCCATTGCACATTCTTGGCTCCTTTATCATAAATTAATTGATGCATGATTAGGTTTATTTCCAGGCTTCCTATTATCTGCATGTCTGCTTTTATGCCAATATTTTGCAGCTTTTGATCAGTGCCATACCACATGGCAAGTTCTTTTTCTTGCAAAGAGCCTGCCTCTTTTTCCCTAGAAGGTAAATAGAGTGGATAGTCGCATGTCAACTTGGGAGAGTGAGGGGCAAGAGACTCAGAATACACTTGCAGGTGACTTCCCCTAAAGGAGAGAAGCACACAGGTGCCACTAAGAATAGGCTAGAAACTGTACTGACTAGCATACCTGCCACAGATTTATCTGCTGTTTTCTCAGGAGCCATCTCCTTATTTAAAATTGCTGTGCTGCTTGACAGCAGCTCAGTAAAATACCTTTGAGTTTTAAAAATTTAGTCAGAATTTTATATGGCTCTCTGTGAATGGTTATAGAGAACATGAGAATAATTTAAAAAAATAAACTTTTAAAAAACGTATTTTTCAAGAATGCAGGGTACTGCTTTAGTGATTGAAGGTAAAAGGAAGAATATGCATTCATCCAGACTGAAGAGTGAAGAACAAATCTGGAAAAATGGAAAAATTAAGAGACAGAAAGGTGAGGAACATTTTATTTCTTTAAGCAGTTACTTACAGAAACATAGAATTCTGGTACTAAAAAAGATTTAAAGATTATCTATCTCAACGTTTTCATTTTACTGATGCAGCAATTCAAGGAGGTAGGTTAAGGATTTTTCCCAGCTATGCACAGCTCATCAGTAGCATAATTAGGACTTGATCCTGAACTTTTGGGTCATAGGCTGGTATTTTTTCTATACTTATTGGAGAGAATAGTTTTAGAACCCTTTTAAAACTTAGATGTATGACTTATATTAATTACATAAAAAGGATATATTGGCTATAGAGGTCATCCCTGAAAAGTGAGCTGTCTCAGCACCATAACAGACCCCTAGTGCAGGGTCCAGAGCTGGGAAGAGAAGTCCCCATACTTCAGGCTGTAAAAACCATCAGGAATTGTGCCTGAGTGACATGGAGGCTGCTGGAGTCCCAGGCAGTTCCTCTTAAAGGGCCCACTCATTAACTTATTTGGACTTACTCCCTCTGAGCTACCTCATTGGGGCAGCAGCTTGAAAAGAACCAGGGACATAAGGGAGTAACTAATTGTCTGGCATCAGTGCAAAAGCTTCTGGAGAAGCTTTCTTCCAGACAAAAGTGCTGACAGAGCCACTGTTCCTTTGCTGAGCCCTTCCCCAACAGAACTGACAGTTGGTGGCATATCTGAGTCTCCATCAACTGGGTTCACACTTTTCATCCCATCCTGGTGATTCCCTGAGATCCTACCATACCCAACTTGGGGGCTCATTCAAGCCGTTTCCAGTGGCTTTTCCATACAACTCTCCTCTCTTCAGACTTTCCTAAAATCTTTCAAACAAGAAGCAGCCACCTCATTACACCCCATACATCTTGCTAAGTGGTACCAGGCCTGGCACTAGTAGCAGCCTGCCTTAGTTCAGAGCTTGGCCTCTCTTGAGTACCTCCAAACCCAAAACAAGTAGCAGCCTTCTGCAGATCACTCTGTAGCTTATGCTGCATGGCCTCATGTCAACTTCTGCACAGCAGCTCTTCTGCTGTAGTCACAGCTGGTCCTCACAGCCAATTGGCCTAGGGGTCAATTCCTCCCAGTGATGCCAACAGCAGTCAAGGCTCAACTACAACAGCACAGTGCACACAGCCCACACAAGGATGCACCTAAAGTGCCCAGCTCAGGTGACTGAGGAGATGAGCCATAGGGCCCTCAGGACACCTAACACAAAGCCACTCTAATAAAGACTGAGAGACATACCAACTCTACCTAATACATAGAAATAAACACAGAGAAGCAGCAAAATGTGTAGACAAAGAAACATGTTGCAGTGAAAGAATGGGAGAAATCTCTAGAAAAAGATCACAATGAAATGGAAGCAAGCAAACTATCAGATACAGAGTACAGAACAATTGTTATAAGGATGCTCAAGGATCTTAGTGAGAGCTTCAAGGAACTTGATGAGAACGTCAAGGGATTTAGTGAGACTTTCAAGGATCTTAGTGAGAATGTCAAGGATATGAAAAAGGACTAATCAGAAATTAAGCATACACTAACTGAAGTAAAATATAATATACAGGAACTCAATAATAGAGTAGAGGATTCTGAGAATCAAATCAGCGATTTGGAATATGAGGAAGCCAAAAATGCCCAATCAGAACAACAAAAAGAAAAAAAGAATCCAAAAATAAGAAGATAGTGTAAGGAGCCTCAGATACAACTTCAAGTGTACCAACATGCACATCATGGTGGTGCCAGGAGAAGAGAGGGAGCAAGAAATTAAAAACTTATTCTCAACAATAAAGGTTTAAAAAAAAGGAAAACCTGTTAATCTTCTCATATATGCACCTTTCATGGGTTTCAATCAACATAAACTGCTCAGATGATTTATAACTTCAAATTAATGTTTGTCTCTTTGACCTTATTTCATGTAGATGTTATAGTTGGGTTAATCGATGAAATACTCTTTCATAATACAGTGTATATCTATTCTGTTGACTGGATTCACTGTGTCATCTGTATTCCTCCTGATTTTCAAGTAAGGATTATTATTTTTTGGTTTCTTTTGTTCCTTCCCTCTTTTTAGAAAAAACGAAGATGAATAACATACCTCTTTCTCTCATTAACCGGAGAAACATTTTTGGAGAGAATTTACTGCATAAGGCTGCTCTTCTCAATGACTTTCATCTTGTTCATCATTGTATTGAAAAAGGAGGAAATGTTAATCAACCAAGTTATGCTGGTAAGTTGGGGTTACCACCCACAGTTATTTTGAAAGTGGTTTGTAGTTTTAGATTAGTTACTACTATGAAAGTATGGTAAAGTGAGCCTAAGGCAAGTCTCAAACAAAAAGCTTCCAGGTAATTTTCCTGCACAGGTACTCTTCAACATCATCTCCCAGGGAAGTGGGAAGTGGAGGGAGCAAGAGAAGAGCATTATATTTCATCTTCAGTGATTATGCCTGCCTGGGGCCCATCGGGTAGGCTGTGTGCAGTGGCATTACAGAGAAGGATGGATCCTGAGGCTGGCTTGCTGCCTTTGCCTGGGCTGTGTTACTATGCATCTCATATCTGAGTGGAAAATGAGGTCAAAAGCTGAAAGAAGCTAATGGTACACTGAACTTGGGAGAGGCTGATGATAAAATGAAAGATGTACAGAAGTAGCAGTGGCCAGGGAAATGGGTCAAAAACTAAGTATTAGAACAAAATATTCTAGCACCCCTGTATACAATGGTTTTTGGAGCTCTGTGTCAAAAACCAGAAGATAGAGACCAATATTTATTTCATCTTGTTTCACATTTACCCATCTAACAATCTCTTCGTTCATCAATCAATCCATCTTTATGTTGATATATTTCAAAGAAAGTTATAGACAGTATATTTTAACCACTAAAGACCTCAGCATAAATGTCATTAATTACAGTTCAATAGTTTTTTTCTTTGAGATAAAGTTTTATACAGTGAAATGTCAAATCTTAAATATACCATTTGATGAATTTTTTTATCTTAAAATTCTTTATTAAGGAATTACAAATGTGTCATCATCCCCTCCATTAACCCCCATCCTCCCCTCCCCCACTCATGCTCTCCTCCCCCTGTTGTCCATGTCCATTGGTTTGGCTTATATGCATGCATACAAGTTCTTTGGTAAATCTCTTCCCCTTACCCCAACCCTCCCCTACTTTCCCTCTGGGGATTAATAGTCTGATTGCTGTTTCTCTGTCTCTGGATCCGC
>NW_006299705.1:2495577-2498301 GCF_000327345.1 Myotis davidii | reverse complement strand
GTCTTTTGTGATTCATCTTCCTTGGGACTCTCTGTACTTGTGTAACTTTTTTCTTCCCCATATCTGGGAAGTTTTCTGTCATTATTTCTTCAAATAGATTTTCTAATCGTTGCCTCTCTTCTTGTCCTTCTGGCAGCCCTATTATATGTATGTTACTTCATTTCATGTTGTCCCAAAGCTCCCTTAGGCTCTCCTCCTTCTTTTTAATTTTTCTCTCCAGTTGCTGTTCAGATAGAGCTTATTTCTCTACCTTATCTTCTAACTCACTAATTCGGTCCTCTGCTTCTTCTAGTCTACTGTTGAAACCTTCTATGATGTTTTTTATTGTAGCTATATCACTTTTCATTTCTTCCTCATTCTTGCATAGGTTGTTGATTTTCTCCTCCATCCGGTGAATGAATTGTACAACTGTTACTCTGAATTCTTTTTCTGTCATGTTGCGTGCTTCACTTTCATTAATTTCCTTTCTTGGTGACTCCTCATTTTCTTTCCTCTGGGGGTTGTGTCGTCTCCCCATTCTGATGATCTCCAGATGGTTCAAACGTCGAGTTGCGTGGGCCTGGGCCATGTGCAGTGGGAGCTTCGCACCATCCTAGTGTCACTGAAGAGCTCTGACGCTAAGATGTGTGGTTGTGGTGGGTTGGTGGGAACCAGGCTCGCTCAGAGTCAGTGTTACCAGCCCTCAATGTGGCCTCGTGTACGCCCTTAGAATCAGGGACCCTGCCTGCACTGTGCTGAAACAGAGCCCCCCCGCCCCCCTGGAGTGTGTAGAAAATCAGAGCCCCCTAGTGTGCACCAGGAGTCAGAGTTCCCCAAGAATCCAGTATCAGAGTCTCTGATACTGCGGCCTCACATTGAGAATCAGGGTTCCTGTGTTCCCATGCACTAAGAATTGGAGTCACTGGCTCTTAGTATGAATGCACAGGGAATCAGGGATCCCAGGTGCAGGTGATAAGAAACACAGTCAAGTCACTGGTGCTTGGTGCTGCCTCCTGCCTGGAGAATCGGGGTCCTGGGGCCCGCACTACACGGCACCCATTCCCAGTGTTCACGCGTTAGCTCCCAGGCCAGGGCACCTGTAGCCGGCGCCGCGCAGGACCAGTTCCCGGTGTTTGTGCACTTCCAGGCTAAAGTTCCCGTAGCAGCCCTGAGGCCCGGGCAAGGGGTGGGTCTATCAGTTACTATGGCGCTGCACAGCGAGCCTGCAGGGAGCGGGATGGGCTCTGTTACAGATCTGCCGCGGGGATTTCTGGACTCTTGGTGTCCGTGGGTCTGTAGCTGTGGTCACAGGTCTCTGTCCCCAGTGGCTGCAGGTTGCTGGTTGGCGTCTGAGACCAGACTGGGTGGTGCTGAGACCAGGATCCTAGTCTCAAGCAGCTCTGTTTCCCAAGATGGCGTGGTCGCTGTGCCCGTGCTGGCCGCCCAGGAGTGTCCCCGCAGGGAGCGGGTTCCGCCGTCTAAGACTGCCCTATTTAGCAGCCCCTTAGAAGACCTGCAGAATCTAACTGTCCCTAGCTCATACACACACACTCCACACACGTCCACACACTCTGTCACTCCCTCACGCTCTCACACTCTCTCCTACACATAATATATTTTAAATATAACGACACAGACAGGCCCCAGTTGGTTTTCCTCAGTGAATAGAGCGTCGACCTGTGGACTGAAGGGTCCTGGGTTCGATTCTCAAGGGCACATGCCTGAATTGTGCAGTCTCAATCCCCAGTAGTGGGTGTGCAGGAGGCAGCTGATCAGTGATTCTCATCATTGATGTTTCTATCTCTCCCTCTATCGATTAAATCAATAAAAAAAAATTAAAAAATGTATTTCGTGTAGACAGCATACACTTTTGCTATTTTTAAAAATATATATTTTATTGATTTTTTACGGAGAGGAAGGGAGAGGGATAGAGAGCTAGAAACATCGATGAGAGAGAAACATCCATCAGGTGCCTCCTGCACACCCCCCACTGGGGATGTGCCCGCAACCAAGGTACATGCCCTTGACCGGAATCAAACCTGGGACCCTTCAGTCTGCAGGCTACCCCTCTATCCACTGAGCCAAACCAGTTAGGGCACTTTTGCTGTTTTATGCATTTTGACAATCTTTGCCTTTTAATTGGGCTGATTAGTTAATTTTCACTTAATATAAGTAGTCAGATTTAGGTTGCCATTTTGCTAATTGTCCCTTGTGAGCTTCATTTGTTTTTTTTGTATCCTTTTCTGCATTATTTTGTAGTGGATAGTATAGGGATTACAATACGCATCTTTAATATTCCACAGTCCTTTTAGAATTAATATTGTAATACTTCATATAAAATATATGAACATTGAACATACTTCCCCTATTCTTTGTGTGATAACTGTCACATCCTGTCTAATAATAGACAAACAGGGTAATTGACCCTACCTTCGCTACGCCTTCCACTGGCTAATCAGTGTGATACGAAAATTAACTGCCAAAAAAGATGGCAGTTAATTTGCATATGTAGGTGCCCAGTGGCTATCGGCTATCAGAGCCTGCAATCAGAACTGAGAGGTCCCCTGCCCAGGCCTGACGCCTTGGTCAGAAGCATTAGGCCTGGGCATGGGCAGAGCCGTGATGGTGGGGAGCAGGGGCGGGGAGCCAGTGATGGTGGGGAGCAGGAGTGGAGCCTGCAATTGCGGGGAGCTGGGGGTCCCCTGCCAGGCCTAACGCCTCAGTGAGAGGCGTTACTGGGCATGG
>NW_006299705.1:2491959-2495381 GCF_000327345.1 Myotis davidii | reverse complement strand
GGCCGGCAATGGCGGGGAGCTGGGGGTCCTCTGCCCAGGCCTAATGTCTCAGTGAGAGGCATTAGGCCTGGGCAGGGGTGGAGCCGGCAATCGCAGGGAGCAGGGGCCGAGTTGGTGGTCTTGGGGAGCTGGGGGTCCCCTGCCCAGGCCTAAGGCCTCCGCCAGAGGCCTTAGGTCTGGGCAGGGGCGGTGCCAGAGATCGCAGATAGCAGGGGCAGAGCCGGCGATGGTGGGAGCTGGGGCTCTGCCCAGGCCTAATGCTTTGGTCAGAGGCATTAGGCCTGGGCAGGGGCGGAGCTGGCAATCACGGGGGACTGTTGGTTTCCTGCCCAGGCCTAACACCTTGGCCAGAGGTGTTAGGCCTGGGCAGGGGAGGATCCTGCGATTGCGGGGAGCAGGGGCGGAGCTGGCAGTCGTGGTGAGCAGGGGGTCCCCTGTCCAGGTCTAATGCCTGGGCCACAGGCGTTAGGCCTGGGCAGGGCCAGAGCGGGAGATTGCCGAGATCTGGGGGTCCCCTGCCCAGGCCTAAGGCCTTGGCCAGATGCATTAGGCCTGTGCAGCAGTGGAGCCAGCGATTGCAGGGAGCAGGGAGGGAGTTGGTGATGGTGGGGAGCAGGGGTAGAGCCAGCGGTCATGGGGAGCAGGGGCTGAGCCTACGATTGAGGGAGCTGGAGGTTCCCTGCCCAGGGCTAATGACTCAGCCAAAGGCTTTAGGCCTGGGCAGGGGCCAAGCCGGCAATTGGTGTGAACTACAGAGGAAACACCTTTTCTGACTGCTCATTGGCTTAGCTCCCTGGATGCCACTGGTACTATTCTTCGTAACTTGGGTAATAAGAATCCAAGTAGGTGATCTAGGGTTTATTACTACACTCCTGGAGAAAAAAAGGAAGGTTCGCTGCTGGAGGGTTAGGAAATGTCATATCCTGTCCTTGCTGGTTTTGCTCAGTGGATAATGCCTCGGCCTGCCCACTGCTGGGTCTGGGTTCAATTCTGACTAAAGGCATGTACCTAGGTTGCAGGCTCCTCCCTGGCCTGGGCCCAGGTCAGGGCTCATGCAGGAGGCAACCAATTAAAGTGTTCCTCTTACTTTTATGTTTCTCTCTGTCTTTCCCTTTCTCTTCCACATTCTCTAAAAATCAATGGAAACATATCCTCAGGTGAGGATAAAAACTAGTCTATAGATATAAAAGGCTAATATGCTAAGTGTCCAATTGTCCGACTGGTTGCTATGATGTGCACTGACCACCAGGGGGCAGATGCTCAGTGCAGGAGCTACATGACACACACTGGCCATTTACAAAGAAATGGCACCACAGACCTGGCACCCACAAAGCAACACTCGGCTTCCCCAAAGTGGGACACAGGCCCTGCCACCACCCAGAGCGACAGCCCATGAAATCACAGCCGATGCTGCTGAGACCCCATGGTGCAAAATGCAGCCCACAGCCCAGCCCAGCTTGGAAACGGTGGCTGTGGGCACCAGGTAATGACCTACGTAGCAATGCCTGGCTTCCTCTCCCTAGCAACTAGCCTCCTTGCAGTTTCTTTAGCCCAGGAACATGACTTGCTTTATAGCCAGGTGGAAATATTTCACACTTTAACCAAATGTCTGTGTATGTTTTTCCGTGCCTCATCTCATTTGATCCTCACAGAAGTCCTGGAGTAGGTAGATAGGAAACTCGGTGGAACCCTATTTTCTTTTCATTAGCAAGAAAACGGAGATTTAGAAAGCTTAGAAATTTGACCTGACTGAAAAGAAGAAATGGTGGACATTGAAAATGACTTCAGGTCTTCTTACTGTGCAGAATATAGTCAAACTCTGCTGCAGTTAAATATTTTACCCTTTGTTCTCCCTGCATGATCTACTTCGTGTTGATATTTACTGCTATGTTGCTGACAATTACCTGAAACAGGAGTTGGAGTGCTTCATTGGGCTGGAAAAAGTTTAGCTAAATCAGAAAGCAAGTCTAATTAAGCAAGTTTATCCTATATAACAAAAGCCTAATATGCTAAGGATGGCTGACTGAGAGTGGGGAATGGGCCTAAGCCATCAGTTGTACACCCTCCAAGGGCTCCTGGACTGCGAAAGGGCGCTGGCCAGGCTGAGGAACCCTCCCTCCCCAGTGCACGAATTTCATGCACCAGGACTCTAGTAATGTTATAATTATAGACCAATGTTACTTATTAATTGCTTTAAATAGCCATGTACATTGTTAAGGAAATTTATAGGAAAAAAACCTCTGTTAACTATATGTTTTCCATTTTTGGTGTCCTTTATTTTTTACTCTAGGCTTTCTATTTAAGAGAAATTCCTCCTATAACTGGGGTGATTTTGGCTCTCGGGATGTTTGGCAGTTTCTGAAAACATTTTTAGTTATTACAGCTGGGAAGGGGTTGGGTGCTACTGGCCTTTGGTAGAATGCTCAGAACGATAAAGAATTATCCAACCCAAAACTGTTAGTGTCAAAACTAAGAAACCCTTGTTTATGGAGAAGGTTCTAAAAAGAGTGAAATACACTTTGAAAAAAATTACATTTTATTTATTATTATTATTTTTGAAATCCTCACCTAAGGATATTCTTTCCATTGACATTGACTTCCAGAGAGAGTAGAAGGGGGGAGGGGAGAAGAGAGAGAGAGACAGAGAGAGAGAGAAAGAGAGAAACATCGTGAGAGACATATCAATTGGTTGTCTCCCGCATGCACCCCTATAGGGGCTGGGGAACCTGCAACCAAGGGATGAGGTATGTGCCCTTGACCGGGAATCCAACTCGAGAACCTTCGATCTGTGGACTGATGTTCTAACCGCTAAGCAACCAGCCAGAGCTGAAATACATCTTTAACATGCAACTTTTAGATTTTCTTACATCAATCATATGGAATTTAATAAATCTTTATAACCTATACCATTGTCTCTGGCTAACAGAGAAAAAGAACATTCGTCTGGATGAATGGTTTTCTTAGAGTAGTTTGGGGATTGTTAATTGAACTACCTTGAATAGCTTTTTGCAAATAAGGAGAAAAGAAATATATAATTTTAAACTGGTTCTATATAGTCCTGCCAGTTGGGTTACTTTAATGGAAGTACCTTGAGCTAGAAATAAAGGTTTTCTCCCCTCTTTTTTGCGAAAAGTAGCCTGCAGCCAACAATTTTTTTCTGAGCTAATAATGACACCCCCACCCTCCTTACAGCCTGTTTATTTGAAGAAGGCAGGAATAATTTTAAATACTTTACTTCTCTTATATTTTTCTGCAACAAAGTTAGGGTAGAAATTTGATTTATCCCTCAGATTTTTTGAATTCACCAAATAATACAGGTTGTTTTCATGGTGAGATTATCTTATCTACACTAATAAAAGAGAAACATGGTAATTGGCATACGACTGCTACCCTTTTCATTGGCTAATCAGTGAGATATGTAA
>NW_006299705.1:2487193-2491259 GCF_000327345.1 Myotis davidii | reverse complement strand
TGCACAAATTTTTGTGCACCGGGCCTCTGGTCATATATAATAAAAATATTTTTTAAAGAAACAGCTTAGAAAAAAGGAGACACATGTAATACTCTTTGCAATACTTTAAGCAATAAAACAATTAAAAAGAAACAGCTTAGAATTTGAGTTTTTATTTTAAGGCTAAGCACAAAACATTATTAAGATGTATTAAGATGCCATATATAAACAAATACCATTTTCTTTTTGTATAATAGGTTGGACAGCACTTCATGAAGCTAGTGTAAGGGGATTTTATGAGACAGCAAGTGAACTAATAAAAGGTGGAGCAGATGTAAATGTCAAAGGAAAAGACCAAATCACTCCCCTACATGATGCTGTGATGAGTGGACGTTATAAGGTACTGTGATGCTTTCGTTTGTGGAGCAAATGCTACATTCTGCAAATCTTAAAAAGCTCTGGCACCAAGCAATAGGAAAATAGGAATTATTTTAGATCATTCTGCTAATCAGTATTCAAAATTATTCTAAAATTTTACTGTGTATGGATTTATTGTCCCTAATATGGTAGGTGACATTTTACATGTAACTTAAAAAAAATTTTTTTTATTGATTTCAGAGAGGAAGGGAGAAGGAAAGAGAGATGGAAACATCAATAATGAGAGAGAATCATTGATTGGCTGCTTCCTACACACCCCATACTGGGGATCCAGCCGGCAACCCAGAGATGTGGCTTTGGGAATCGAACTGTGACCTCCTGGTTCATAGGTCGAAGCTCAACCACTAAGCCATGTCTGCTGGGCTGTGTGTAATTCTGATTAACTTTAGAACATTTTTGGTTTATATATAATATTTTTTTAAACTTGTGCTTCTTTTAGACTCTTTAAAAAATATATGTTTTTTATTGATTTCAGAGAGGAAGGGATGGGGAGAGTGAGAGATAGACACATCAATGATGAGAGAGAATCATTGATTGGCTGCCTCCTGCATGCCCCCCACTGGGGATCGAGTCTGCAACCCAGGCATGTGTCTTTAGGAATTGAACCATGACCTTCTGGTTCATAAGTCAATGCTCAACCACTAAGCCATGCCAGCTGGACACTTTTAGACTCATTTTGTATGGTGCTTTATAGCTTGAAGAGAATGTTTCCTTCTATAAAGTGTTACACGATGATGTCTAGTCCTGATAGGAGGCATATCATTTTATGGAGTCTAGTATCAGTTTCAGAGTTGGCATAAGACATGAGAACCTCCATAGGTTTAGTGATCAGGCAATACACACCAGCATAAGTGTACCTTGGTTAAATATCAAAATACTGTAATTCCATATGAGTTGATTAATAGTAACTGTAATAATGGATAATATGAATAAAGATTATGATTTCTAGCACACATAGTTTATTTCAGAAATTGAATATGCTGTGAGCTTTCTTGATTTTGTTGTTGTTGTTGTTCAGGCACTGCATTACAGGACTGAGGCACTTACTGAAAATATCGTTATTTATTTCAGTATTGAAGTTCCCCCTGGGTTCAGAACTCCTAGGATAGGAAAGAGGGCTAACAACGGGGCTCAGGAAGATCTGTTCTGTGTACCTTCAGAAGAAATGCCTAACACAGAGCTGTGGAAGGCTGCTGGGAGCTATGGTCATAGATAGGCCTATTTCTTCCTAGTGTGAAACCTAGTGCTTTAGGTAATTTTGCTTTTTTTGGATAATGTATCACCTGCTAGTAAGTGATCATTTCTGAACATTGTGTAGAGGGCTGGGAGGAAAGAATTCTGCCTGGGACCTAATTTAATGGCCAGAAGAATACAGGTTTAGACAGGTAATGGTATGCACCCTCTCTCTGCTCTTTACCCCCTCTTCACAGCTGACCTCCAGCCGTGAAAACTTAATGCCAAAGCACTTCTTTCTTCTCCTCTTGCCAGGGCTGACATTTTCTGGTGAGGAATCCTTTCTCCTTTTGGGCAATGTGAGCTCTTTCCTTTAACAGTTCTTCCTTTGCTCTAGCTGGTGATGAGTCTTCAGTTAATTTCCACATCACAAGCTAGAATTAGCTATCTCCCTCTAGCCTTTACAGATATGTAACCTTCTCCTGTTCGCTTAGTGAAGTAGAAGGGACCAAAGACACAGGCTCACTACTTACCACTTTTCCTTTTGCTGACTCCTGTGTTCCATGACTCGTGTGTTCCTGGCACCATGGCATATCCTGATTGATTGTCAGATAAAAGAGAATGACAAGGGGTACAAATCTAGAGAAGAGTCATGAGAATTAAAAGCTAAAACATAATAGGGTGGGGTCTGCTTTTTCCCTCCCCTTCAGTTTATCTGGGGTAAGCCAACAAGTTTCTTCACCCAGTCTCTCTTGGGTGAAGTGTAAAACTCCAGCTTTGTTCTGGACTGACTTAAGAACCAAAGCCTTGAGAATCAAAGTGGGACAGGAAATTGTGTTGGAGGGTAGAGTAGGAATTGTGAGAGCATAAGATGAGGATCTAGGCTTACCTCAGGGAATCTCATAGGTGAGGCAAAGATGATTTGAAAAACATGGCACAGGCCCTAGGTATTGGATTGCTCATATATTTTAGATGTGACAGGAGCCCTGGGAACCTGATTCTGGACCGAGAAGCTGGAGAGGGTGAGCTTCTTAAACATTCCAGAGTTGAAGAAACTTGAATATATTGTCCCACAGGCATTGACTATATGTTGGAAAGATACTAAAGAAAATAGGAGATACTAGAAGATAATATTTTTAAAAAGTGAAAAAGCCATCAACACATATTGTATGATTTTAAAAAATATCTATTATAGACCAACTGTATAGATACAGAAAGAATATTAGGAATGGGAGGTGGACGGTGGGGAAAAGTGAATTGACAGATCATGGTTAAAGGCTTCTTTTAAGGGGAATGAAAATGTCCCAAAATAAGGTTAGGGTATGTTTACACAGCCCTCTTAACATACGTAAAACATTGATTGTATTCTTTTTTAAAAAATAGATTTTTATTGATTTCAGAGAGAGAGGGAGAGAAAGAGAGAAAAAAACATCAATGATGAGAGAGAATCATTGATCAGCTGCCTCTGGCATGCCCCCCATTGGGATAGAACCTGCAACCTGGGCATGTGCCCTTGACTGGAATCGAACCCAGGACTCTTCAGTCCCCAGGCAGATGCTCTGTCCATTGAGCCAACCAGCCAGGGCTGACTGTATTCTTTACATGAATTGAGTGTCATGTGAATTCTATATCAATAAAATACATTTAAAAATACATTTTTTAAATGAGGAAAAGGTAAAATTTGAGAATTACAGATCAGTTCAGTGTGGTTCCTTAGAAAAATTTGGAACAAATCATTTAACAGATGGTAGGAGACATTTAGACAAGAAGATAGTGGTCTTTGAAAATCTTTAGGCATCACTAAAAACAAGTTATATCAGATAAACCTTGATTCCTCTTTCATTAGGCTTACTTTGTTAGTCAGTAAAAGAAATGGCATGGCGAGTGGATGTAAGCTGTCATGATTTTAACAAAGCTTTTATTTCATAAAGTGTCCTGAGGTATATGTGTGTATGAGATTGGTTGATAGTGGTATTTGGATTCACATATATTGAAAAGATATTCCTTAGACATGATGATTATTCATTCCATGTGTGTCTGGAATGAGCTCTCTTACAAAATTTGATGATCTATTTTATTACATTATGAAGTTTAAACCACTTCTTACAGACTATGGAGCAGATACAGAATCACTGTAAATCACACAAAGACATTAGTAACTCCTTGGTAAAACTGCACTAATAGTTTTCTCTATTAATCATTAAAAAATCAAGCATGTAGTACAGTTTGGCATTTGAAATATTTCTGTCTATTATAAAGATGCTCAGATTGAGAAATACCTTTGGACATTTGAAAAGAAACCAAACTTGAAATGTGTTTTTTTTTCCTTTTTATTAAAATAATTTTATTTTATTATTATTATTTTTTTTTATTACAAAGGGTATTACATATGTGTCGATTTTTCCCCCCCGCCTCTCTTCATCATGAAACAAAACTGTTCTCTGAAAAACTTGTCAGTCCCTCTTTGTTTTCAGTT
>NW_006299705.1:2484407-2486829 GCF_000327345.1 Myotis davidii | reverse complement strand
ATGGAGGCAGGGTTCCTTTGCCCATTTTTTGATTGGATTGTTTATCTTCCTTTTGTTGAGTTGTATGAGTTCCCTATAAATGTTGGAGGTTAAACCCTTATCAGTGATAGCATTGGCAAATAGGTTCTCCCATGTAGTGGGCTTTCTTGTTGTTTTGTTGATGGTTTCTTTTGCTGTGCAGAAGCTTTTTATTTTGATGTAGTCCCATTTGTTCATTTTCTCTTTAGTTTCAAGTGTCCTAGGAGCTGTATCAGTGAAGAAATTGCTTCGGCATATGTCTGAGATTTTGTTGCCTTTGGATTCTTCTAGAATTTTTATGGTTTCCTGACGTACATTTAAGTCCTTTATCCATTTTGAGTTTATTTTTGTGTATGGTGTAATGAAATGTGTTTTTTATTTTAAATCACTTAGAAGACATCAGTTACGAAACAACTAAAAATACATAATAGCAGATAAGTAGAAATTTATTAAAACCATTGTCTTCTATAAGCCTGACCTTAGTGCAAATTAATCCAGGGTGGGTTTTGGGGTTCTTTTTTTTTTTCCAGATGGAAAAGTATTTGCAAATTTTCAAGATGATTAGCCAGAATAAGAGTACATTCTGTGAACATTATTAATAAAGTTCTGTTGTATGCAAAAAAAAGTCTCTAACTGTACAAAAATTAAATGTCAAGGCATCTTTTACTCCCATCTTTATGTGCAGTGAAGAGAAATGTTTTAAATAGGAATCAGCTCTTCTATTCAGATGCTTTCTAATGTATTTGGCAGATTTGTTTTATATTCTCCTATTCCACATACCATGGAAAGCTTTCATGATCAAACATTGTGACCCAAGCCAAAATTATAAACAAGTATTCATTTATTAAAGAGAAGCAGTTCACCATTGGAAATTTAAAAGAAACTACAAATAATATTACGTGTAAAGCTCACATACTAGTATTTAAATTTCTCTGAAGCAATTTATGCCTCAGTAATTAAGAGAAAGAAGAGATGAACACTTTATTAAGACAAGAAGCCACCTAATATGGATTATGCTGTGGAATAATTGTCCACTCAGTATTCTATCCCACTGGGACAGTTTTTTAAAAAGGTTTTCATACTTTAAAAAATTATCACATCCACTAGAATAAGATGGTATAAATTAATATTAGTTACTCATTATCCTCCATATTTGTCCATTGACAAAGCTGAAAAGGCTTCCAAAGTATACTAAACAGTAACATTTTCACCTTTTATTACTGCAAGTTTGTGAAATAATTTAATACAACCAAGTCTCTTCATGAATTTTCAGGTTAAAACATTTTTACGTAAGAAACATACAAAAATTGTTTTATAAAAGAGTAATGAGAGATTTTGAACCCAGTTTACTTTTTAAAGGATGTTCTTCCCTTGTTTCTAATTCCAAGTGCTGTTTTCACCTCAAGAGCCAGTGTTGCTTAAATGCTTCACCACATCAACCCATCCTGGAGATAGAATTTCCTGGAGGAAGTTCTCCTTTGTCATCTGTTTTATCTGCCAACTTACATTTCTGAGCTTTTGAAAGTTGTTCTCTTTTGTCTTTTTTCTTACTTGATGGTACTTTATTAGGAGTTTCAACTGAGGTGATATTGCTTATGGATGCTGTAGAATTAACGGGATGGCGGTTCTCCGTGATTCTTTATTGTTCTTGGCATATTTGAACAGCGTGCAGGTCATAGTGGTGCCGAGATTGACCTCCACTGCTTCCTGTAACTTGGCTAATATGCTCTGCTTTACAACTGAGGATATGGTGGTGTTAAAAAAATCATTCATAGATATAATTGGAGGTGTTTGGTGTATGTATCTGTCCATGAAATCTCTATTAAGATCCAAAGCTTAAAAAGCTTTGGGATCACTATTTTCTCCCCATATTGAAATGAAACTGGACTTAATTCCCTGAAACTTTCATCTCCTTCATATATATAATGTAATCTTTTCAGTTCCATCTGCTGATCCTTGTTGGCACTCATTGTGCAGGTCAGGACAACTATGAAGAGAAAGTGGGAGCAGTGGGGCCCCCAGGCCAGGGAGTCCCTATTCCTTGCCCTTGGCTGCCAGAGGCACCACCTTCACATAGCAGGTGACAGTCACATGCACCCCTACCCTCCTCTGGCAACACGAAGCTGTTGGCTGAAGGACTGTGGCTATGCTGACTGGCATAATAAATTAATTTTAAAAGAAAAACATAGTCCCACCTTTTAAAAACTTAGACATATAAGAAATAGCCCGGCCGACGTGGCTCAGAGGTTGAGCGTCAACCTATAAACCAGGAGGTCACGGTTCTATTTCTGGTCAGGGCACAGGCCTGGGGTTGCGGGCTCAATCCCCAGTGGGGAGCGTGCAGGAGACAGCCCGTCAATGATTCTTTCACATCATTGATGTTTTTCTCTCTTCTCTGCCGGGC
>NW_006299705.1:2474391-2484097 GCF_000327345.1 Myotis davidii | reverse complement strand
GAAACTGGCAACAGAACCTAGAGACAGAACCTAGCGAGAGAACCTGGCTGAAGAGCCTAGAGACAGAACGTGGCTACAGAACCTGGATAGAACATGGCAAGAGAACCTGACTAGAACCTGGTGTCTGAACCTGGCTGGAGAACCTTGCAAGAGAACATGGACACAGAACTTGGCTGGAGATTGTGGCTAGAGATCCTGGCAAGGCTGCTGATCAACTGAACGCTGTCTCCGTCCATTCCTTCTTCGCCGACTCCGTCCACACCTATGGGGAACCCCTGGACCTGCTGGGGTTGGACCCCAGCATTCCTTTCCCTTCCTCTCTGAAGTCAATAAAAATATGTTTTTTAGAAAAGAAATAAGTATAATATAGAGTATATTGGGCACTAAGATAAAATATATACGTGATAGAAGGGAGAGCTTATTTTTCTCTAGGACAGCAGTGGAAAAGAAGGTCAGAAAGAGCTTCACAGAAGAGGTTCCTTAAGGATAGTAACAGATTAAGATTGACCAGTTTCTCTCTGACACTCTGAGGAGAACAGCAGCATCACAGGTATAGGTGGAAGACAACTATCTCCTGGAGCCTGTTACACTAACATTTACTACTGCAGAACCCGGTCCTCATTCTTGGTATATCTAGCCCCATTTCAGGAGCAGCTGAAATGCAGATATTTCCCTTCCTCCCTCCCTTCTTTTTTTCCATTCTTCCCTTCTTTCTTTCTCTCCTCTCCTCTCCTCTCCTCTCCTCTCCGCCCCTCCCCTCCCCTCCCCTCCCCTCTCCTCTCCTCCCTCCCTAATTTTTTATAAGAAAAGTGATATGCATATCAACAAATTATGGTTCAGTAGCAATTATATTAAATTTTTTATTGGGCAAGATATTATAGGTAAACCCAAACTTTGTATTGTTGGAAGAAATATTTGATGTTGCTTAGAGTTGTATGCTAGCACACATTTACAATAATGTATCTTTTGTACATGTTCCCTCATTTGAACAATCTTCCTCTAGGTGGCAGAGTTACTTCTTTTCAATGGAGCTGATCCATTATTTAGAAATGCCAATGGAAAGTGTGCTTTGGATGTGGCCCAAGGTATACGTATGAGGCAACTTCTTGAGAGCTATGTTCCTAAACATCAAAAACATCTTACTTCAGGTAAGATTAAATTGCCTTGTTATATCTGTTCACCATGTCAGTAGAGAATTACAGAAATTTAATTTAAAATTATAGAAATTAAATTTATTTTCCTTGTACATTTTGAGAAAATCCACCCAATGGTGTCCTTGCTCCATTCTTTTTTAAAAAAGTATATATATTAATCCTTCAGCCCGCAGGCCGACGCGGTTTGGCTCAGTAGATAGGGCATCGGCCTGCGGGCTGAAGGGTCCCAGGTTCGATTCCGGTCAAGGGCATGTACCTTGGTTGCGATCACATACCCAGTGGGGAGTGTGCAGGAGGCAGCTGATTGATGTTTCTCTCTGATCGATGTTTCTAACTCTCTATCCCTCTCCCTTCCTCTCTGCAAAAAATCAATAAAATTAAAAAAAGTTCTCATGGATCCAGAACAGAAATAAATGAAGGTATTTGTTTTTTAAAAAAGACTCTATATGTAAAAACAAATAAACAAACAAAAACTGGATTTTCCTGCCCTGGTTGTCAGCTGGTGCCTTCAGTTACTTGCCAATTGAGCTTTTCCAGGGCTGCTGATGACCTAAAAGCTGGCTCAGAGAAAGTACTATACTCCAGGAGAGAATGCACCCAAGACAAAAGCCACAGGCTTTTTACAACCTAATCTTGGAATTGATATAGAATAACTTCTGCTATATTTACTTGTTAGAAGTGAGTCTCTTAAGTCTGGCTCACACTCGGGGGGAACAAAATTAAGCTCCACCTCTTGAATGGAAGGGTATCAAAAATTTTATGAACATGTTTTTAGAACTACCACATTTCAATCCTCTTACCCTACTGTACTAATATTTATCCTTTTCTCCTGGTACTTAACACCATCTTACACATTGGACAATTGCTTATTTTTTATTTTTGGTCTTCCACCATTCGAACCTAAGCTCCATGAAGGAAAGGATGTTTATTTTGTCTAGTAATGAATACTAGAGTACCATATACATAGTAGGCATTCAGTAAATTTTTGTTGAATAATTAGTATCAGTCCTTTGAAAAAAAAACACAAAACAAATTCTTTCCACTCAAGAGATAATATGTGTGTAATTTTCTCAAGAGCTAATTGTTGAATGTCATTGACTAAGGAGTAAGATCTGGATCAAATCACTCTATTTTTATAGTAAAGAAATAACTTCATTGATAAAAGCCACCTAGAGGCAATTAATAAGTTCTTTAGAGCAAAAGACTTCTTTCTGGTAGCCTAATCTCACTGGAAAACAAGAGAAACAGACTGAACTTTATTAAGCAAACATATCAGGAAACGATAATTCAATTAATTATGAAATAATTTTTTGCTTTATAAAAGTAGGTTTTACACAGTTAAATATCTAGATATATCTGTGGAGAATATAAAAATACTGAGTTTAGTGTCTGTCTTTAGTTAATTTTTTTTAAAAATATATTTTATTGATTTTTTTACAGAGAGGAAGGAAGAGAGATAGAGTCAGAAACATCGATGAGAGAGAGACATCGATCAGCTGCCTCCTGCACATCTCCTACTGGGAATGTGCCCGCAACCCAGGTACATGCCCTTGACCGGAATCGAACCTGGGACCTTTTAGTCCGCAGGCCGACGCTCTACCCACAGAGCCAAACCAGTTTCGGCTTTAGTTAATTTTTAAGGTCAATTTTGCTTTACCCACAGAAATTTTCTCAGCTCTCTCTCAAGATAGCTTTTGGTTTCTGATACATATGGAAATTATAGTAATATTATGTAAGATTATGCCAATCTTAATAGAAAATGTTTGCATAATTTTGCTTAATTCTACCTCGTTTTCTCATAGCAAGGGACTTGCGTGTTTTAGGAGTCCTGAGTCTGGCCACTGGAGGCTGTTTTCTTTGATTTTTCTCTTTTTGTTTACAGCTCAAAAGGATAGCACTGATCCATTAGATGTAGAGGATGCACCCCAGCCAAAGGTATATCTCTGTTTAGCAAAAAAACCCACTTTTTTAGAATGCATCATCAAAGAGGAAAGAAAAGTTACTGAAGCATGCATCAGGAACAGTGACTTCACCTTTGCTTTTAAGATACTTTGGAATAATTATATGAGAATCAGGGGGTTCTAGGCTGTTAATTTGGGAAGCAGTAAATGTAGCATATCTGGGCACACTAATGTATTGGTAGACATTTCCTTTTGCCTCCTCTTCATGGAGCCATTAGGGTTATCAACCATGTCAAATTTCCTCTGGCCTAAACACAGTACAAGAGTCAAAGGCGTCAATCCATCCCTTCGAACTTTACATGGTGGGCAGTTACTCTTCATCTGGTGCTTGGGTTGTGATGAGTGACAGGAAGCAGGAAGCATTGTTCCTGTTTTAATCTTAGCAGCCCACAATAATCTTTCCATGCAGACCAATTTGGGAGCAGATATGTCTTCTTGTTTTTAAGATCCTTCTTCTGCTGCCCTACCTACAGTCTCTCATAGATACCAGAGGAAGAAACTCTCTTAATTCTAGCTCTATCTGTATAACAATTGGGAAAGAAGAGTGTTTCTAAAAAATTCTTAAGTTTCCTTTACAAGGAAACTTTTGTCTGATTTATTTCGAGAGCCTATAAATATTAAGTAGATTAAGATTTTTAAATTATATTTAGTAAGATTGGTAGTGCTAAAATATTGGCAGAAATTGAAATGTACAGCAGAAAATAAAGATTAGTACACACACTGGGTCTATTATATTTGCCTTTCTTCCATTAGTCTACTTTTTCTGAAGAATCAGGTTGTATATATCTTAGCAGTCCCTGTGATTAGATCAAATTATAAAATTGAATGGAATAATAGTTTAATTTATGAACAATCCAGAATGAATCGAGTATAGAACTACAGCTGAAAATTAAAGCTAACTATATATTTTGTTTCTATAGAAACCAAAATTCAGTTCTAAAAATTGCATTGGGTTTGTTTGTGATGAAAATTCCAACAGACAGAAGCCAGAACATATAAAAGTTGATAAAGGAAGCAAAAAAGGTTTATTTATAAAGAAAGAAGATGTAAATGAACATTACCCAAAAAATTCCAAAAGCACGAAATTTGGCAACTTCAAGCATAAGCAATCAACTGTTAACCAAATATACTCTACAGGACTCAGAAAAAACAATCTCCATAATGTCAAGGATTCCAGCACAAATGCATCCAAATATAAAGGAAGAAGAAATGAACAATATAAAAGGACTCAGGTGCATAAGGCAATCCAAGAAAGAAACTCAAGAAAGACCGTAGCTGTGTCTTCTTCCAGAAGAAGTAGATTGGTTACTGATCAGCAGCATATTCTCCAAACCCTTTATGACCTTCCAGAAGAGTCATGTAAACCTTTTAGCCCAGGTCTGGCAAGCCTGGAAAATGGATTAAGTAACAGTATTGACACTCATTCAGTTCCCAAAGAGACACATACCCAGAACCTGGATTTATTAGAAAGTCAAGAAATAAAATCCTTGGAATTAGAATCCAGTGACCAAGCTAAAGCTGTTACTTTCTCAGGACTTTCTGTACATAAAGAAATCAAATTACCCATTGTTACTCCAGATCAGCAGGCTCAAACTCACCAAGAACAACAGCACATTAGTCCTTATAAATCTCATGAAAACACTAACTCAGATGAAAAAAGAGAGGACCTTAATAAGTGGGAAAATTTTAATAATGATATTCATGTTGATTGCTGTACCTCTGAAGAGACCATAACGTCTAAAAAGATGATATGTTCTACAAGTTGCAAAAACCACTATAATGATAAAGAGAATATAACAAATAGAGAAGTAATGGATTTTGAGCAGTCTTTACCTTCTAAAGACCATTTTTCACAGGACAGTAAATTAAAAGCAGGTGGCCTAAGCATACTTCCACAACAGGAGGCTGTTAATTTTTCTAATTCAGATAATACAGCCGTTTCTGAACCACACGTTGCAAATTATGAACAATACATATATGGAACTTCTTTTGTTCACTCACAAGACAGTCCTGAGCATACTTCCTTGGCTTGTACAAGAACAATTTCAACACATGACGTTTTGCAGTTGACTAATGTGGAGCAATTCCAAAGGCCTCAGGATTGCAGTAGCCCCAGCATACCAACTTCTTTAATGAATCAAACAAATACACATATTGTGGAAAAGGTGAATAAGAAAGAAGGCACTAAAAGGAATTACACTGACAAAGGCCAAAAACCAAATTTTTCAAATGAGCCTTTATCCACAGTTGTTCATTCTCAAGTAATAGAAACAACTAATGTTGAAAAATGGAGACAAGACCTTGCAGAAAGTGAAATCATACATAATAGAGATTTTCATTCCATTGACAATATGAATAAAGAATTGACCAACATCTCACAAGTTAGTCAAAGAGAAGAGAAGGAAATTTCTCATAAACCAGGTATTAGTAGTATTGCTAGATTTGTACACATTTCCTATAGATTTACTTATTTTATAGAAGTTTCCAACTGAATTTCACTCAGCCTCTGCCCAAACTGACAAGAATGAGGACATGAGGGCTATAATTTGGGGGATGCTGCTAATTATTTAAGTAATTGTGTTTACCTTAAAAGTTCAACCATTATTATCAAAGATTGTTGCTAAATTGATATTGACAGAAGTAACAGTATTTATATCAATTATTATATTCATTTTTAGTATAGACTTATCCTTAGTGTCAATAAACTTAACATTTTTACAGCAGGAAATTGTTAGCTCCAGTGATTTCAACAATTCACTGTATTCCCATCAGAATTGCATTTAGCAAACTAATTTACATTAGTTATATAAAACCATTTCTAAATTCTTCTTGCTAGGATTAGAAACTTGGAATAGTTACATGACTAGTCATTTAACCAGTAAGGAGAATTGCCACACTGATACTGCAAAAATGTTTGTTTTTCAGATGAGGAATTAACTAATAATATCAATGGAGATGAAAGCACTGTAAGAAATTGTGAGGAGAAAAAAGATAGAATAGATTCAGAGATTCACATACCTGTTAACATCCAAGAACAAAACTTATCAAAAGCTACCTGCAGCCAAAGTTTGTATTCCTTTACTTGTATAAGTAAATGTTTACCTGGCCAGGCCCAGGAATCTACTGTATTTCAGAATAGTTCTAAACTTTCAGATGTACTTGTTTATTTTTTTTGCCATTCACTATATTATAAAATTATTTCAACGATATTTTAGATGGTTTTACTGTAAAGCAACACTTGAGAATTTATTAGTCTTCAGATATATTCTTATGATATTTCTGCCTCTGACTTCTAATTGGTTATTTTAGAGGAGATAAACAGCAAGAATATTGAGTGTGGACATTGTGGGTGAACTGTGTCTCATCTCTGATGAGCCCTTTTAACGTAACAAACATTAAAAAAGCATAGCCACTAGTTTTTTGGTGTCATATGAATGAACTGTATGTATTTGGAAGTATGAACAAGCTAACTACCCTTTGATAGTTCTTGGAGTTAGTTCTGTGATGAACAATGGGCTGGACCACTTCGAATTGAATACTAAGCGTAAAAAAGTTGATTTATTTCCTGTTTAGTATACTAGTGGTAGGACGAACACTAGATCAGGCATTTTCTATAAACCTTCTCCCATTGTCCTGTCTCATGTAAACTGAAGCCCTTCTTATATATTCCTCCTGTAGTGAGTTAAATGGTGGCTCTGCAGAATGTGTCCATGCCCTAAGCCCTGGAATCTGTGCTATTATCTATCTATATTATAAAAGCCTAAATGACTGTTCGACCGGTAGCTATGATGCACACTGACCACCAGGGGGCAGACGCTTAACACACAGGCATGGAAACATGGAACAGACTGATGAATCTCAGTGGGAAGCGGGGAGGAGGGAGGGCAGGAAGAGATTAACCAAAGATCTTATATGCATACTAGAGGCCCAGTGCATGGATTTGCACCTCTTGTAATCTAGGACCCTTGTGGGATGTCAGACTGCCAGTTTTGGCCCAGTCCCCGCAGGCCAAGGCTGAGGGACTCCACCAGTGCACGCATCTGTGCACCAGGCCTCTAGTGTTATATAAAAGAGTGAATATTTAGAAAAAAACTTTGCAGATGTAATTAAGATCTTGAGATGAGGAGATCATCCTGCATTATTTGGTGGGTCCTGGATCTAATTACTACTGTGTCTTTATAAAAGAAAAACAGAAGGAGATTTGAGGCACACAGGAGAGAAGACAATGTGAAGCTGGAGGTAGTGGAGCGATGTAGCCAAATCCAAGGAAGCCAAGAAATGCTGATTCTTTCTTAGAGAGTGTAGCCCTGCTGACACCTAGGTTTTAGACTTCTGATCTCCAGAACTTTGAAATAGTACATTTCTTTTGTGTTTCATCTCTGGTGGGGTTTTTTTGTTTGTTTGTTTTGTTTTTTAACACCGTGCCTGAGTAAGTATCTTTAAACTAATAAATTGAACTGCCCAAGAAGAGGTAATTCCAAATACATCGGGCAATTCCCTAACACAAAGGCCAGCTTACTTCTTGATCACCAAGGGTGAGTTCAACCAAGCCCTGGGCTCTGCTGTACTCCTTTTACCCTTCACACATTTCCAGTCAGCATTTTAGTTTCTCTCACTTAAATAAGAACAGATAGCCAAAAATCAACAAGTGTTTGTAGAAAACCCCAAGACCCCAATATAAAAGAGACATCAAAGTGATCTAAACATACTAAAGGAACCCAGAAGAAACAGAAATAATTCAAGAATCAGGATATATTAAACTTGCTTAAAAAGGCATAGAAACAAAGGAATGAAGAACAATACAGAGAGCCCTTAGATATTAAAAATATAATAGGATTTTTAAGTATATATATATGTGGATATAGCAGAGTTGGGAGGTAAAGCTTTCCAAGTCTCCTATAAAAAATAAAACTAGAAAAAATAGAGAGAATAAAATTAGACCTCTCCAGGATATCCAGAGAGAACCGTGAAAATAGAAAAGAAATAAAAGAAATAAGAAATAAAGCACAGAAGTTTCCATATTGAAAGGGCCCACAAAGTGTCCAGTACCATAAGCAAGACATCTCACTGTGAAATTTTTTTAAAAATATATTTTATTGATTTTTTACAGAAAGGAAGGGAGAGAGATAGAGAGTCAGAAACATCGATGAGAGAGAAACATCGACCAGCTGCCTCCTGCACATCTCCTACTGGGGATGTGCCCGCAACCCAGGTACATGCCCTTGACTGGAATCGAACCCGGGACCTTTCAGTCCGCAGGCCGATGCTCTATCCACTGAGCCAAACCGGTTTTGGCCACACTGTGAAATTTCCGAACAAAAATGAGAAGATCCAAAAATCTAGAGAGGAAAGACAGGCCACATAAAAAGGTAGATAGCTGAGTATTTCTTTTTCTTTTTTTTTTTGTTCTCATCCGAGGATATGTTTTTTATTGATTCTAGAGAGGAAGGAAGGGCAGGTGAAAGAGAGAGAAACATTGATATGAGAGAGAAACATTGATCAGTTGTTCTCTGTATACACTCCAACTGGGAATTGAACCTCTAACCTGAATATGTGCCCTGACTGGAATCGAAGCTGAGATCCTTCGGTGCACGTGACGATGCTCTAAACCGCTGAGCCACATGGGCCAGGACCAGCTGAATATTTCTTTTTCTTTTTTTTTCTATTGTGGTTGTTCTTTGCTTATTTTTTTAAATTAATAAATCTTTACTGTTCAGATTATTACAGATGTTCCTCTTTTTTCTGCATATCTCCCCTCCACCTTGTTCCCATCCCACCCCATGCTCTTACCCCCTGCCACTATCCTCATCCATAGGTGTAAGATTTTTGTCCAGTCTCTTCCCGCATCCCCCACACCCTTTTCCCCTCAAGAA
The DNA here is from genome assembly GCF_000327345.1 of Myotis davidii. Classification (NCBI taxonomy): domain Eukaryota; kingdom Metazoa; phylum Chordata; class Mammalia; order Chiroptera; family Vespertilionidae; genus Myotis; species Myotis davidii. The sequence continues at coordinate 2,475,109 of NW_006299705.1, read as the reverse complement.
TTGTCAGTCCACTCCCTTTCTATGCCCCTTTCTATTATATTCACCAGTTTATTCTGACTTAATTTTTAGGTTCACTTGTTGATAGGTATTTAATTGTTGTCACTTTGTTGTTCATAATTTGTATCTTTACCTTTTTCTTCTTCTTCCTCTTCTTAAAGAATATCCTTTAGCATTTCATACATTCCTGGTTTGATGGTGATGATCTCCTTAAGCTTTTTCTTGTCTGTGATGCTCTTTATCTGACCTTCAATTCTGAATGATAGCTTTGCTGGATAAAGTAATCTTGGTTGTAGGTTCTTGGTATTCATCACTTAGAATATTTCTTGCCACTCCCTTCTGGCCTGCATGGTTTCTGTTGAGAAATCAGCTGACAGTCGTATGGGTACTCCCTTGTAGGTAACTAACTGTTTTTCTCTTGCTGCTTTTAAGATTCTCTCTTTGTCTTTTGCTCTTGGCATTTTAATTATGATGTGTTGGTATGATCTTCTTTGGATTCCTCTTGTTTGGGTTGCTCTGCACTTCCTGGACTTGTAAGTCTATTTCTTTCACCATGCAGGGGAAGTTTTCTGTCATGATTTCTTCAAATAGGTTTTCAATATCTTGCTCTCTCTCTTCTTCTGGCACCCCCATAATATCAGATGTTGGTTCGCTTGAAGTTGTCCCAGAGGCTCCTTACACTATCTTCATATTTTTGGATTCTTTTTGCTTTTCAAGTTGG
>NW_006299705.1:2462490-2474087 GCF_000327345.1 Myotis davidii | reverse complement strand
CTGTGAGGACCCGTTGTGTCTATAGTGGAAGAACTGCTGTGCTGGAGACACCCTTATGGAGCAGGACTTGCTTCAGTGGGGCTTTGGTGCTCACTGAGTCTGCTTCTTGAGTGTGTCCCTTATGGATGTGAGGAGTTGAAATCTGGTATCTGACCAGGGTTACCCTGGCTCCGGGATCTCCAAGTCAACCACTGTGTGGGCCCACCCAGCAGGAGCTACAGAGATATCAACAGATTTCCCCTCTTTGTTTGGGATTTGGAAGTTTTGGAGCTCTCTGACCCAGCTGCAGTTTGTTGGGTTAGGCTGCAAAAGCGCAGGTGGTTCCTTTGCGCCACTGGCACAGCTTGGGTGGGGATGTAAATTGAGTGGGGCGGGGTCTCAGAGAATCACCAGGGCAGAGCAAACAGCAATGGTTGTCGTCAGTGTCTCCACAACTCCTCACGTCTCCACGACTCTGACTCCGTGTCTCCCCCAGTGCCACGCCCCCACAGCAACAGTGATCCCTGGGAGCAGCTCTGTGAGAAAGCCACCCTCGCTTTCTGACCCACTGCAAGACAGTCCAGTTTCTCCCTGTAGGAGCCTGGGACCTCAGAATCTCGCCTTAAACGAGCTCAGTGCATTCGAGAGCTTGTATCCCCTTCCGATGGAAAAAAACCGCGCATCCAGTTGCAGCCCGCCTTCATACCTCTGTTCTTGGTGCCTTTGCACCTCCTACTCAGTCTCAATGCGCTTCTTTCTTTCCTTCTAGTTGTAGAACTTCCACTCGGCCAGCTTTCCTGTGGTTCTGGATGATAGCTGTTTTGTCTTATAGTTGTAGTAGTTTCAGTGTTGTTGTGGGAGGCAGCACACACAGGTTTATACCTTATGCCTCCATCTTGGTTCTTCCTGAGTATTTCTTAATGACATTATATTTTATTAATAAACTAGAGGCTCAGTGCACAAAATTCATGCACGGGTGGGGGGCCCTCAACCCGGCCTGCACCCTCTTCAATTCGGGCCTTCTCGGGGGATGTCCAAGTGCCAGTTTAGGCCCAATCCCTGCACATCCCCCTCTCAATCCGGGACTGCTGGCTCCTAACTGCCTCTGCCTGCTGGCCTGATGCCCCTAACTGCTCTCCTGCCGGCCTAATCGCCCCTAACTGCCTCTGCCTGCCAGCGTGATTACCCCTAACTGTCCTCCCCTACCGGCCTGATCACCCCTAACCACCTCTGCCTTGGCCCCCGCCACTGGCTTTGTCCAGAAGGATGTCTGAAAGATGTCCAGTCTAATTAGCATATTATCCTATGATTAGTTAGACAACTAATACTAACTGCTTTAATTAAATATAAAGCTGTTAAGAAATACTCAGCTTTAACTACAGTGTACTTTATAAAGAATTTTAGTGTAAGTCCCCTTTGTTTCCTTTCCATTTTCTCCCAGATTTTGTTATATTCAAATTTCTTTTTTTAAAAATATATTTTATTGATCTTTTACAGAGAGGAAGGGAGAGGGATAAAGAGTTAGAAACATCGATGAGAGAGAAACATCGATCAGTCGCCCCCTGCACACCCCCCACTGGTGATGTGCCCGCAACCAAGGCACATGCCCCTGACCGGAATCGAACGTGGGACCTTTCAGTCCACAGGCCGATGCTCCATCCACTGAGCCAAACTGGTTATGGCTATTTTCAAATTTCAGTTATATGCTGGGGAAATTTACAATGAGAGTAACATTGAGCAATTTTTGAGTTTTTGCACCAAAATGTTTATCACATGCCTACCTTCTTTGCTATGAACATATCAGGAACAATGTGAGATTTATATTATTCACAGTAACAGTTACTGAGAGAGATTTTTCCATTCAAACTTGTAATCTGCATTTTAAAAAATATACATATAACACATGAAATATATGTAATATGTCTTTTTCTTCCAATAATCAATTTCCGAGTGCAAATTTCTAAAGAAATTTAGAAATTTTGTCTGGATGTCAATGGAAGATGAACATGAAACTATTAATCTTCCATGTGACTCTCATAGCCAAAGGATCCATCCATTAGAGACTTTTTTTTCTCTTGCTCTGAAATTTATGTCTGGTTGCTGACATTTAGGAGACAGGACTGGGTAAGGATCTGATGATTTAATGCAGTGCTTTTCAAACCTTACGTTACATCAGAGTCACCTGGAAAGCCATTAAAGCATTGCTGGGGTCTACCATCAGGAATTCTAATTCAGTAGGTGTGTTAGTTATATATTAGTGCATGAAAAATGATCACAAATTATTTTAAAATAACACACCTTTATTATCTCATAGTTTCTGTAGGTCAGGAAATAGGGCATGGCTTAGCCAGGTCTTTTGCTCAGGATCTTTCCTGGGCTGCAATCAAGGTGTTGGCCAGGACTGGGGTCTCATCTGAAGGCTCAACTAGGGAAGAAGCCACTTTTAAGCCCATCTGATGATTGGCAGAATTCAGTTCCTTTAGGGTTGTGCCCATCTGTTTCTTCTTTCATGGGCTCTTTCAAGGTGGCCACTTGCTTCATTAAAACATACAAGCTGAAGGTGATAGAGGAAGTCAACTAGCAAGACAGAATATGTTATAAGCTTTCATAACCTAACTAGAGGCCTGGTGCACAAATTCGTGCATGGGTGGGGTCCCTTGGCCTGTCCAGTGATTGGGCTGATCAGGGCCATCTCATGGGAGGGACCACAGAAGGTTGGCTGTGGGAGTGCACTGACCACCAGGGGACAGCTCCTGCATTGAGTGTCTGCCCCCTGGTGGTCAGTGTGTGTCATAGCTACCAGCCAGTTATCCAGTCATAACGGTCGCTTAGGCTTTTATATATATAGACTAGAAACCCAGCGCGCGAAATTGCATGGCCACAGCCACCTGTGTGCACCTCTCTGTACTCCCAGCCCCGCCCGCCTGCACTTCTCCCGCCACACTGGCAGCCCCACCCACCCGTGCGCATCTCCCAGTGGACTAATCGTTATGGCGTTACGACCACTGGATTTTTATATATATAGATAAGGAAATTAAGTACCCTCAATGTTAAGTTATTCTATTGATTAGTAGCAAGTTTCTCAAGGAGGATTTGTTACAAGACTATAAATATGAGGAAGTAAGGATCATTAGGAGCCATCTTAAAGTCTGCCCTCCAGAGTAGGCTTAGGATGGCTGAAGAATTTGCATTTCTAACACATTTCCCAAGTGAAACTGATACTGTTGATCTGGGATTCCACTTTGAGTACTACTGTTTAATCAGCCCAACTCTCTACTTTGCCTTGTGTCTTAGTCTGAAGCTTCTTTGATGTAGTTTTTACAGAAAGTGAACCTCCAGATGGGGGCCTGGGCTAAGAGGAATGGTTGCCAGGCACTTTGGGGTTGGGAAAGGCAACTTGGAGTCTTAACTTTTCTATATACATACTTTTACAGTCAGTGTTGCTTTTTCCAGCCCTGTTCTATACGTACTGCCTTTCATGGTACCTGATGCCCCCAAGTGCTGAGTGCCTGGTACAGATTGGCTCCCTTCCTCTGCAAATTCCTTTCGCAGGCACTTGTGTTAGAGCATTTCCCACTCTGCCATGTCAGTCAACTCTTCTCCATCAGTGACTTTCCAGTTCCCCTAAATTTGTTGAAGTCTTCTATTTATTGTTTCCTCTTTTATTGTTCTTGTATGACATTTTTCAAAATATCTTTTACTATCATTTTTGCATGGTTTGGGGAGAAATGGGTGAGTTCGCCGTTTTTAGCTTCAACCTATAAGTCTGTCTAACTTGTGTTGCAAAGAAAAGATTTAAAAAATCTTTAAATAATGATACTGTACTTTATTTTTTATGAAAGAAAAATAAAAAAACCAATAGGCCATAGTTTGGTTCTTGGCATCTTATGTAATCAGAAGCAGACCCATTGAGATAGAATAGCTGTAGGACAAAGAGAATTTTTATAAAATCACAATTTGTTTTAAGAAAAAAATTACTGCTAAAGGACTACTGAGGGTAAAATGAGTATAGAACTGAAACAGGTTTATTTGTTTTAATCAAACATATAATAGAGTTACTAAAGAATTGCTAGAATGACTTTGAAGTAATGCTTAAGTGCACTATAATTTCTTCACAAGTTGAAGAACTGTGTTACAGGTATATTTTAAAATAGTAACAGTTATATTAATAGATGTATATTTCTGTGTAGTACACCCTACTTAGGATGTTTTGAGGAAGTTGGTATGTATTTTTTAAGCTCCTTTATAATCAGCATTTGGCAGAAAAGAAGCCTCAGTTTTACTTGGCAAATTTACAGAAATGAAAACAGCTGGGATCAATAAGAGGAATACCAGGGGGGAAAGCCCACTTCATTTGGCTGTCAGAAGAGGAGATTTGTCTCTGATGAAAGTTCTAATAGAATCTGGAGCAGATGTGAATCTAAAAGATAATGCAGGTTTGGATTCTTTTAATTGTATTTAAATTTGAACTCACATTTCACAGCCTCTAACCCCAGTTTTGAATCTGGCTACTATGTAATAATTAACTTTGAACAATTTTCTTTAGTGACATATAAGTTGAATAGTAAGACTTACCTTGGTTCTCACCAATTGCTAAAATAACTTTCTTCTTCAACATGCATTTGGGAGCATTCAGCAAGAGTATATAGAATGGGAAGTAAGGGAAACTTTATTTAGGCCTTTTCTTTGTAGGCCCTAATTCCATTCCCTAACTTTGGAGAGAATGCAAAATTTTTCCTACTTTCTTGTTCCTTCTTTCCTTTCCTCCTGTCTTTCACTATTCCTTTCTTTTCCCTTCCCTTATTTTTATTTTAAACCTCCAATTTTAAATTGATCTAACATTTTGCTCAGCATGAAAGAATCTTGTGTGAGGAATTCCAGAGGGAAAAACTCAAAAATTGATGGAATGACATGTCATTTTAAAGAAAAATGTGACAATGAAAGGATACAAGTAGAAAAGTCAGAGATGATCTTTTAATATCTGAGTTGAAACAAATTGACATGATTAATATTTACTTTGGTCCCATTATGATTATGCTTCTGTTTTGGCACCTCTAGCAAATATTTTTTTATGAGATCAATTTGTTTTTAAAAATGAAACACATTTTAAGGCCACAGTTTTCAATATTTTTCCCACTAATATGTACATTTGAATCAATGTAGATGTTAATGTCATTAATGCAAGCAAACTTAATAATGAGTATATGTCAGCAGCAGCTTGTTTTAATTTTTCCCCTTTTCCATTTTTAGGTTGGACACCACTACATAAGGCATCTAGTGAGGGAGCTGATGATATAATTGTGGAGTTGTTAAGAGCTGGTGCTAATGTTAACTGTGAAGATCTAGATGGAATTCTGCCCTTACATGATGCTGTTGCAAATAATCATTTAAAGGTACAGTGCACATCAGATTTGGCTCCTATTACTCTTTTTTAGAAAAATGAGTGAAGAAAATGAAGATGTTTTAAATTGAGAACTAAAGTGATTCCTTAAAAGAAATTATTTTTAAAACCTTAAAATTACAAATGAAGATAAGAGATTGTGTAATGATTGAAAAATCAATCTATTTGCTAATGACTCATTTTTCTATTGTCTCTTCATCACATAATTCATATAAATCAGAATAAAATGAAATGGTTCAGAGTAAACACAGGCTATCAACCTAATACATTCCATTTTTAATGGTTTTAATTGATTTGCTATTGTGCATAAAAACTCTAATTATAGTGATGGTACATGTGACAGCTAGACTTTATTTAACTCAGAATTACACAGTGGATTTGAGGTTTCAAAGAAATGACTAAAAACACAATAGCTTGTTACTTGGAGGTTTGTTATATATTTTTCTCCTTTGTTTTTCTTAATTGGGCAGTGTGGTAAAAATATCATAAGAGAAAATTACTAGGGTTATTCTTTTAGTAACACTGAATTTCAAATCTAGACTTTAAAATTCTTCATAGTTTTTAAATTAAATCTTTATTGTTGAAAGTATTACATATCCCCTTTTTTCTCCCATTGGCCCCCTTCTATCCTGCCCCTGTTCCCCCACCCCCAAGGCCTTCACCACCCTATTATCTTGTACATGGGTTATGCATATATGCATACAAGTTCTTCGGTTGATTTCTTCCCACCCACCCTCCCACCCCTGCCTTCTCTCTAAGATTCCACTTCTGTTCCATGCTTCTATGTTTTTGGATCTGTTTTTTTCATCAGTTTATTTTGTTCATTAGATTCCACATATGAGATCATGTGGTACTTGTCTTTCTCTGACTGGCTTATTTCACTTAGCATAATACTCTCCAGGTACCTCCATGTTGTCTCAAAGGGTAAGAGATCCTTCTTTTTTACTGCTACATAGTATTCCATGTTGTAAATGTACCATAACTTTTTTTTTTTTTAAATTCAAAGTTTCTTTTTTGTTTTTTAAATATATTTTATTGATTTCTTACAGAGAGGAAGGGAGAGAGATAGAGAGCTAGAAACATCGATGAGAGAGAAACATCGATCAGCTGCCTCCTGCACATCTCCTACTGGGGATGTGCCCGCAACCCAGGTACATGCCCTTGACCGGAATCGAACCCGGGACCCCCCAGTCCGCAGGCCGACGCTCTATCCACTGAGCCAAACTGGCTAGGACCCACAACTTTTTTTTAAAGTATATTTTTATATATTTCAGTGAGGAAGGGATAGGGAGAGAGAGATAGAAACATCAATGATGAGAGAGAATCATTGATCAGCTGCCTCCTACATGCACCCCACTGAGGATCAAGCCTGCAATCCAGGTATATGCCCTGACCAGGAATTGAACCAGTGGCCTCTGGTTTCTGGGTTGACATTCAACCTCTGAGCCACACCCAGCTTGGCTACCACAACTTTTTTATCCATTCACCTACTGATGGGTACTTGGGCTTTTTCCAGACCTTAGCTATTATAAATTGTGCTGCTATGAACATAGGGGTGCATATATTCTTTCTGATCGGTGTTTCGGGTCTCTTAGGGTATTTTCCTATAAGTAGGATCACTGGGTCAAATGGCAATTCCATATTTAATTTTTTGAGGAAACTCCATACTGTTTTCCATAATGGCTACACCAGTCTGCATTCCCACTAGCAGTGCACTAAGGTTCCCTTTTCTCCACATCCTCACCAGCACTTGTCAAGTTTGTTGATTTGTTGATGGTAGCCATTCTGACAGGTGTGAGGTGACACCTCAGTGGAATCTAATGAACATAAACTGATGAACAAAAAGTAGACCCAGAGACATAGAAACATGGACAGACTGTCAAACCTCAGAGGGAAGGCAGCGGGGGTAGAGGGTGGGGTGCAGGGGAGGAAGGGATCAACCAATAGGAAGTAGCAAAAGGGGAGCTTGGTTTAGTGGATAAAGCACCAAGTTTGATAATAGAAAACGTGAATTCTAGGCAGAGTTCAGCGCTTGAGAAAGAGATAATACCTTTACCTTTGAAATAAGGAATTTCATCTAGAGCGTGCTATCTTATGCTATAGCCAGTAGCCAACATGTGTCTATTTAATTACTTAAAATGAAGTTTAAAATCAATTCTTCAGTTGCACTAGTCACATTTCAAGTACTCAGTAGCTACATGTGGCGAGTAGCTACCATATTGAACTTTGCAGATTAGAATATTTCTGTCATCACAGAAAATCCTGCTAGATAGTGCTCTGGTCTAGAGCAGGGGTTGTTAAGTATTTCCTATAAAGGACTAGATAATAAACAGTTTAGGTTTTCTAGGCCACTCAGTCTTTGTTGCAACTAATCAACTGCTGTTATATTGCAAAAGCAACCATAGACAATATGTAAATGACTGGTTATAGCTGCTCCAATAAAACTTTTTTTACATAATCAGGCAGCAGACTGGATTTGGCCAGTGAGGGCTATAATTTGCTGTTGTTTGATCTATTGTTATATCACCTAAGTGGTGATATAGACAGTTCGCTTTTGGAGGAAACTCCAATAAATCTATTGCATTTATTTTAAGAGAAATATTCTATTTGAAAAGATGGTATTTTTCATGATATTTTAGTTCCCCTGACATGGATATATTATTAACACATTTCCTCATATTTTCATGAACTTTCTCTCTGTGTGACCTTTCTTCTATCATTGGCTCATTTTATTTCTGACTGACTTTGTCCCTTTTATCTTTATTTCTTTATCTTGAGATAGGCTACTAATAGGTAAACTAGAAAGATGAAAAAGAGAGCAAGAGAGATAAATGTGGTATTGTTATTGGTGGGGAGCTCTCAGGTGAGGGGCAGGTGTGGGATAGAAGGGGACGGTGTGTGTGTGTGGGGGGGAATGGGACCTCTGTAATACATTAAACCGGTGGTTCTCAACCTCTGGCTCTTTAAATACAGTTTCTCATGTTGTGACCCAACCATAAAATTATTTTTGTTGCTACTTCATAACTGTAATGTTGCTACTGTTATGAATCATAATGTAAATATCTGATATGCAGGATGGTCTTAGGCGACCCCTGTGAAAGGGTCGTTCGACCCCCAAAGGGGTCTCGACCCACAGGTTGAGAACCGCTGCTTTAAACAATAAAGATTTTAAAAAATAAAAATAAATGTGTTTTCTTTATGCTGTGCTATCTCTAGCTGATGGAACAAATAAGGCCATTTCTAGCTGGCCATTTGCTCCTCAATTTCTCTGCTTCTTCATCCATGAACACAAGCAGAAAGAGAAAAGCTCCTAGCACATAGCATATCTCTGTTTAAACAAAACCTTACCATCTTTTCCTAATTAGAAAGTTTTTCAGTGGTTGGAGTCACTTGCTTGCCTCATGCAAGTGGAATCACTGGCTGTTTTTTACTAATTGACTTATACCATAAACTAATTAGTAACCATTTTTAACTTTGACCGATTGCAAACTGACTTCTAATACATAATTTCGATTTATTTAAAGACATCTTATTTATATTCAAAGATTATTTTGCCCCTAAAATGTCACAATTTATGACTTCAGTTTTTTCATCTATAAAATGATAGGGTTGGAATAAATGATATCTACATTCCCTTTTATCTTTAATATTTTGTGAATATGAATCAGTTATTTAGGACATATATTTGCATAGACATTATTAGATTGGATATTAAGTTTACTGAAATATAGTCCAAATAGAACTATGTCTAATGGCAATATATAATAAAGTTTATAATATAATATAGTCCTGAAGTGACTCTTTCTCCCTTCTCTACTCCTTCCTTCATCAGCTTGGAGGAGGGTCAACAGGGCACCCTGTTAAAGAGATCAAATAGCCCTAGCTGGTTTTGCTCAGTGGATAGAGCGTTGGCTTGTGGACTGAAGGGTCCCAGGTTTGATTCCAGTTCAGGGCACATGCCCGGGTTGGGGGCTCAATCCCCAGTAAGGGGTGTGCAAGAGGCAGCCAATCAATGATTCTCTCTCATCATTGATGTTTCTATGTCTCTCTCCCTCTCTCTTCCTCTGAGAGAGAGAGAGAGAGAGAGAGAGAGAGAGAGAGAGAGAGAGATCAAATAAAACCTGTCTGCCTCTTACTAGATTCAAGGCTGCATATCTGTTACTTCTATGTTATCATGTTTGGTTTTCTTATGGGAACAAATCAGGTAAAATTAGTGGGTCCACTTGCAGTTGTCATATCAAATTTAATAAGTGGCCAGAGTTTGAAAGCTTTTTTAAAAATAACTTTTAATGCTTGGTAATGGTATCTTATAATAAAAGCAGAAATTATTAATCTAAGATGTTAATAGAGATAATTTTGGAAAAATGTCTTCTAGGCAGCTGAGATTCTACTACAACATGGAGCAAACACTAATAAAAAGAATAAAAAACAGAAGACTGCTTTAGATGAAGCAGATGATGAAAAAATGAGAGAGCTGCTAAAATCTTATGGTGCTATTGAGATTGGTAATAGAGATGAGAGTAAAGCTAGAGTCACTGGTATGTATGTCAGTATTGCTTACCTTTTTATATAGGTGTATACCTCTGCTTAGAAAAATAAAATCTTTATATTTGTAGTGTAAGTTGCTTTATAACTGGGGATAGATGTTTTGTATGCTTATTAAACTCTTGAGAAACCATTTATTTTTAGAAAGTAGTATTTCCAAACTTGGTTTAATTTATAGGTAATATGATCCTATTTGATTTGGAGTTACAATTGAAATAAAACCCGTACCATTCATTAAATAAACATGAATCTCTTTAACATTGGGTATGACATAGAGATGTAACTAAAGCAATGCACATTGGTTTACTTGTAGTGGGGCTGGAAAAGGATATTATACTACTAAACTATTGGCAACTAAAGATTTCATTACTTCACAATTTGTAATGATTCATGTAAAAGTTGGACTAATGCCAGCTTTTAAAGAATCTAATATTCTAATGCTATAATATGAATTTGTTAAGCAAACATATTATATGGGTATGTGTGTAATAAATAGTGAAAAAATATTTCAAGGGAATGTACAGTCAGGCAAAATTTTATGAACCATTTTATAGCAGTTGTTTGAGTTGAAATACTATAATATAATGGATTGTCTATAAGAAATAGGCATTTAGTAAACACTAATTTAGAAAACATATTTGTTGAATACCTGCTATGCAAACCAGGCACTTGCCCATGAGGAGCTTTCAGTCTTTTGGAGAGACCATTCAGAGAATAGGCAATTCAACACAATTTATTAAGTATTGAGGAGAAGGAATTATTCTCCCCTTTCCCTTATGCTTGCGTCTTGACTCATAGAAGTAGAAACCATGAACATAATCTGCCCTCTCTCTTTATGAAGGAGAATATTAGGAAGAGTCTGACACACATTTCTCCCCAGCCTACCAGCATTCTTACCAACTATTGATTTTCAAGGGAGGAATCATATAATTGATATGATTGGTTAGAGCCAGGAATAATCATTGTGTCATATTTTACTAGTATACTAAATCACATGTATATAAAGTTCCTCTTTCCATAGTCTGCGACTATAGGGTAAGTCCCCCGGTTAGGGCCTTTTTTAGAGCCACATCCATGTCTCTATCCCAGTGATGGCGAACCTATGACACGCGTGTTAGAGGTGATACGCAAACTCATTTTCTGGGTTGATTTTTCTTTGTTAAATGGCATTTAAATATATAAAATAAATATCAAAAATATAAATCTTTGTTTTACTATGGTTGCAGATATCAAAAAATTTCTATATGTGACACGGCACCAGAGTTAAGTTAGGGTTTTTCAAAATGCTGACACACCGAGCTCAAAAGGTTCGCCATCACTGCTCTATCCCTTTCCACAGCTCTATCTGAAAGTTTGGATCCCATGAATTATATCAGCTCAACTTAAGAGAAGCCTTTCATTTGGCGTTATCAGGCACTCTGTTATAAAGTGCTATATCTATTCCCACTTGTTTATATGGTTATATGGAGAAAGGGAATCCAGAATGGGAGAAGAGTCAGAGAGAACTATACAGAGACAATAAATCATAGTCATAGTGATTAAGAGCATGGACTTTGAAGTCAGATCTGGTTTCAGTACTAGCTATGTGTCAATTAGACAACTTCCTGAATCCCTCTTCTGTAAAATAAATATAATAAACTGCCTATCACACAGAGTTCATATAGATTAAATA
>NW_006299705.1:2458996-2462461 GCF_000327345.1 Myotis davidii | reverse complement strand
GGAAAGAGTATGATATCCACCATGTGGTAAGTATTCAGTAAATGTTAGCTATAATTAGTCAGTTGATAATAAACATTAAGGTGTTGACCAATGTTAATATAATTGTAGACTTAATTTAGCCATTCCTTTCACCATTACAACTGATAAAATTAAGCTAAATATTTGCACATTCTTATTATATTTTCTAATTTTACTTTTTAAAGTAAAAATTCCTACTGTCCAGTCCAAAAGACACAAACCGTGTTTTTGTGATGGCTTAAAGACTGTTGATCCACCTTCTCTTTCACACCAAGAAAAAACAAGAGAAAGCCTTCATATGGTGAGTAAAGTTGAAGTCCTCTGTTATTCACCTAGAAAATGCCATTCTTTGGGCCAGCCAAACTTTGGCTATTGCAGCACTCCTTTCATTTTAAGGACACACAGGTTGAAAATGTTTTCTGTCATAAGAAAATGTAGCATAATTGAACAAAAGAAGCCAAGAAGGTATGTTGTATGGTTAATTCTCAGTTATCTGCACTGATAAAGAGCTATAGGTTAGCTGCTGTCTTTTACACCTAGGTTTGGTTCTTTGGCTACTTCTTGTCCCATAGACACTTCCGCAGTCATAGTGTGTATTTAGGGAACATACGAGAAAAGACCCCAAATCTCAGATAGAGAAGAGGAAAGCAATCTGGTCTAATCAACCTGGATCCCACATGGTTAATAGTGATCAATAGTGTTTGATATATCTGAAACCTTTCATATAAAGGTATATTTTTGCAAAAATAACATACTAGTTTCTCAATAAAATATATATTAATTGATATATAAGATATAAGATATATATATATAAGATTCTTATATATTAATTGATATATAAGAAATATATCCTTACTTTGATAAAAAACCAAAGCATACTAGATCCTAACTTACTTCTTAAGCAAAGTAGTATCCTCAGTGAAATATCATTTTGAATAAGACTATGTTGATCGGACTTCTCTTATATACTTTCTATTAGTGTAGAGAGGGAAAATGTCATTCATTGAACCCAAATTATGATTAATCATCTAATTTATACCGTAAATATATTATTAATATGTTTTTATTGATTTCAGAGAGGGAAGGGAGAGGGAGAGAGAGATAGAAACATCAATGATGAGAGAATCATTGATTGGCTGCCTCTTGCATACCCCTACTGGGGATTGAGCCCACAACCTGGGCATGTGCCCTTGACTGGAATTGAACTGGGGACCCTTGAGTCCATAGGCCAACACTCTATCTACTGAGCCAAACTGGCAAAGGCTACTCCTTAAATATTTTAAGTCGATTTCAAAGCTAAATTGTATTTGCCTCAGCACTTTGAAATATTTTGCATTGTTTCCTGGTATCTGTTGTAATAAATGAAAAGTCAACTTTTCATTTCCTTGTAGATAATCTATTTTTTAATCTTTCAGTTTTAAAAATTTTTCTCTTATTCTTTTACATTCTAAATATGGATGTGTTTTTATTAATTATAGTCAGGACTAGGCATGCTCCTTTATCTGAAGACATTTCTCATTTATATTCTAGATACTCTTAGCCCTTCCATCATTGAATATTGCCTCTCCTCCAGCCTCAGTATTCTCTTTTTTTTGAAACTCCTATTTAGATGTCTGTTAGGCCCATCTCTGTGTCTCCTAATATGTTTTTTTTTTCGATATCTTGAACTCTTTGTATTATATTCTGGGTGATTTCCTTTGATTTCTCTTTCAATTCATTATTTTTCTCCTCAAATATTTATAGTTTATAAATTTAAAAAGAAACATCAATGTTTATAAATTGATGATGTTTATAAATTTATAAATAAACCAAGTTTATTTTTTATTATACTGATTTTTTAAATAAATTTATAACTTTATTTATTTATAATTTATTATTGACTCAATAATATATATTGAGTCTTTAATTTTAATGACTTTTTTATTTCTAGAAATTGTTTACTTTTCAAATATTTTTAAAAAAATAAAGCAAACAAAGACTTTTCTGCTCTTGCCTTACAATATTGATATTACTTTATAAAATATTTTCAAACATTTTTAAAGGAATTTTAAACTCTCCTCCTGACTCTTTTTCATGATAACATGATTTTTCATGTGGTTTGTAATTTTTTTATTCTAATCTCACTTCAGTGATGGTTGTTTATCGTGGGAATTTTGGTGAGTGTAGGCTTCCTATTTAAAATTTGCTTTTGAAAGGGTCCTAGAGGTTTGTCAGTTGCACACCAATTTTTATGCTAATTTCCCTTTTTGGTTTGCTAACCACACATTGTATAAATATAGTTCTCATATACATGTGTGACCAAAGTAGGTCTCTACTTTTCTACCTAAAGCCTGGATGGGTGACAAGTTTTTCTAACCCTTAATCTAACCTAAAACGTACCCACTCTGGGCCACTAGCTTTATGCAGGAACTGCATTATAATTCCCTCCTCAAATGGGCTTGAGCTTATCTCCTATTCCTGCATGGGCATTAAAAACCTAACCCCTAATACCTGTGTTCCAAATCCCACATGCACCATTGCTAGCTTAATTTCTGGCACCAGGGAATTTTCCTTTCCTTTTCCATTTTTAGCTGTGTGTGTGTGTGTGTGTGTGTGTGTGTGTGTGTGTGTGTGTTTAAAGATTGTATTTTGTCCAGCATTTACATGATAATGTGACTTAAAGGTATATTTTCATGTCAAGATTAGAACATTATGAAACTATGGGTAGGGTATTTGCTTCAGGAAAAATGTATATAGTTTTAGATGCCATACCTCGGAAAATGGAGATATAGTAGTTTTAGATGCCACACCTCGGAAAATGGAGATATAGCAGAAAACCAATTTCACAAAAAAGAAAAACTCAAAAGAAATATGAGGACTTTAAATGTAAAATTGGTTTTAAATATTGAAAATTTCAAAATTTCCAATGAGGGGTAACTCTGTGGCCACAAAGGAAATGAGATCATTTTACCTTGGTACTACCTTCAGATCATAGCACGTAGGCAGCCTCTTTCTCTGTCATAAAATAAGTACAGAAATAATAATAATAATAATAATAATAATAATAATAGTAGACATTCACTGAGTACCTATCATATAGCAAGCTGTCCTCTATGTACTTTACTTTTTTAATTAAATCTTTATTGTTCAGATTATTACAGTTGTTCCTCTTTTTTTCCCCCCATAGCTCCCCTCCACCTGGTTCCCACCCCAACCCATGCCCTTACCCCCCACCACTGTCCTCATCCATAGGTGTAAGATTTTTGTCGAAACTCTTCCCGCACCCTTCACCCCCTCTTCCCCCTGAGAATTGTCAGTCCACTCCCTTTCTATGCCCCCACTTCTATTATATTCACCAGTTTATTCAGATCATCAGATTATTTATTCACTTGATTTTTAGATTCACTTGTTGATAGATGTGTATTTGTTGTTCATAATTTGTATCTTTACCTTTTTCTTCTTTTTTCT
>NW_006299705.1:2419408-2458342 GCF_000327345.1 Myotis davidii | reverse complement strand
ATGCAAAAGCTCCTGCCGCAGCCTGGGTGGGGCGGGGTGTCAAGGAATCAAAGGGCGGAGCAAGCAGCTATGGCGGAGCCTCAGCCCTGCCCTAAGGAGCTGGGAGTCTCAGTGTCCGGTAATGGCTGCAAGCACCTCTGAGGGAAAGCCGCCCTCAAGATCACCCGCTGCCAGATAGTCCAGTTTCTCCCCGTATGAGTCCTGGGTCCCCAGAGACTTCCCGGAACTGGTTTTGAGCGCAGTTGGGGGCTTGTGACTCCCTCCCGATTCAAAAAGACAGCTGCAACTGAACCCCTGCCATGTGCGCCTCCGTACCTCTGCACTTCCACACCTCCTCTGAGTCTCAGTGTGCTTTTCTCTTTCCTTCTAGTTGTAGAATTTCCACTCAGCCAGCCTTCCTATGGTTCTGGATGATGTCCGTTTTGTCTTTTAGTTGTGTTTTTGAATTTGTTGTGACTCCCTCCCGATTCAAAAAGACAGCTGCAACTGAACCCCTGCCATGTGCGCCTCCGTACCTCTGCACTTCCACACCTCCTCTGAGTCTCAGTGTGCTTTTCTCTTTCCTTCTAGTTGTAGAATTTCCACTCAGCCAGCCTTCCTATGGTTCTGGATGATGTCCGTTTTGTCTTTTAGTTGTGTTTTTGAATTTGTTGTGGGAGGCAGCAATTTCTGGTGTTTACCTATGCCGCCATCTTGATTTCCGGTCTCTCTATGTACTTTATTAACACATTTAGTCATCATAATAACCCGTCTGGGTAGGTTCTGTTATTGTCATTACTTTCTTCCTTATAGACAAGGAAGCTGAAGTAAGAGAGGTTAAGTCACTTGATCCAAAATTACATTTCTAGCCTGGCTGGTGTGGTTCAGTGGTTGAGGGTGAACCCTGATTTAGGAGGTCTTGGTTTTATTCCCTGTCAGGGTGCATATCCAGGTTGTGGGCTCAATCCCCAATCCGGGGCGTGCAGGAGTCAGCCAATCAATGATTCTCTCTAATCCTTGATATTTCTATCTCTCTCTCCCTCTCCCTTCCTCTTTCTGAAATTAATAAAAACATTTTTTTTAATTACATTTCTATTATGTAGCTATCCTAGAATTAAACTCCGGTAGTCTGGCTCCAGAGCCTATCATATGCCACTGTGCTATGTTATACAAAATTTAAGAGGTGTCAGAGGCAAAGATGATCCTGCCACAGTAAAAATCGCAAGTCTGGAATAAAATCATAGTGAAGCTTTATAGTAAGCAGAATATAAACTGTAAAGCTGTTTGTTCCAAAGACAAGTCCTAGGTTAGGTTTTTTTGTTTTGTTGTGTATGTGTTTTAATATAAGCAATAATGAAGGACTAAGAAGGGGGTCTTGGAGGGAAGATTGTGCTGGATCCTCCAGGGTGGAATATGGAACTAGTGTGGAGTGAAAGCTTATGGCCAAGGGTGGCTGAGACTACGTGCATGAACAATATAAGGCAAACAAAGGAAAGTCAGCATCAGAAGTTGTTTTATTTGAATCTATAGGTAGAGGCTTAGCCTGGACACAAATTCAGTCCTTTAGTTTTATTACCATAGCCATTCCATGTACAAAGAAGTAAATCTCATTGTTTTGCATGTTTGTATTTTGTAGTTTAGTTTTGATTCATTTTATAAAAGACAGCGATGAGATTGCTTTTCCACATAGTTGGATGGTTTTATTATGTGCATTTTCCATATCCCTTCTGGACACCAAAGTAAAATTCTAGAGCAACATACTTCAGAAGGCTTTGAGAACCTACACATTGTAAAAATTAATGTGTATTGAGAATATATTAAAGGATGGGTAATATGAGCCAGTCCTTCAGTTGTTATCTATTGAGCAACAACTTTATACCCAATCGTGTGGAAACCACATGTAAATATAAAAACCAAGCTCCTGATGACAAGATCTCATTATCTTGATGGAGAAATAGAATTTGTAAGACATGCATATTAATCCTAAATTCTGTAGCCCTGAAATTGTTAAGTAATTCAGAGAAAGGAAAAACCAGTGTGGATTAAGAGGTTTTGTGTGTGAGATGGGTTTTATATAATAATAATAAGCAGTATTAATTGAGCTCTTTCTTACTTTGTGCTGATACTGTCCTAACCACTTCACATATGTTACTCATTTCAAGCAGGAAGGATAAATGACCTGCTGGAGTCACCAGCCAGGAAGAGATGGAGTCAGAATTCACACCCAGGCAGTTTGGTTCAAGAGTTCACTTTTATTACTTCATCTCTCATAAGAAGGGAGGGATCTGGGCAGAATAAATTGAAGACGTTCCAGGAAGGAAGATTAATAGTAACAAGGGTATAAAGATGTGGTCTTAAATCCCCTTTCTGAGTTTTTGAAAGTAATGTTTTGTATTTCTAATATCATATGTGATATTTTAATCAGGTGCAATGATAGTCATAAGGCTTTAAAGTAAACTTGTTGTATATATGTTACCTTTAAATATTATGTGCTGAGTTATTGTTTTTTCTCCTACACCTATAATTATGACAGAAGTCAATGAAAAATTATGATTCTTTAAATGGTTGCTACTCTTACATTCTGTTTTCCAGGAATAGAACTGCTGCTTAAATCAAGATATATTTCAGTTTATTTTTTCCCTCAAATGTGCAGTATTTATACACTTAAGGTTAAACAAAGCATGAGTACATTTTGAATATAAAGAGAAATGAGTATTTTTAATAACACTTTTGTGCATTTGTCAATTGCATATCAGAGAGAAATATCTACTTTCTTACAATGAAGTTTTAATATTTTCATTTGATAGCATCAGACCATAAGTGCCATTCTACAAGATATAGAAGAAAAACAGGAAATTTTATTGGAGTTTGAAATAAGAACCCCCGAAGATGCAGGTAAATATGATAATGTGGTACTTGTCTTTCTCTGACTGGCTTATTTCACTTAGCATAATACTCTCCAGGTCCCTCCATGCTGTCTCAAAGGGTAAGAGATTCTTCTTTTTTACTGCTACATAGTATTCCATGGTGTAAATGTACCACAGCTTTTTAAAAAATATAGTTTTATTGATTTCAGAGAGGAAGGGAGAGGGAGACAGAGAGAGAGATAGAAACATCAATGATGAGAGAGAATCATTGATCAGCTGCCTCCTGCATGCCCCTACTGGGGAACTAGCCCGCAACGGCGGGATGTGCCCTGACTGGGAATCGAACCATGACCTCCTGGTTCATAGGTCAACGCTCAACCACTGAGCCATGCTGGCCAGGCTAAATTCTTAATGATCATAGACATTCCCCCCTTTGTTAGCACATGCATCACATTGTGACACTAACCTTTTTGAGGAGTCAAAAATTACTCTGGAAACACTTATTCTATAATTATCAAATCATTTGTCTAAATTGCAAAGGCAGGTTCTGGAACTAATTCCAACCATGAACTTCATGTTATTTCTCACTATTGATTTTCTCTAGTTAAATTATATAGAAAATATGCATTGGTTTAAAAAATTAGTCAAAAACACAAGGGAACAGTACCAAAAGTGAAATGAATAGCAGATGATCTTAAAAGAAATCAAACCTAAGTTTCAATTTCCTACTTGGGACTCTGTATTTGGACATAATTGGTATTTATGTGTACATCCTGTGGGTTTATGATGGGGCCGGGGGAGTGCATGATACCTTTACTTAGGAGGCAATAGAAGAAAGTAGGAAAATTTTAATTACAAAACTTACTTTATATAGATCTATAAGTGACCTTCAATTTTATATAGCCCTTGCTAAGTGTTAAGAATAAAGAGCAAGAACTGACAGCACAATTATTATTATTATTATTTTTATTTTTTTATTTCAATATATATCTTACTAATTTTTTACAGAGAGAAAGGGAGAGGGATAGAGAGTCAGAAACATCGATGAGAGAGAAACATTGATTAGCTACCTCCTGCACAACCCCGACTGGGGATGTGCCCGCAACTAAGGTACATGCCCCTGACTAGAATCGAACCTGGGACCCTTCAGTCCCCAGGCCGACGCTCTATCCACTGAGCCAAACTGATCAGGACACACAATTATTATTTTTAAACACACATATGTAGTTTTATAGTTTAAATATATATATAACAATACATTACATAAATATATTTAACTAGAAGCCTGTTGCACGAAGAGATTCGTGCATTAGGCCTTCGCTTCCCTTGGCTGCTGGCACCAGTTTTCCTCTGGCACCCAGGACCCAGGCCTTTGCTCTGGCTGGGCTCTGGCTCGAGGGGCCCCCCCACCCCCCCCCACTGCCCAGCAGTCAGGCTTCGCTGCTCCACTGATCCCGGGGCCGTGAGGCCTCACTGCTTGGCCAGCTTCAGGGCCGTTTGGCTTGGCTCCACCACTTGGAGCCTATGTATGCAAATTAACTGCCATCTTTGTTGGCGGTTAATTTGCATATCACCCTGATTAGCCAATGCGAAGCATAGCGAAGGTATGGTCAATTACCCTTGTTGTCTATTAGATAGGATATGTACACACAAATATATACACTACCACAAAGCATTTACAGCAGTCTCTTTTATAAAGTAAAATAGAGGTGAGGCAGGGCGGTGAGTGGGATACTCTTACTTTTCCTCTGGGTAAACATTCATTTTGTTTGAAATTATTTTTTACAACGATAATGTATTTTTTTGGCATTTAAAAAGTAAATAATTTTAATAGGCAAAATACTTACCTTCCTATTTATCTTCCTTTACCCCCCGCATTTCACAGATATGGAAGCTGACCATAGAGGTCATGTGACTTGCCCCATTTCAGACTAGTCAATAGGGTAGCAGGATTAGAACTCAAGCTGGCTGGCTCTTTCTTGGTACAGTGTTCTTACCTATAGATGTTAGGGTACTTCCATATGGTGATGTAAGTCATTAAGCCTTGATTTATATATCTGGACCACTGATATTGGGGAAAAGGGTAAGGAAATAATAACTTTTTAAAATTAACAGCAAGGCTGAGTCCTATGTGACCAAATTCAACATTTGCTATCTCTCAGTTAACTGACTTTTTACTTTATTACTGTGTTTCTAGAGCAATACACTGAAAAGATGTTAGAGATAAAAGAGATTATGGATAATGTGCTTGCCAAACAGAAGGCAGAAAGGGATGATCTGGCTAAAAAATACAGGTGAGTGGAAAAAATAGGAGTGTGTTAGAGTTATTAGAATTTATACATTTTTAGCTATAATAGTTAGGCCTAGAATTTCTTAGAATACAAATTCTTAAGACTGTTGCTTAGGACCAAAAAATAACTTTATCTAATCTATTACCTCCACAGGGAATTGTACTTCCTAGAAAGATATTTTTCTTCATTACTAGAAATATTCAGGAAACCAAAAGCTGTAGAAAACTTGTCTACAGCCAAAAATTTTATGAAAGTCTTTCTGGTCATGAATCCCCAAAATAAATTTTTTTCCTTAGTAAACTCAATTTTTTTACATTAATTTTTTAAAAATATATATTTTATTGATTTTTTACAGAGAAGATGGGAGAGGGATAGAGAGTTAGAAACATTGATGAGAGAGATCCATCAGCTGCCTCCGGCACGCCCCCTACTGGGGATGTGCCCGCAACCAAGGTACATGCCCTTGACCGTAATCGAACCTGGGACCCTTCAGTCCACAGGCCAATGCTCTATCCACTGAGCCAAACCGGTTCGGCAGTTTTGTTTTTTTTTGCTATTACAGATGTTGTTCCCCTAAGCAGTTTAATTATGTATATTTATTTGTTTTATGTACTTCTAAGTTCTCAGGGTTCTTAAGGAGTTTTATCCTGATTATATGGGTTATCTACCTCTTTTCATCCTTTTTTTTTTTAAATCTTCACCTGAGGATATTTTTCCATTGATTTTTAGAAATAGTGTAAGAAAGAGGGAAAGACAGAGAAATACCCATGTGAAAGAAATACATTCATTGGTTGCCTCCTGCACATGCCCTTACCAGTGCATGAGCCCTTACCAGGCCTGGGGCCTGCAACTGAGGTACTTGTCCTTGATCGGAATTGAACCCGGGACCCTTCAGTCCACAAGCCAACGCTCTATACATTTAGCGGAACTGGCTAGGGCTTCTCATCCTTGGTTGAGAAAGATGCAGCAAGCTAACCTACTGGTCAGAGTGTCTGCCCCCTGGTGGTCAGTGCATGACATAGCAACTGGTCGACCGGTTGACTATCTGCCCCCTAGTGATCAGTGCATGTCATAGAGAGCAGTTGAGTGGCCTTAGCATATCATTAGCATATTATGCTTTGATTGGTTGAACGGATGACCAGATGACTGGACACTTAGCATATTAGGCTTTTATTATATAGGATATTTTCTTGTTTGGGCATTATCTATTTTTTTTCTTGTGATGAGAACTTTTAAGATCTGTTCTCTTAGGAACTTTGAAATGTACAATACAGTATTATTAACTGTAACCACCATGCTGTGCATTACATCCCCATGACTTACTTATTTTATAACTGGATGTTTGTACTTTTTGACCACCTTCACTTATATCAGCCACCTCCTGCCCCCGACCTCCTGTTCTCGGAATATCTATATATCTATATATCTATATCTGTATCTATAGATATATCATATATAGGTGAGATCATAGGGTGTTTGTTTTTTTGTTTGACTTTCACTTAGCATAATGCCCTCAAAGTTCATCCATGTTATCGCAAATGGCAGGATTTCCTTCTTTTTGTGGCTAAATAATAGTCCACTGTATGTGTGTTACATTTTCATTATTCATTGATGGACACTTAAGTTGTTTCCATGTCTTAACTGTTGTGAATAATGCTGCAATGAATATTCAGATATATTTTTAACCCTATTCTTTATTCACAAGTAATATTTCTTTTCCTTTATATTCTTGTCTTATAATCCTTAGGCATCCATTGCATATTCAGATTTTTTTCTGAACTTATTTTTAAATCAGTTTTTATTTTTATTATAAATCTATCTTTATCCCCATTTTTCTTTACTCTTTAGTGAGTAAGTATCATAAATTCCTTTCTATAAAGCCACTGAGCTTATAAGACCTACAGATGGGGAATTGAATAAAAGAAGCTGTCCACTGAGTGCAATGACTCTGGGGCCTTCAGGGAGGTTCCAGTGCCTTGCCTGGGCCCACCTGGCATTTTCTAGGGGACTTTGGAGAAGGCTAGCTTCAATTTTTCTTACGTCCTCTGATTAACAAGATACTTAGAGTTTTACGCCGAAACCGGTTTGGCTCAGTGGATAGAGCGTCGGCCTGCGGACTAAAAGGTCCCAGGTTCGATTCCGGTCAAGGGCATGTACCTGGGTTGCGGGCACATCCCCAGTAGGAGATGTGCAGGAGGCAGCCAATCGATGTCTCTCTCTCATCGATGTTTCTAACTCTCTATCTCTCTCCCTTCCTCTCTGTAAAAAAATCAATAAAATATATTTTAAAAAAAAAGAATTTTGGAAATTCTTGATCAGTTAGGGTTTCAAGTATAAATCCTTATTAAAATTGCTTTAAGACCGCCGAAACCGGTTTGGCTCAGTGGATAGAGCGTCAGCCTGCGGACTGAAAGGTCCCAGGTTCGATTCTGGTCAAGGGCATGTACCTGGGTTGTGGGCGCTTCCCCAGTGGGGGATGTGCAGGAGGCAGCTGATCGATGTTTCTCTCTCATCCATGTTTCTAGCTCTCTATCTCTCTCTCTTCCTCTCTGTAAAAAATTAATAAAATATATTTTTTTAAAAAATTGCTGTAAGACTTAAAATCTTACAAACTAAAGAAAACTTTTATTTTGTGTCTGAACTCTTTGTTTCACATAGTTTTATTTTTTAATTTATTTTTACTTTTAATCATTTTTTATTTTTCAATTACAGTTGGCATACAGTATTACATTAGTTTCAGGTGTACACATCAGTGATTAGACATTATAAAACTTACTATGTGAGCTTCCTGAAAAATCTCATACCCATCTGATACTATATATAGTTATTAGAATATTAACTATATTCCCTGTGCTGTACTTTACACCCCCATGAATATACTATAACTACTAATTTATACTTCTAAATCCCTTCACCTTCTTCATCCATCCCATCAATCCCCTTCCCATCTGGCAACCATCAAAATGTTCTCTGTATCTATGAGTCTATTTCTGTTCTGCTTTCTCACTTATTTTTATTTTTTGATTCAATTGTTGATAGATATTGCCATTATGTTGGTCATATTTTTAATCTTTTTTGTTCTTCTTAAAGAAGACCCTTTAACATTTCATGTAATACTGGTTTGGTGGCAGTGAACTCCTTTGACCTTTCTTGTCTGGGAAGCTCTTATCTGACCTTTAATTCTAAATGATAACCTTGCTGGGTAGAGTAATCTTGGTTGTAGGTCCTTAGTTTTCATTGTTTTGAGTATTTCTTGACACTCTCTTCAGGCCTGCAAAGTTTCTGTTAAAAAATCACCTGACAGTCTTATGGGAGCTTCCTTGAGTGTATCACTCATGGAGGTGGTAGCGTTGTAATTCAGTATGGTCTGAAGCTGTCCACTGAGTGCACTCACTCTGGGGCCTCCAGGGAGGTTCTGGTGCCTTGCCTGGGCCCACCTGGCATTAGCTACAGAGTTATCTGCAGATGGCTGCTACTTGTTTGGGGTTTGGAGGTACCCAGGAGAGGCCAAGCTCTGAGCCAAGGCAGGCTGCAAGTAGTGCCAGGCCTGGGGCCACTTAGCAAGAGATATGAGGTACACTGAGGCCAGTTGCTGCTTGTTTGAGAGATTTTAGGAAAGCCTGTCCTCTGAGGCAAGAGAGTACAGTTGTATGGAAAAGCCACTGGAAATGGCTTGGATAAGCCCCCAAGTTGGGTAGGGCAGGGTGACAGGGAATCACCAGAATGGAGCGAAAAATGTGATCCAAATTGATAGAGACTCAGACTTAGCACCCGTCTCTCGGCTCTGTTGGGGAAGGGCTGAGCAAAGGAACAGTGGCCTCTGCCAGCACTTTCGTCTGGGAGAAAGCTTCTCCCCAGCTCTTGCACTGATACCAGACAATTTAGTTACTCCCTGTATGTCCCTGGTTCCTTTCAAGCTGCTGCCCCAATGAGATAGCTCAGAGGGAATAAGTCCAAATAAGTTAATGTGTGGGCCCTTTAAGAGGAACTGCCCAGGACTCCAGCAGCCTCCATGTCACTCGGTCATAATCCCCGCTGGTTTTTACAACCCAAAGTTATAGAGACTTCTTTTCTCAGCTCTGGAACCCTGGGCTAGAGGTCTGATATGGGGCTGGCATCCCTCACTCCTCAGGGGGGATCTCTGTAGCCAAGATATCCCTCCCAATTAAAAACTGCCACACCAGCCTATTCCATGCCTCCACCCCTCCTACTGGTTTCTATGAGACTTCTTTAATTCCCTAGTTGTGGAACTTCCATTCAGCTAAATTTCAGGCAGTTCTGAATGATGGTTCTAAAAATTAGTTGTATTTTTTATTTTATTTTATTATTTTTTTTAAATATATATTTTTATTGATTTCAGAGAGGAAGGAAAAGGGAGAGAGACATAGAAACATCAATGATGAGAGAGAATCATTGATCGGCCACCTCCTGCATGCCCCTCACTGGGGATAGAGCCCGCAACTCGGGCATATGCCCTTGGCCAAAATCGAACCTGGGACCCTTCAGTCTGCAGGCCGGCACTCTATCCACTGAGTCAAACCGGCCAGGGCTAGTTGTATTTTTTATATGATTGTGGAAAGATTTGAGTATTGCATTTACCTATGCTGCCATTTTGTCTGAAGCCTCTGTTTCACATAGTTTAAAATGTGATATTGTTAAATTCTTTTTTCTTTATTTTCTTGCATTTTATGCTATCAGTTGTTAATCTGATTTATTCTTTCTGTTTCTTACACTTACATCTACTTTAATACCCAGTATACTTGGAGTTTAGCAGCAACAACTCTAAACTGTGACAGAAAAAACAGATATCTATTTTACTGCTTTTCTTAAAACAGCTGCTCTTAAATGGGTGGTTCCTAAGGATCCCTGACACTATTTCAAGGGGTCTATGAAGTCAGAACTATTTTTTAAGAATACTAAAATGTTATTTGCCCTTTTTTGCTCTCATTCTCTCATGGAATTTTATTTAGGCCACATAGTGTGTGATGACATCATCACTCTAATAGTGAATGGAATGTGTGCTTGGGTATTGTGTTTTTAAATTTTTTCAGTTTTATTTTCCAAACAGTAAATATTGATAGATATAACCCATATAAACAAAAGCTCTTTGGGTTTCTCAGTAATTTTTAGGAGTATAAAATAATCCTGAGAACAAAAAGTTTGAGAACTACTGGAAACAAGGTGTCACAGGATGTCCAGGAGGTGGTAGCTGTGGAATCTAACAAAAAAACAGAGGTGTGGGCGAGCCATTTTCTCCCACTTAGTCCTCTAGCCCTGAGAGATTTGGTTTGGGGGAGGCATATTGGTTAATGCTTGTCTGAGAAGTCCCTCTGGACTTGAAAATGCTCAGTACAATTACAGTAATTACTTGTTGAACTGAATTTCTCATATTAGCTCAGGCATAATTATTCTCAAAACAATCTCACTCTTCTAAAATTAAGGGGACTTGAGTGGAACTTCCAAATTTTACTTCTTTATACACTTTTCCACTATAAACAGGTAACCAAACTTGAAACTTAAAGCATGGTTAAGAATCGGCCACCAATTGCTAGCTTCCAAGTAAAGGACTAGTAGATACCCGGATAGACTACCCATGTTTTGTTTCTCTTTTAGGGTTGACTCACAACTGCTAAATAATGATCTGAATATAAATGTGGGTATAAATGTGGATAACCACACTGCCACCTCCTTAGAAAGGCAAACTCACTTACCTTAAGAGTCAGTTTCCTCTCAAAGAAAATGCATTTACAAAGACAGAACCTTGTGTACTTTGTGGTGGTCAAATTTAAATTGAAAGAAAGTATCTTTAAAGTGCAAATGACTGCTTTTTAAAAAGCTTTTTACTTTGTATTTTTGTCTCTTCTGTTTCTTACTATAGGGTTTCTATAGAATCATTTAAGCATGGTGTCCTAAGAGAACAACTGGCTAACTTGGCCATGAGACAGAAGAGCCTTTTAGTTGTGGCAAAAAAACAGAAAAAAATAAGCCAGAAAATTCAAAACTATAAGAATGTTACATCTGTGTCTGGTCTTAGTTTGAGGAAACTGCCATCCAGCTCAGAGATCTCTTGTGAAAAGGACAACCAAGAGCTTACCAGCCTGGAAAATTCAGTGCAGCCCCAGGCGGGTTCATTTTCTCCTGCCAGCTCTGTTTGTGAAAGCATACAGGAATCACAGTTGTCTCTGGAAACGTGGAACGACAGCCAAAATACCAACACTTGTCTAAATTTAGAGACAGTGAGAAGGGAAGACTTTTCTGAAATTAAGCTGAATTCTAGACGAAATGTCAGTGACTGCTCCTTGGATGAATTTTCAAACTCCAGACCTTCAAATGGCACTAAGAAGATTAAATTACCACCCCAACCTGTTGCTTTTATTGCTCAAGCAGAATATTTACAAAAAGAAAATGATCTTACAGCACATACAACCAAAGGTCATGAATCCTATAGTTCTTCAGCACTAACTGGCCCATTAAATACATCAGAAACCACAAGTGTACTTGTCCCAAATGCCCATTCATCCACTGGTATTTGTGGTCAGACTCTTTCCAATTATGATCCAAAAAGAGGACACAAGAGAACAGCTTCCCAGCAACCACCTAGGGGGACATCGGAAACCCTGACACATCAAGATATTGATGACTTAGGCAGTGATATGGGGCATCAGATGAAACCATATCTTAAAAATTCAGCTTTTGCTGTTCCACATGCAAATGACAGTCAGAGCACCTCCTCCTCTGGGTCTGGCCCTCAGCATACTGCAAAAAAGCCTTTAAACTACATCACAGCTCCTAAAAAGAAGCGTATGCAGATAAAGGATCTGATAGCACTAGGAAGAATTAGTCCAGGAAATAACGTTTTGGAATTCAAAACACAGGTATCTTTTTTTTCTCCTCTAAAATGATCTAAATTTTAAAAGTGAATAAATTTTGCTGTTGCATAGTGTAGGCATTTACCTCCAACTAGTGAAATGGGGTTTGGCTGGGCTTCTTGAATGGAGGGACCATAACCATTGTATTCTTAGCAAATGAAATAATGCTTCTAGAATTTCCCTATACATTTTAGTCCCAACTATCTGTGGGCTCTCAGACCGAAATTATATTGCACCAGGAAGGATTTAAGAGCAACATAAAAATAGTAAGCTGGAGCTGGCTTTGATTCCAAAATTTTGGAAACTACCAGCGTACTGCTGAAGCTTCCCCTGATAAGAGGTAAGCATAAATTCATCTTCCGTAGGAACTTTGTTGTTTTTCTGTGTGTGTTTTTTTAATCCTTACCCCAAGATATTTTTTCCATTGTTTGTTTGTTTGCTTGTTTGATTTTAGAGAGAGAGAGTGGAAAGGAAGGAGGAAAGGAGAGAGAGAGACAGAGAAACAGAGAGACAGATAGACAGAGAGATATCGATTGGTTGCCTCCTGTACGCCCTGACTGGGGCTGGATATTGAACCTGTAACTGAGGTACGTGCCCTTGACCGGGAATCAAATCTGCGACCCTTTGGTCAGAGGGCGGGCACTCTAACCACTGAGCAAATTAGCCAGGGCTCAGTTTGTTTTTACAAAAAAAAAAGTGACTTGGAGTTTGCATAAATCTGACCCACTTAAAACAACATCACATATGCATAAAAGTAAAGTAAAGGAAAAAAGGTTCTGCTAGAAATGCTGACAAAAGAGGCTTCCTTTCCTCCCTCCCCACTTTCACTTTTTGAAAGAGGAATTCAGAGTAGCAAAGATTGCAGAGTCCAGGAATGCTTTCTTTCTTATGACCATCCTACAGATATCAGTCCAGGCTAACTGGAATTTAATCTGAATGACCTATGTTTCCAACCCTTTCCATCTCTGGGTAATTGGGCTTTTCCTAGTTAGCAAGCTTTACTTATAAGTTAGGAGCAAAAAACCCCCCAAACATTTAAAGCTTCAAACTATAATTTAAAGACCAAATTAGTAGCTTGATCTCAGATTCCTGAGTGTTCTTATTTGCTTGCCTGTCAACCAGTTTATTGCTAAGTAGTACCTACCTCAGATTAGCCAGAGCAAATTACATTTTATTTAGTAAATTAGTTTCATTAACTCATATTTTGATAGTTGTGGTTAATTCTCTGGATTAGCTATAATTAAATTTTAATACAACTTTTTATATTAACAGTTTTATTAAGATATAATTGACATACAATACAATACACGTATTTAAAGTATACAGTCTGACAAGTTTTGACATATGTATACACCTATGTAGCCATGACCACAAACAATACACATCAACCCCCAAAGCTCCTGTGTGTCCTTTTGTACACCTCCTTCATCTGCTCCCTTCCCATGCCAATGTCTAGACAATTATTGGTCTGCTTTCTGTCCATATACATTAGTTTGCATATTCAAAAATTCTATATAAGTGGAATTATACCGTATGTATTTATTTTTGTCTGGCTTCTTTCTCTGAGCATAATTATTTGAAATTCATCCCTATTGTAGCATGTATCAGTAGTTTATTTTCATTGCTGAGTATTAGTTCATTATATGTATACTAGAGGCCCGGTGCACGAAATTCATGCACTGGGAGTGGGGGAGTTCCTCAGCCTGGCCTGCACCCTCTCGCAGTCCGGGAGCCCTGAGGACATGTCCAACTGACAGCTTAGGCCCACTATGCCAACAGTCAGATGTCCTTAGATTGCCATGGAGGCGGGAGAGGCTCCCACCAACTGCCGCTGTGCTCGCCAGCCATGAGCCCAGCTTCTGGCTGAACAGCGCTCCCCCTGTGGGAGCACATTGACAACCAGGGGCAGCTCCTGCATTGAGTGTCTGCCCCCTGGTGGTCAGGGTGTGTCATAGTGACCAGTCATTCCACCATTCGGTCATTTGCATATTAGCCTTTTATTATGTAGGATATGCTGTAGATGAGGCCCCCTAGAACTATAAGAAATGCAGAATATTCACTGTTAACTCATTCTCAAATTGCCCCCACTTAAAAATCAAATTGCCCCCCTGTGGGGGGTGTGCTGCACCTTGGGAACCACTGGGCTTGACACTTTTCCTCTCTGAGCTTCATTTCTGCATACATACGCATATACCATGGGAATTATAATCTCTTCTCTGCCTACCTCACTGGGTTGTCATGAGGAGGTTCTGAGCTAATAAACCTAGAAATGTTTCATCAAGTAAGTGATGTCTAAATGGGAAAGGATTGTTATTTTTAAGCTCACGGGTACCCTTGCAGGTAGCAGGTGCTGATTAGGGGAGGAGGGCATGATTGTTTCCTGGGACTGTAGCTATCAATGCTTTGCAGAGGGTTCCACAGGCCTCGAGCGGGCTCTGGCCAGCAGCCCTGTAGTGTTGGTCCTCCCTGGAGGTGCTGGCTTGGGGGGCGGTAAGGGGACACTAGGGGGATGGTGAGGCCGAAGGGGGAGTAACTGTCAAACCTCCCCACTTGTGCCATTCTTTAAATTGTATGTGGCCATTTCACAGCTGTAGGTGCTCAGTGCAGGGCTCCAGTCTCCTGGAGTGGGGTGGGGGCCGGGCCAGGGCGGAGCCAGGTGGTCTAGGAGGGTGGGTTTAACCTCGGCCCCATGGTGAGGTTCAGTGCACTTCCACTGCGAAGATGGCTACGCTGCTATCAGGGCGAATGGGTCTGACCCTGGGGGGCCACTGGGGCCTGCCTCCACCTGGGTCTGGAGTTGTAGGGAGGAGAGGCATGCCCAGTCCCAGCGGAGGGGGCCCAGCAGTGGCGGGCTGTGGGTCCCGGGTGTTTCAGGGGCGCTGATGGGTCATTGCCATTGTTGTGGGCGCCCCTGGCAGGGGTAGCAGGGGAAGAGATTGGGAGTCGGAGGTGTGGGCTGTGGCTACCCCCGAGGCTGGGTCTTCTCCCCGTCCAGTCAGCCTCCGCGTTCCCCCTGGGGGTGCAGGGGCTGGGGTAGGGTGTCCATGTAGGGGGATTGGAAGAGCTCCCCGTAGCTGCTTACTCTTCCTTTGCAGTCTGGGCTTCTGTCAGGTGCTCTCTTCAGACCCCCGGGAACTTGGCTCTGGCCGCCCCACCCCTCCGTGGCTCCCTGCCGCCCTGCCCCACTTGGCTCTCCCTGGCCACCGGCCCCCTGTCAGGAGGCTGCTGGCCCTGCTGCGGGCAGCATGGTCCTAGGGGCAGGGGATGGGGGTGTGGGGAGAAGCTCCAGTAAAGTTTAGTAAACCCCAGGTCTGTGTTGGGATTTGGCTGTGGGGCTGCAGGGGAATCTGCCTGGGTGGAACAAAATCATGCGAGACCCAGAGTCCCGCCCCACAGCCCCGCCCACCTTGCTGAATGGTCATGATGTGAGGGCGTCCCGGATAATTTGCATATTCCTCTGTTATTATATAGGATTATTATATAGGATACTACAGTTTATTAATTCATCTGTGGTAGACATTTAGATTGTTTCCAATTGTTGGTTGTTACAAAAAAGGCTATTACGAACATTGATATACAGTTTTGGTCTGACACAGACTTTCATTATTTCTT
Source organism: Myotis davidii (assembly GCF_000327345.1). NCBI lineage: Eukaryota > Metazoa > Chordata > Mammalia > Chiroptera > Vespertilionidae > Myotis > Myotis davidii. The sequence goes on along the minus strand of NW_006299705.1, from coordinate 2,442,724 downwards.
GGGTAAGTAATTGAGAGTGGAGTGGCAAAATTATATATGGTAAGTGTATATTTTACTTTTTAAGAAATTGCCGAAGTTTGTAACATTTTACATTCCCACCAGCTATCAGTGAGAGTTATAGTTCCTTAGCCAACACTTAGTATGATCAGTCTTTTAACTTTAGCCATGCTAACATATAGTGTAAATATGTATATGTACTATAGTATATGTGTTGTGGTTTTAATTTACATTTCTTAATGATTAGTTATGGTGAGTATCTTTTCATGTGCCATTTGCCTTCATATTTATTCTTTAGTGAAATGTCTGTTCAAATCTTTTGTTCCTTTTTATTGTTTTCTTGTTTTTTATTGAGTTTTAAGGGTTTTTAAACCATTGTTTTCATATATTTTGTTTTTTGGTTGCGTCAGTTGCTCGTGCAAATCTAGTCCCTGTTACTTCATGGCCAGAAACAGAAGTTCACATATTTCATCTATATTTTAATATTAACATTTTTTTTCTTCAGGAGACTACCCACAAAGCCAGTGTTTTATTGAGTGGTAAAATTAAGGTAGAAAATGGTCAGATTTATCAAAATCCAGTCACCTGGCTAAACGATCTTCTAGGAGGCGACAGTCATGTGACCTGGAATTATGCTTGGAGTAAGGTGGGTCATCTTTCACTTCATGCTCAAATGGAAAGATACATTTTTTTAAAATGATAAAAGTACTTACTTATTTTCTTATAAAGAAATCTGCAAGTTCTCCAAGATCATTTTTGTCCCCAGGTGTCCCTTCTGCAATATGCTACATGCTTTCTCCCACAACTTCTATTTGCCAGAATTCCCTGGGGGAAGGGCCTCCTTCCTTGCTCCTCACTTAGTCTCAGAAATTTGAATGCCCCAATTTTCTTGACACCAAGTGATTTCAGGTCCTTGTGACTCCATGTAGAAAATTTGGAACCACTGTTGACTTTAATAATTTATTAATATGTTATCAGCCTTCTGACAGAATCTTCTCCTAAAGACAGAAGGAACCAGCAAGGGCCTTAAGACCCACAGAAGTTATGGTTCATTTTTATGTTTGAACATAGTTTTATCTATGAATTGCTAGCTCCCCCCAAAAGAAATATTTCTTTTCATTCATACTTCCCAGACTTAGTAGCCTCCCTCTCAGTTAGGTCTTCTGACTTATAAACCCAGTCTGACCACCAATTTGAAAACTATTAATGACTGACACCCTTGAGGTCCAATGACCAGCCACTTCCAGATGTCTATGGCACCACTTAAGGGACAGTCTTGCAATGATTCACCCAGGAAAGTGTGAAAATTGGACATCCACCATAACTGTTTCACAGAACTGCAGATGTCTTCAGCCTCCACTCACTATTACAGTAAGGCTCAGTCCAGCACTAGTAAGAGGCAGAGTTTCCTCTTTTTTTTTGTCCAAGCCCTGCTCACCCTTTCTCATAACCCCTGCTCTTGGTCTGTGTCCCTAAACACAGCATTCTGGTCTCCTAGACTTTGTGGCAGGTGCTTCCAGAACTCTTTCAATTCCTTATATCAGTGCATTTTAAATGGTCACTGTATTACATTTTCTCTGTCCTTTTTTGTTTTTTAACTTTCAACCCCTGGAGTCAACTGGCCATCTGCTTTCAATTCACTCTGCCCAATCCTTTCCATGGATTCATAAATCATATTTGCATATTAGTAATTAACACTTAACCCATGGAAATTCCTTTTTTTACAACGTTTCTTAAACTTATGATAGATTATATTATTTTGCTGAAACTGAGTCTATGCTCAGTATAAATATGGTACTGATTGTTACAGCTTAGGTTCTTTTGAGCTTACATACCTCTGTTACAGTGTGCCTACTGATGACTCAAGTCTCCTACCTACTCTTTTTCTCTACTAGAACTATTGCATTCTGCTTTTGAATAACTGTGACATCATTTAGCCCTCACTCTGTACTTCATTTACATACCACATTGCTTCTGATCTTTTCTTATTAGTCATGTCAATTAGGGTTGTATTGTTTAACATCTATGTGATAGTGAAGCCAAATGCAAATGTGGACATCAATATTAGTGCAAATCTTGGATATAAGATACTCGTACTGATTATCGGAACAGGATTATATTTTTTAAAAATTGTTCTAAAAACAGGAACAGTTTTTAAAATTTCTATAGGCCATGCATATACTTCTAGTAAATACTCGAAGCCAGTGGGCGGCAAACTGCGGCTCGCAAGCCACATGCGCCTCTTTGGCCCCTTGAGTGTGGCTATTCCACAAAATACCGACTTCTGCGCATGGGCCACGAAGTTTCAATCACACTGTACGTGCGCGCCCTCGCGTGGTATTTTGTGGAAAAGCCACACTCAAGGGGCCGCAGTTTGCCGACCACTGCTCTAGATAAGAAACTCTACTCCAGTGAGTTGCTTTATTTAAATAGTTTATTTTAAAAGCCTCTTTTAAAATTTACCACAGAAATTGCCTCTACCTCCTCTTGTCTTGAAGTAACTCCTGAATTCACAGTCACTTCTTGATGAAGGGAACTTTTGTTACATTGGTAAATATGAATATTTCAACTGACTAGTCTTAAGAATGTTGGTGAGGCTATGGGACCAGGAATGGTTGGTTGTCAGGCAAGAAATGCCATAAAACTAGGTCTTGTCCTGCATCAGACAGAATGACAGAGCCACAAGACCAAGAGATGACTCATACTTCCTACCCAAGCAGCTGGGCCTAACCATGGGAATCCTGCTTACTCCCATTGGGCATCACTACTTGCTGTCACTGACAGTCTCCTGGCTGTTAGCTATCATCCTGATATGGCAGAGTGATCTCTCTTCTGTGGGAGACAGGAGACCATGCTTGTTCCTGATACCACCCTTGATAAGTTATATGATGTGGGCAACAGTTTTCAATCCTGCCTACATATTAGAATCACTTGGGAGCTTTTAAATCTACCATTGCCTAGTGGACTCCAGGCCCTTAGCTTCTGACCTAATAGTCTGAGTTAAAGACCAAGTGGTAATATTTTTTAAAAGATTTCCAGGCGATTCTAATATGCAGCCTGGAGTGAGAACCGCTGATCTAGGTCAAATCATTTAACCTTTCTGAACCCGTTTTCTTATTTATAAAATAAATAATAATGCCAATGGTCTCTAAAGATTTTTTCCAACATGGAGATGCTAGGACTTGCATAGCACTGTGTGTAAAACACTTTTATGTATATTCTTTCACAAAACTCCTAAGAAGTCAGAAGATCAACTATTATCTTTGTTCGTGGATGTGAAAACAGTATTGCTTGTGGTTAGTGACCTGATTAGCCTCAAGGCCAGTAAGTGCCAGAATTGGACTAGAACCTGATCTGATTCCCTATGAACTGTTTTCTACATTTACAACAATATCACACACAAGGGAGGCCCACTTCCTTTTCCTGGAAACAGCCTGCCCTGAACTCAGAATCATTCAGCTGCCTTTATGAATTTCTGCAAAGACGTATTCTTGTGCAGCAAAAATGCCCACTTCACAGGGAAAATGCCTTCCTGTGATACAGGTGCAATATGAACATCATAAGAATGGCAATGACAGTTCAAGCCCTGGACGAGACTTATGCAGATAAAAAGTAAGCTGCCATTTGGGCAGTGACTCAAGGAGCACTGACAGATCTCTTTTGCAAACACACTTCCCATCGTGACGCTTCCCTGTCTGAATTCTACCCTCATGAATGTACTCCTTTGAATATAGCATTGACTTTTCTCTATGGTTTCCCCGTCACCCTACACACTTTCTAAAAAAATTTCTCACACCCTATGATTAGGAATATCAAGATATGGAGAAGTTGGGGTAGGAATACAGAAAGTGATGGAGATTGTTTATCTGGACAGATAGTCTCATTCAGTCCATTAATTATACTCCCAATGTGTCATAACTTAAACCTCCTGTGAGTCCAGCTTCTACTCAGGAGGAGATGGTTAGAGATGTGGGCCCCTTTAAAATACAGATATCTAGCCCTGGTAGGTGTGGCTCCGTTGATTGAAGCATTGTCACATACACCAAAAGGTCTCGGGTTTGATTCCCAGTCAGGGCACATATCTAGATTGCAGATTCGATCCCCAGTCTGGGCACATACAGCACGCAACCAATGGATATTTTGCTCTCTTCTTCTCTCCCTTCCTCTCTCTAAATCAGTGGTTCTCAACCTGTGGGTCGTGACCCCTTTGGGGGTTGAACGACCCTTTCACAGGGGTCGCCTAAGACCATCGGAAAACACATATATAAAATTACATATTGTTTTTGTGATTAATCATTATGCTTTAATTATGTTCAATTTGTAACAATGAAAATACATCCTGCATATCAGATATTTACATTATGATTCATAACAGTAGCAAAATTACAGTTATGAAGTAGCAACTAAAATAATTTCATGGTTGGGGGTCACCACAACATGAGGAACTGTATGAAAGGGTCGCAGCATTAGGAAGGTTGAGAACTACTGCTCTAAATAAACATATCCTCCAGTGAGGATTAAAATACAAATATCTGAGGTATGAATCCTAAAGGCATAAATAATGTGAAAGGCCTGCTGCTCTTCTGCCTCTAATTGCATAGGGTATCTGGGGGAAGTGGAAAGAGAGGCTTCAGGATGGTGAGTAGGCGAGGAAGGTATCTGTCATCATTTCCCCAGGATCAGCTCTTCCAAAGAAGTTACTATAATTACACTTTGATACTCTTTTCTGTATTGTCTTTTGAATTCCTTAGAAATATTTTAATATTCTTAGCCCAAATGTATTTTTAGCTTGCAACGAACTTAAAGAAATGAACTTTGCCTTTCTACTCCCCCTAAGATGGAAAATAATTCTTCTTTTCTCTTTCATCCTCTTGGAGTAGTGAAAGTTGTTAAGACTTGCTTCTTAAAACTTGAAATGAAATTACAGTAGTCATTTGATCATCCATGAACAGATTCTCATTAGTCAATACTAATAACTGTTTTTCCTGAAGATCTGTGAAAAATGGACTGGTACTTTCAAATAAAATGCAGTCCCAGGAGGGAAACAAATTCTTGAACACTTCTTTAATATTCAAAGGCAGGTTATGTTTTATATTCTTTTCTTGATGCATGTTAATACATAAGGTATAGAGAAACATTTGTTATTGCAATTAATGACAGTTGATACCATACTTTATTTTCAAAGACCTAACCAAAATAAAGTTAATTGATCATTTCACTTGGCTCATTCACTACATTTTCAGAATAGTGGCTCCCTGAATTATCCATATACCCCAAACACCTACATGCACACTTCCCACACCCCACATCTTTCCTAAATATGATATTAGGGCATCAGCATAGACTGGTTTCTGAGGAATAATGGATCTCTGCTCTACCTGTGGCCTCAGGGTGAAGCACCCTTTTAGCTCTACCTTTTAGAAAAGTAAGAACACAACAACTTACAGAATATACCTTGCCCTGAGCTACAACTCTCTTACCTGTCCTCATCTGAGGGAACGTTGCATCCCATCAGGCACCCTTCATCAAAATGGGCTTTGGACGGTGAAGTTGCTGAGATTGCTGGAGGTTATGTAGCCCAAGACCCTATGAACCCAGCCTCTGTCAGGGCAGGCATATGAGCTAGATTTGCATCTAATGAGATTAACCCAGGAATTAGTTTGTCATAGACAGATGTACTTTATTCTTTTTCTACTAGAAGCCCGGCGCACGAAATTCATGCACTTGGGGACGGGGGAGGGGGGGCGAGATTGCAAGAGGGTGCAGGCCAGGTCGAGGGACCCCACTGGTGCATACTTGGGGACTGAGGTGGGAGGGGGGTTGGCCAGCTGGGGAGGGACAGCAGGAGGGCTCCAGGGCGTGTCCGGCCTGTCTTGCTCAGTCCCGATTGGCTGGACCCCAGCAGCAAGCTAACTTACCAGTCAGAGCATCTCCCCCTCTGGTGGTCAGTGCACGTCATAGCAACTGGTCAACCAGTCCACTGTCTGCCCCATGGTGGTCAGTGCACACCATAGTGACTGGTCAACCGGTCAACTACCCTATGGTGGTCAATGCACGTCATAGCAAGCAGTTGAGCAGCCTTAGCATATCATTAGCATATTGCGCTTTGATTGGTTGAATGGCCAACCGGACACTTAGCATATTAGGCTTTTATTATATAAGATAGTACAGTAAATACACAAACCAGTAGCATAGTCATTTATTATTATCAAGTAGTATGTACTGTACATAATTGTATGTGCTGTACTTTTACACTGTTGGCAGGACAGTAGATTTGTTTACACCAGCATCACTACAAACACATGAGCAGTGTGTTGCACTGTGACATTAGGATGGGGTGGCTTTAGCCAACTGGAGCACAGGTACTAATGTGAGATGGACAGATTCCAGAAGTGACCTAGTCCCTGCTCATTTAGAGATCTATTTATTACTATCCTTGTTCAACAAATCACTCTATCTTGTGGAAAATAGATTTTAAACTCAGTGGATTTGTTGTTGCTGTTAACAACTGATAATTTATTTAAACAGTTGATTTAAGCATCTGCAATGGTGACTGCAACCTCCAACTCCTGGCTCAGTATGATGGAAGGAATCTGTTTAACAATCTCAGAAGAGCTGTGCAGGTCAATGAAGTCACTGTAGATCCTTGTCTGAAACTGATCCCAAGTTTTAGAACCCTCCCCACTGGGGTTTTTTTGTAGTGATTCTCTGGGTTTTGGTAGGCATGTGAATTGGTCCTTTCACTCTGAGATTCTTTTTTTTGTACCTCTGGTCAAGTCAGCATACAGCTTCTCCAACCGTTTTACATTGTGGCTGGTTAGAGTAATTATAATTCGGTGAATTGCCACCTCTGGTTCCATGGTTCCACGGGTGTCTTTCTGGTACCTTTAAAAGCCATGGCTTTGGCTCAGCTTCCTGAAGGACTTGTTTCTTGGTGAGGCAGGAGCAGGAGCGATTGGTCAGACAGTTGGAGGACACTTAGCATATTAGCCTTTTATATATATAGGGTACCTAGCACCAATGATAAAAAATGTACTTTAAATCTGAGATATAAGTGAAAACATACTGAGCCTCCACATTGATGAGTGTATAAGGTGTATTGTATATTGTCAGGGCATAATATGAACAAAATCCAGTTTCTAATTTTGGTTGTTTGGAGAACTGACAGATGGCATTTGGTGCCTTGCCCTTCTCCAATGCAAGTGAGGAGGGGTTAGCACACTGAATAGCCAGGTCTGTTTCATTTCCATTACCAGGCTTCTTTTGGTCATGGGACTGAGCCCAAAGGGTGCCTAACCCTGCCAGATTCCCTAGGTCCTCCTCACTCTGTTCAGTAACAAGCATTTATTGAAGATGTGGTAGACAGTATACCAAATGATTTTCACATGTTATCTCGTAATCCTCACAACAATTTAATAAGCCAAAGGTGCTTATTTTCTAAATGTACAAACAGACTTAGAATTTAAGAATCTTGCTTAAGATCTTGGACTTCAGAGTCCCCTCCTCCCCCCAGTTTTGCCAGGAACAATGTGAAGTACTAGAGTATGACACAGAATCTGTCTTCAAGGAGCTTATAGTTTAATGGAGACAGATACATTAACCCATAATTTCATTTAAATGTGATAGGTGCCTTGACAGAAATATGAGCACAGAGGGTATGGGAGCCTAGAGGAGGGTCATTACTTGAGTTAAAGGTATAGGAAGGCATCTTGGAGGAAGTGGTGTTCAAGTTAAGACGATGTAAGTTTAGCTACAGTGAACCTAGCTTCTGGGGTATATTATCAGACTGCCCTAGAACTAAGAGTGGAAGACCCAAAGACAGTCTGGCCCAGAATATTTCTGGTAGGTGTTTGCCAGTTTGTCCTAGCTCAGCCCATTCATTGTAGATATTTCTAAGCTCTAACCTTTCAGAGTGATAAACAATAGCTGAGTTCACAAACAAACAAACTTGGATGTATAGACCCAAATGTTGTTAATCTAATCAGTTAAGTATCTGATTTCTTGAAAAGTACCATTACTTTTGTGGCTAAACTTTATTAATACAACATAATTTTTAAAAAAAGTTTTAAAGTATCAAGTGCCAAATAAATGGTTGTTAAATAAGTGAATGAATAAGAGAAATAATCATATACAACAGGGGTCAACAAATATTTTCTGTGAAGGAACAGATAATAAATGTTTTATCCTTCATGAGCATATAGTTTCTGTTGCAACTACTTGATCCTGTTGTAGCACAAAAGCAGCCATGGATGTTAAGTGAACAAATGGGTATCATGTGCTCTAATAAAACTTTATTTACATAAATAAGGTGGCAGCTTGAATTTGGTTGTGGGCTGCAGTTTACCGATTCATAATATATAACAGTCAATACTTTACCAAAGTTACAATTTGCTCCTTATAAAATGTACTAGGGGCTCAGTGCATTAATTCATGCATGTTGAAAGGAACTGTGGGCCGTGAGGTGCCACAGGCACAGGGGCAAGTCTCGGCCCATCCTCCACGCCCCTGCCCAGCCCCTCCTGCCACAGCCCCTTGTCCCCTGTCTGCCAGTAGCCCCGCTCCTGTCACTGCTGCTCCCATGTGCTGACAGCGCTGGCCCCGCTCACACCTGCTGATGGCGTGGAGCGATTGGGGCCAGTGCCAGCAGCGGGTGCAAGTGGGGCCAGCGCCATCAGTGGGTTTGAGCAGAGGCTGATGCCTCGACCACCCCTCAGGAGCAGGGGGAGGTGGAGAAGCCCTCAGGGGCGATTAGGGCCATCAGCCGCCGCTTGCACCCACTGATGGCACCAAGTGATTGGAACTGACACTGAGCACCGGCACCGGGTGCAAATGGCAACTCTGGTGCCAGCTGCAGGCGTGAGCAGGGCCAGCACCAGCAGTAGGTGTGAGTGCCGGGCGGGACCATGGCACATGGGAGCAAACAATTTTCAGTAACCACCATCGGGGCCATCAGGGCCAGCAGCCACCACTCTCACCCGCTGATGGCGCCAAGGGATTGGGGCTGGCACTGGGCACCAGCAGCGGGTGTGAGCGAGGCCAGCACCAGCAGTAGGTGTGAGTGCCGGGCGGGACCATGGCACATGGGAGCAAACAATTTTCAGTAACCACCAGAGGCTTGCCCCAGTGACAACAGCCGGCACCCCACCTTGGTCTGGCTCCCCTGCTCACCTGCTCCACCATCCTGCCTCAGGTAATGCCCGCCATGTTCCGCCATGTGTGCCCCCCTGGTGGTCAGCACACATCATAGTGACCGGTTGTTCAGTTGTTTCGGTTCCAGTTGTTACACCATTCGCTCTATTTGCATATTAGCCTTTTATTATATAGTTTTTAAATTCTGTGCTTAATTATATACAGGTAACATATCTGGGGAAGGAGCTTTTAAAGTGTGTTTCTGAAGAAGTACCCATACCTCCAGAACCAAACTTGGTACCTCAGCAACATCAAACTTGTCTTCCAGGTATGTGCAGACCCACACCCATTTCTTAGTTATGGGAACAACACACACAAACCTACTGGGAAAGCATTCTTCTTTTTTATTTTTGTCTTCTTTTTCTTTTGGGTGAAATTCACATAACATTCAAATGACCATTTTTAAATGAACAAGTCATACACAGTGCATTTAGTACATACACAGTGTTGTACAGTCACCACCTCTGTGTAGTTCCAACACTTTCATTACCCCAAAAAGAAACCCCATACCATGCAGCAGTTACTCCCCGTTCTCCAGTCCCCCATCCCTGGGGTCTACCAGTATGCTTTCTGTCTATGTGGATTTGCCTATTCTGAATGTATCATAGAGAGAGTGGAAGTGGTAGGGGGAGGAGAGAGAGAGAGAAAGAGGGAGAGGAGAGAGAGAGAGAAACATCAACGTGAGAGACATATCCATTGGTTGCCTCCTGCACACGCCTGGATTGGGGTGGGGATAGAACCTGCAACCCAGGCACATGTCCTGACAGGGGCGGGCCGACACTCTAGCTACTGAGCCATGCTATATCTTTTTGTGGAACAGCCACACTGTTTTCTACAGCAGCGGAACCATGTTACATTCCCAACTGCAATGCACAAGGCTCCCAATTTCTCCATGCCCTCACCAACACTTGCTGTTTTCTGTTTGTTTATAGCACTTCATTTTTAACCACAGATGATTCTAGGATAATTAAGGAAATTATACCCTCTGCTCACAATTTCTTTCTCTCTACTTGGGGTAGATTTTTTTTAATGTCATTATTTGGTTAGTTTTTCATATTTTCTAAAAATATACTAAAATAAATCTTTGCTTATTAGTGTAAACAAATACGATTTATCTGATGAAATAAACCTTAGCCTGAGAAAACTGAAAAGAATGTAGTCTTAGCCAATTAGCTGCAGATTTTGAAATGATCTTAAAGTGGCAGCACACATTTTTGGAAAACTTAACTAATGTTAAGTTACCCTTCTCTGCTGTAGTATTCCCTCTTTTTTCTCCCTGTCCTTGCCCAGACTAGTTGGGGATAATGTAGACCAGTGATGGTGAACCTATGACACGCGTGTCAGAGGTGACATGTGAACTCATTTTTTTGGTTGATTTTTCTTTGTTAAATGGCATTTAAATATATAAAATAAATATCAAAAATATAAGTCTTTGTTTTATTATGGTTGCAAATAGCAAAAAATTTCTATATGTGACATGGCACCAGAGTTAAGTTAGGGTTTTTCAAAATGCTGACACGCCGAGCTCAAAAGGTTCTCCATCACTGAGTAGACTGAGAAGAGGTAAAAATCAGAAGATAATAATACTGAGATAACCAGTCATGAACCAAACGGGGATTACTATCACCACGCCCCTAACCAGGGTGCTGTAGGGATTTTCCCTTCCTTACAACAAACCCCAATAATTCAAAGTAATTTCCTCTCCTAACTTGATACCTAATCCACCCTAACTTCTGAGGGTCCTCCTTTGTCTCCAAAACTGGCTTCAGAATAGGATGCATTTCCCCTAATTTTCTGAAGACAGCTTCAAAAGTGCTTTTTATCATTTGGGAGAAGCAGCAATTGTGGTGAAATTAAAAGCCTTAAGAAACGAAAAGGAGTTTGTGTAGTAATTTATGGTATTTGATTCCTAACCCTGACTGCAGATCTATCTAGCTCAGGTTCCTGGCATAGGGTCCAGGAACCTGAATTTTAAAAAGTGATTCTTATGCAGTCAGCCTGACCTATTACTCTAAACCTATTACTTTGAATGACCAGTAGTATCTAATTTCTTATGCAGATAATAATTGGAAAACTTGATACATTCAGTCCTTTATTTTGATTCAAAAGTACACCTGCTCTAGTGCTCACAGGCACTTCTCTCTCTCTCTCTTCTCTCTCTCTCTCTCTCTCTCTCTCTCTCTCTCTCTCCTCTCCTCTCCCTCCTCTCGGCCAGCAGCTTTCTCCTGGTTCTGATTCTGAGCAACAAACTCTCTCTCTCTCTCTCTCTCTCTCTCTCTTGAAAGCCAAGTAAACTCTTTCTTCTCCTAGATTCTAATCTCAAAGCAGAACTATAGGTCTTCTTTATACACAAAGGTTATCTGTTCTTCAGATTTTCTAGTGCTATGTGATAGGTACATGCCAACAGGAGCCAGGCCAAGAGGCGTGAGAATTTAAGAAATTTTATTATATTCTCTCACAGCGGGCTGAGACTATTGTGTCAGTGTCAGTGTTACAGAATTTACCAGGCGACCGAAAAATACACTGGGAGTACTCGGAGATCCAGGATAAACCCATTTATTTTCAGATGTACTAGAATAGTGACCCAGGGGGTCAGTTCTCCAATCCTGAGTGAGTGAATATGGAGGAAGGTTTCCCTTTATACCCTTCGGTTTGTTTGTTTTCTATCTGTTTCCTAACTACCAGGCTTTTGTGGTGGGCTTCCAGAGCTCTTCCTGGGTCAGTTAGATGGGGAACTTAGACTGTATCTGAATGACTGGTCTGGGTGGTGTCAGAGACCTCCCCTGGAGCTAAGCTGTTACATTCTTTGTTTATGGCCCTTCTGTAAATTGTGAGTAATTAGGAAAACAGGTCTTGCTAGACCAGATTGTGGAGAAAGGGGCAGTGACTTAATGTAGGCTATCAAGGATGTTCATTAGGGTACTGGCACAGATTCAGATTGCTAGCCCTCCCAAAATGTCTTATATTCCCCATCATCAGCACCGAGGGAGTGTTTATGTTCTCTTATATATGGACTGGGTCAGGGTTGCACCAGCCAGCTGGGTAGCTGCCTGAACAACAGGATGTCCTTGGGAGATAGCACAACTCAGGCAAAGGGGAGCGCCTGAGTCAGCTGGGGAGTGTATCTTATCTTCTGCAGGTGCAGGGCGTTTGCTTCAAGCTATGGGGCAAATTTTATAACAATATATTTCAGAAAACATGTCCAAACAGGATAGGCCGTGGGTAGTGCGTCCTAACAAATGGCATGCATTTCCACCCCCAGCCATGCATCTCCTTCCTCAGAGGGACCACAGTTCCCTGCTAAGTGAGCATGAAATTAAAAAAAATGGTTTCTCAACTGCTGTTTCTATTGCTGGCAATGTAAACAGTTTCTTGTTACTAAATTCTGAACTATCTTTCCTTTAGATATTTTTTAAAATATTAATGCTAATTTGAGAACAGTGGAAGTGCCAGAACCCACTTCTTACTACCTTGATCTGGGACTAGGAATCTACAGGCAGGTCCCTGCTGACATTCTGTAGGCTGCTGTTAGAGTTTTATTTGAACCTTCTTGATTTAGGATTCTTTTGTACTTATTTTTGTGGTACCTTACAAAAATCCAAAGACATGGCAAGTTAGAAAAGTGCTAACTCTTTCATGGGGGCTCAACATCATTTGTTCATTTGAAAATAGAACATGCTTTTTCAGGAAAAAATAGACTCTTTTTGCAATGATAACCATGAACATCTACTTCTAGCTTTGTGACAAAGAATTTTTCCATCAGGGGCACTTAAAACCATAAAAATGGTCCTTGACTTGCTGATAATCTGTTGTAAATAAGTGACTTTAAAGAGTTTTCATCATTTTGGTGCTGTTGTTGTGCTTCATTTCTCTGTAAAAGTATAAGTAATAGAGCACAGACATCCACAGGTGCTTCTGTTTTATGTGGTTAAGAACTTCTTAAACCGTAAACACCTGAGGAAGATGGGTGTTTGATAACAGCAGAGTGTTCAGCTCCTATTTACAACTCTTAATTCTTGTCCATTATTTTCATCATGTTTTTCATACTGGTTTTATGTTTGTTTTAATTAATTAATTTTTTAAACTTATCTTTATTGTTGGAAGTATTACAGATGTCCCCCTCTTTTCCCCATTGAACCCCTCCACCCTGCCCCTGCCCCTACCCCCAGGCCTTTACCACCCTATTGTCTGTGTCCATGAGTTATGCATATACATTTTTTGGTTAATCTCTTCCTACCCATGCCCCTTCCCCCACCCCCAACGCCCTTCCCTCTGAGATTGGGCAGTATGTTCTATGTTTCCATGTTTCTGGATCTATTTTGTTCATCAGTTTATTTTGTTCTTTAGATTCCACATATGAGTGAGATCATGTGATACTTGTCTTTTTCTGACTGGCTTATTTTGCTCAGCATAATACTCTCCAGGTCCCTCCATGCTGTCTCAAAGGGCAAGAGATCCTTCTTCTTTACTGCTGCATAGTATTCCATGGTATAAATGTACCACAACTTTTTTATCCACTCACCCACTGATGGGCACTTGGGCTGTTCCCAGATTTTAGCATTTGTAAATTGTGCTGCTATGAATAGAGGGAGTAGAATGGTTTCTTAGCTCTGCAGTTCTTGTTGGAGATGAGGGACAAGAAAGAACCAAATGTCCACATCAGTGGTTATTTTCCTAGTCATTGGGCTGCTGAATATGCAACTGTCTAGAAATTTTGTTTGCAGATCTCAGAGGCATTTTGCCTAGGGAATCTACCTCAAGTGAAAATGAACGTGGGAAGAACTTCTGCACTTCAGTGTGGTAGATTGGTTGTCTTCACAGCTCCCGATGAAAAAATTATTTGTTGCAAATCTGCAAGTAGATGATCATGGTTATCATTGCAAAGAAGATGATAATTACTTGACCAATGAAGGGATTTAATTACTACTTCTCAGGATTCTCATTTCTCATTCACAAGAATTCTTTCAGTGATAGAGCTTCCTTCAGGCTCTAGAGGCAGGCGAATCTGGTCCTTAAGCAGAACTAGGAATCCAAGCACTGCTCCACTTAATCCTCCCCAAAGTGAGGACTGGAAGAAAGAAACAGCAGGTATTGCCAGGCTGCTTCAGTCTATACGTGTGTGCATGTTCCTGGTATCACAGTGTTTCACTTGTCAGTTCCTGTTTCTGCAGATCACAACAGCTTAGTTTTTCTAGGGTCTTTCCATGGAATGGTGACAATTACTAATGTACCCCAAATAAAATCATCTCCTATTAAAAAATATTCAATTTAAACATTTTATATGCAATATTTGAATTATGCTGCTTTATTCCTTTTTTTAACTTCCTACTCTTACTGTGACTGTCAGGGCCAGAATGGAAGCAAAACTTCAGTGTTTGGGATCTCTGTGTGAACACCATGGTGATGACTTCTTGTTACAGATAAGGTGAAGGTCATCAGGTGCTCCTGGCCCTCTCACACTAGGCCCTTTATTTAGGTCTGTGGCTTTTGGGGAAAGGCCACTCTGGAAAGACAGGTTTTTTTGTGCAAAAGACCTATTCTTCATCTGATGAAGCTAAGCTAACCTTAAGGAATTTAAGTAATATTTAAAGCTGTGGGGTTTTTTGAAAGAAGAATTCCCCTCACCCCCAACCTTTGTGGAATGCCTTGTTTCAGAAAGTCTACAAAACAAGGCTGCTATAAAGGAATTATTATGTTTTAGATACGGGCCATGTGTAAAAAAAGTTAAAATTCTTTGTGTTGTGACAGTTTAAAACCCAAATTAAATTCACTTAACCCTCTTCCTCTGAAAAAAGGAATTTTATGGACTCATGTATATGAAAGTCCAGGAAGAGGTCTTCAGCTTAAGCCAGGCTTCAAACAGCATGACTAGCACCAGTTTCTCTGCTTTTCGTTTCTCAGCTCCATCCTAACAGTCTCCTCTCATTATCCCAGAGTTACATACTTCCAGATTCAAGTTCAGAGGGGAAGAAGATGGAACTATTTCCCAGAAGAACCAACAAAGATCTCTTGCATCTCACTTCACTCTGAATGGGTCATGTTTTCATCCTTAAGTCAATGCCTATTCACTGGTTGGCTTAGATCTAAATAAATTCCACTAGAAGCACATGGTCAGGTGAAGGGAAAGGGATGATTCTTCAGAAGCAAATTAGAGTGGGGTCAGCATTAGATGGATTAATGGCCACTGGGCATCACAAGAACCCAATGCCCACACAGGTGTGTAATTATGAAAACACTTGGGCATTGCTTAGAATTACAAACAGAGCTCTTGGACTACATGGTCTGTCTAACTGAAATTGCCTGGCAAAGGTCACACCCATATTGGTGCTGTCTGTGGACTAAGATTCAATTTGCTGAATTATATAGAGCTCATATAGCCCTCTGAGAAAGGACTTTCTGAGACTGTCAGTGAGGATGAAGAAGCCAGTTTTAGGATGAATGACTCTTAGACTGCAAACAGGCTTCTTTCCCCAAGATCAGCCAATGCTGATTTACAGCTTATCTTGGGCATAGAAAATGGGGTGAAGAGTGATGTGGTCAGAAAGTCTATTATGTGTGCTCATAGACTTGACGAGGGTCTAGGATTTGCAATAAATTTAAATCTTATTTTTAAAAGGCAGATTTTAATTTGTTGACACTTATTTAAACAGGAATTTCCAGCGAGTCAATGCAAAGCATCCCACATTATCTACAAATAAATGAAATACTATTAATCAGCGATCAAGAGTATCTCCCGTGCCATATAATGGATCAGCATTGGAAGTTCTATGTGGAGTGTGAAGAGCTAACATTCTAAAGCCTTGTTTTCTTAATAATGTATTAGGTATTTGTTCATATTATTAACTAACGTTCATATTTCATCTTTGTGGTCTGGTGGGCCTATTTTAATACACACTTAAGATGTGTGTTTACTGTTGTAAGAAAAAACATAACTTCAACTACTGAAGTAAGATTAATACATTTTTACCATTTAAATAAAGGCATTTTAAAAAATCTTTATTGTTGAAAGTATTACATAGGTCCCCTTGATCCCCCATTAACCTCTTCTAACCCGCTCCTGTCCCCCCACCCCCAGGCCCTCACCACCCCATTGTCTGTGCCCATAGGTTATGCATATATGCGTACAAGTTTATTGGTTGATCTCTTCCCATCTACCCTCCCCTGCCTTCCCTCTGAGGTTCAACAGTCTGTTCATGTTTCTGTGTCTCTGGGTCTATTTTTGTTCAACAATTCAAATAAAGGCATTTTTGAAGTAAACCATATTGACTCTCTGGCTTTCTTTTTACCAACATAACTTTAAAACGAATCTTTTGATCAACACCTCTGCCTTTGTATAAATAACAGTTATTCCTTAAGGGAAGTAAGGATACAAGCAAGAGTGGTCATTGGTCAAAAAAAAAGGCCTGGCTAAAGTGAATCTACTTCAAATAAGAAGTCAAGTCCCAATACCTTTACCTATTTACTTTGAAATTTATCTTGAAATAAAAATTTGAAATTATTAAAGAGATTTACTCTAAGTTTTGTAAAATTTAGCGTAGATAGAATTGTAACTGTGCTGAGTCTGAGAACAAAAACATGAATCAAGTGTTGATTTGGGGCTGATTATTTTATTTATTATTTCATCTTTGACTTTTGCTACATTTTCATGAAGGTTTTTTTAAATCGATTTATTCAAGAGCATTATAAGTTTTCTCAAGGGTATGTCTAATCCTTTGATAACCATATTATTCTTCATTTATTCATCATCATCCCAGACTCCCAAATAAACTTCTTAATTACAATTAAAATTACTCTAGTAGTGCTAGAATTTTGAGGGGAGGTGGAGAGGAGATATGATGGTGTTGTTTTTATATTTCTTATTTTAAGTGTATAGAATTTTAAATATCATTAACAGTTACC
This sequence comes from Myotis davidii, assembly GCF_000327345.1. Classification (NCBI taxonomy): domain Eukaryota; kingdom Metazoa; phylum Chordata; class Mammalia; order Chiroptera; family Vespertilionidae; genus Myotis; species Myotis davidii. Next base: position 2,425,639 of record NW_006299705.1, on the reverse strand, counting down.
TGTGAGGAGAAAAGTTATGGGGGCTCGGGATCTAAGGGGAAAGAAAGAGTTTTTAACTACATGGACCCTTTGGCAAATTTTGAATGGGTTCTATATGTGTGTTCTTTCTATTCAGATAGAAATTTTAAGTTTCTGAAAAAAAAAGTACCTGGAAGATTTACCTATTAATAAAAGTATAAAGACATAAATCATTTTATTTTTCTTCCTTTGAGAGTCCATTGAAAATGTTCAGGATAGAATAACCCTTCAAATTATAATGTTTGCGAACTGAAAAGAGTTTCATTATTCTATATAATAAAAGGCTAATATGCAAATCGACCAAACAGCAGAATGACTGGTCGCTATGACACACACTAACCACCAGGTCAACACAGGAGCTGCCCCGTGGTGGTCAGTGAACTCCCACAGGGGGAGCGCCACTCAGCCAGAAGCTGGGCTCAAGGCTGGCAAGCGCAGCGGTGGTGGCAGGAGCCTTTCCCACCTCCGAGGCAGCACTAAGGACCCCTCAGGGATGTCTGACTGCCTGCGGAGAGCAGGCCTAAGCCAGCAGGTGGACATCCCTCGAGAGGTCCTGGACTGCGAGAGGGCACAGGCCGGGCTGAGGGACCTCCCCCCGACCCCTAGTGCATAAGTGTTGTGCATCATGCCTCTAGTTCCAAATTAATTTTCTTAGAATATTCTATTTTTCTAATACTTGAATAGTCTACATGATGTGGTCTATTTGGCTTTTATTATTTAAAACATGGGTCCTTTGGGAATACATGTACTAACATGGAACTTGTACATATAAGTAAATGAAAGATGCAAATTGTTAGGAAATGTTTAAAACAAATACTGGTTTTAAATGAATAAAAATTATATGCCTTTGAATGCATGTATAAAAATAACCATATAAATCTATAATAATAAAAGTGTAATATACTAATTAGACTGGACGTCCGACCGGACGACCTTCCAGACCACCTTCTGGACAAAGCCGGGGTTGTGAGGGAAGCCCAGGTCCCAGATGCCAGAGGGAAGTCAGTGCCAGCAGCCGGGGGAAGGAAGGCCTACTCTTGCACGAATTTCATGCATTGGGGACTCTAGTATACATATACTTATATTATGTATGGTATATGTACTTTATAAGCTATGAAATGTGTATTTGTATGTATAAATGTGTAGGGGGATAGAGTATGTTGAGTAAAAGGTCTGGAATGCTGCAAATAAAACTATGCAATGATGGTCCCTAAGGATATTTTTGTAATTTTATTTTTCAGTTACAGTTGGCATTCAATATTAGTTTTAGGTGTACAACATAGTGATTAGACATTTATATAACTTACAAAGTGATCACCCCATAAGTCTGGTACATCCTGGCACCATACATAATTATTACAATATTATTGACTGTATTCCCTGTGCTGTATTTTACATCCCCACGACTATTTTATAATTGCCAATTTGTGCTTCTTAATCCCTGGTGAAAGCATTCTTTTGTAGTTTACTTTCAACTTAAAAAACACACACCACATTTCTTTTGTAATTTAAAAATATATTTTTAAGAACAACTTTAAAAGCAGGTATTTTATTTAGTGATTATAATTTACATAAGTTATACATTCTAAATTTATACTACAAGAAATCTTGCAATTCTAAGTTTTCATTTTAGTGATCAAATTTTTACACTTAATTTTCTAAGCCCCCTTTAAAATTTTATATACCAACTGGAAACTGACATAACACCTAGTGCCCTGAGGCACACTGAGTATTGCCCAAACTGAACAGCAAAAAGGTCTACTCCCATTAGGGTTCAGTTACGAGAGCTACCTGAACCCAGATCATGCAGGAGAGAAGACAGGGCAATTTGGGAATTTGCTAGATGTTTTGCCTATTCTGGGTCCTAAATGAAGCCCTCGAGCTTCTGACCCTGAGCCTTATAAGGGACTTCTGGGAATATCTAAAAATCCTGTCTTCTGCCTGATACTTAAATCCTTTCCATAAAACTCACTTCTTGAACACCTCCAGATACTCCTTACTCAACAAGGAAGCCTATTCCTTACTATCACTTCGTAAGGTAGTCCTCGGTGTTAGAAAGCTGGAACCTCAATGTTACAATCCTGTTACAAAAATTACAAAATAAAACTTCCTTTTAAGGATTGAATTACTATAGTACAGGCTTCCACTGGCCTGGTGGCTGATGTCCAAGCATACGTCTTGTCCCTTTCTCCTCAGTTTCTTTCATTCAGTCCCTTCCACTTCCCCTCCTGGTTTCAGTCCTTTATCAGTGCATGTTTAGACAATGTGCATCAGCAATCCTAACCCACCCCCATTTTTCCTTATGAAAACCTGTGGCACACTGTGCCAAATTCTTCTTAAAGATCTATTTTACTTCCCTGCTGTTTCAAGGAGAAAATCTAGGTCCAATTCAAGGCCTCCTACTCTGTGATCCTATATAACCTTCCAGCTTCATGTCCCAATCATCTTTAACTTTGACTCACTCGTAAACTTTTTTCATCCCTGTTATGGGATGAATTGTTTCCCCTCAAAAGTCATATGTTGAGCCCAGCCTGTGTATATATATAATATATACATTTTAATTCATATATTGAAGTTCTAATCCCCAGCTCCTCAAAATGTGACTGTATTTAGAGATAGAGCCTTTAAAGGGGTGATTAAGTTAGAATAAGGCTGCGCCTAATTCAATATGACTGTTGTCCGTATATGAAGAAACCTAGTCACACAAAAGGACCTCAGGGATGCACCTGCAAGGATAGAAGACTCTGTGAGGACACAGTGAATAGGTAGCCATCTGCAAACCAGGGAGAGAGACCTTAGAATGAAATCAACTCTGCTGCGACTCCTTGACCTTGGACTTCTACCCCCGGGAAGTGTGAGAATAACTTCCTGTTATTTAAGCCCCCAACCCTAACAAACTAATACAATCTCCCTTACATTTGTGTATACTACCTAGAACAGTGGTCAGCAAACTGCGGCTCGCGAGCCACATGCGGCTCTTTGGCCCCTTGAGTGTGTGGCTCTTCCACAAAATACCGACTTCTGTGCATGAGCCACGAAGTTTCAATCACACTGTACACGTGCGCCCTCACGTGGTATTTTGTGAAAGAGCCACACTCAAGGGACCAGAGAGCCGCATGTGGCTCACAAGCCGCAGTTTGCCAGCCACTGACCTAGAATGTTCCTTCTCCTCCTGCTCATAGATGTTTTCCTTATTCTTTGAGCTTTCTCTTCATGTATGAACTCTTGTGTTGCTTTCTCAGACCACCAAAACCCAAGCACTTAATATCTACTGCTTGGTAGTTACTAGTTTTCTCTTCATGGCCTATCTCCCGCAAGGAGCTGAAAAACTTATTATGATCATGTTTAGGGTTACACACAGTGTGTTTCCTATAAAATGTCTCACACATAACTAGATGCTCAAGAAATATCAATCAGTTAGGCTGTTTTCAAGTACAATAACAAAACCCTACTCAAAACGACTTAAGCAATAAAGTAACTACGTTATTTTACACAAGTCCAGAGGTAGGAACTTCAGGATTGGTTAATTCTTCCACTCAACAATGTGATTACATTTCTGTCTTTCAGCTCCCTTCCCAGTGCCAAGATGGCTCTGCTGTTACAGGCAGGTGTACGTGCAGGAATAGCATCATTATAAGAAGAAAAGAAACATTTTCTTTCAATGCACATCCTTTGGGAATAAACCTTTCCTGAATATCACCACTACCCAAGAAAATCGGCCAGTGTCTCAGAATTGTACCATCTGCGTGCTCCTTAATCAGTCACTAACCAGGGAAGCGGGTTTACCTTGATTGGCCGAGAGAAGTAAGTACATCCCCATGTGCAAGAGAGTAGTCAGCTGTACAGACTCCAGGCTGCCAGAACACAAAACAAAAGAAAAGAAAACAAAACAAAACACCATGTGTGTGAGGGGGAAGGGTTGGGGTGAGAACTAATATTTATTGAACACTTACTATATACTAATCATTTGGTATAGGCACTTCCAGGGTTTTAACTCATTTAATTCTCGCCACACCCTATGAAGTAAGAAATAGTATTCCTATTTTATAGATGAGGAAATGGAGATACAGGATGAAGTAACTTGGCCCAAAGTCACACAGCTTCCAAGTGGCAGAGCTAGGACTTAAACCTGGTCATCTGGCTTCAGGCTCACACTGTTATGCATCATATATTTCTCTCAACCAATGTATCTGCCTGAAAACATATGTTAAATGTTGAAAACAGTGTCAACATCATTCTGAGTGATGATGACGCTATTGGCTCCTTCCACCTCCACATCCTGAGGGAGTCAGTGTTTGCTCATTTTGGTGAATGGCAGGCAATCAGGGAAGATGGCGATGCTCATTGGTGGGTAATGGAACGTAGACGTCTTACTGGACAAGTTTCAGGACGAACACACTGGTGTCTGTTCGTGGGCTCCCTTTTTCAATCTAGGGAGTTCCAGGTATAAAGAATGAGTAAAGCTTATTCCTCCTAGATATTGCCGAAACTCAATTTTCCTGGAGACTATCCTGTTTGTTTTTTGTTTGTTTGTTAATCCTCATCTGAGGATTTTTTTCCATTGATTTTTAAGGGGAGTAGAAGAGAGAGGGAAAGACAGAGAGAAATGTCAATGTGAGAGAAACATTGATTGGTTGCCTCCTGCTTGAGCCCCAACCAGGGCCTCGGCCTAGGCCAGGGAGGAGTCTGGAACTAAGGTACGTGCCCTTTGACCAGAATTGAACCCGGGATCCTTTGTTCTGCAGGCTGACGCTCTATCCACTGAACCAAACCAGCTTGGGCAATCCTGTTGTTTTTAAGTTAATGCATGTGCCCGTAGGACCTGGGTTTCAAGTCTCTTTGGGTTTTCAGTACTCAGCACATGACCTCCACATTTGTTTCTCTGGACTCCCTTTCCTTTTATTTTCCTCATCTCATTGTTGTTGAAGCCGATTTTACAGGAAACCAGGAATATATCTTTCTTAAATACGTAAAGGCCAAGAAATGTGGTTAGTTTCTGCTTAAGCTCGATCATCATCTTCTCACATCCCCTTTTCCTTTCCCACCTAAATAAGAGCAACAGAACTTGAGGCCACGTCAGATCAACTCAGCCTGTCGAGCACAGGCTGCATGGTCCACCTCTAAATTCCTGGGGCAAATTTTAAGTTCACATTCCTTCATTTTGGCTACTTTGACAGGGGCTTTAAAATAGAAACCATGGGTGCAGACATTCGAAGCTGTAATGTGAATAGTGGTACTTGTAAAGGTAAAGGCAGTTGACATTTCTGTACACAAGACACCTGGATGAGATAGGAAGTTGGGTCCTGTCCCTTCAAAGCCAGAGGCAAGGAAGTGGTAAAGCGAGTTTCCTAGCTGGGGGTTGAGCCTCACCAATCACCCAACACTTGCATCTCAGCACAGCCTCTTTGTTCTGTTCATTACAGCCTACACATTATCTGTCATGAAGAGATTAAACAGCACAAAACAAAAACGTTTCTTTATGTTAAAATGGCCCCAAAATATATGCTGGTGATGGAAATGAAGAGGTTTAAGAAAATGGTGGTTCTTAGTGCTCCGACCCCAAAAGAGAGATATTTAGGATGTATTAAGGGGCAGGCAGTTAAATTTGGAAGAGCCCAACTCTGTGCCACAAATGATTTTATGTGCAGTAATGCATGCCTGGGAGCCCCTAGCTCCCTGGGATTGTGGCCCTTTTTTTTTTTTTTGAGGCCAAGTGGGGTGACTTGAGCCCTTTCGTCAACATACAGGGCAAAAGCCACTAACCTCCCCTGAAAGGAGGCTCCAAGGCGCGTGCAGAGAGTAAGCTTAAGGAAACAAAAATAAGAAAATAAGTTGTTAAGCTAAAGATAGGTAAGGAGAAATAAGCTGTAGAAATAGAGAAATAAGTAGAAATAAGTGGTAGAAGTAGAGACATAAGCGGTAGGAAATAAGCTGTAGAAGTAAGAAATAAGTAGAAAATAAGTGATAGAAATAAGTGAATAAACGTTAGGAAATAAGTGGTAGAAAATAAGAGATCTCTTAAATAAGCTGTAGGCAGTAGGAATAGAGAAATAAGTAAGTTGTAGAAATTGAGAAATAGGTGGAAATAAGCGGTAGAAATAGAGACCTAAGGCGGTAGGAAATAAGCTTTAGAAAATAAGCGGTAAGAAATAAGCCGTGCAAGCGGTAGACGTCAGAAAATAAGTAGTAGAAATAGCGAAAATAAGTAGAAAT
>NW_006299705.1:2395033-2400621 GCF_000327345.1 Myotis davidii | reverse complement strand
ATGTGCCCGTAGGACCTGGGTTTCTCTGCTCTTTGGGTTTTCAGTACTCAGCACATGACCTCCACATTTGTTTCTCTGGACTCCCTTTCCTTTTATTTTCCTCATCTCATTGTTGTTGAAGCCGATTTTACAGGAAACCAGGAATATATCTTTCTTAAATACGTAAAGGCCAAGAAATGTGGTTAGTTTCTGCTTAAGCTCGATCATCATCTTCTCACATCCCCTTTTCCTTTCCCACCTAAATAAGAGCAACAGAACTTGAGGCCACGTCAGATCAACTCAGCCTGTCGAGCACAGGCTGCATGGTCCACCTCTAAATTCCTGGGGCAAATTTTAAGTTCACATTCCTTCATTTTGGCTACTTTGACAGGGGCTTTAAAATAGAAACCATGGGTGCAGACATTCGAAGCTGTAATGTGAATAGTGGTACTTGTAAAGGTAAAGGCAGTTGACATTTCTGTACACAAGACACCTGGATGAGATAGGAAGTTGGGTCCTGTCCCTTCAAAGCCAGAGGCAAGGAAGTGGTAAAGCGAGTTTCCTAGCTGGGGGTTGAGCCTCACCAATCACCCAACACTTGCATCTCAGCACAGCCTCTTTGTTCTGTTCATTACAGCCTACACATTATCTGTCATGAAGAGATTAAACAGCACAAAACAAAAACGTTTCTTTATGTTAAAATGGCCCCAAAATATATGCTGGTGATGGAAATGAAGAGGTTTAAGAAAATGGTGGTTCTTAGTGCTCCGACCCCAAAAGAGAGATATTTAGGATGTATTAAGGGGCAGGCAGTTAAATTTGGAAGAGCCCAACTCTGTGCCACAAATGATTTTATGTGCAGTAATGCATGCCTGGGAGCCCCTAGCTCCCTGGGATTGTGGCCCTTTTTTTTTTTTTTGAGGCCAAGTGGGGTGACTTGAGCCCTTTCGTCAACATACAGGGCAAAAGCCACTAACCTCCCCTGAAAGGAGGCTCCAAGGCGCGTGCAGAGAGTAAGCTTAAGGAAACAAAAATAAGAAAATAAGTTGTTAAGCTAAAGATAGGTAAGGAGAAATAAGCTGTAGAAATAGAGAAATAAGTAGAAATAAGTGGTAGAAGTAGAGACATAAGCGGTAGGAAATAAGCTGTAGAAGTAAGAAATAAGTAGAAAATAAGTGATAGAAATAAGTGAATAAACGTTAGGAAATAAGTGGTAGAAAATAAGAGATCTCTTAAATAAGCTGTAGGCAGTAGGAATAGAGAAATAAGTAAGTTGTAGAAATTGAGAAATAGGTGGAAATAAGCGGTAGAAATAGAGACCTAAGGCGGTAGGAAATAAGCTTTAGAAAATAAGCGGTAAGAAATAAGCCGTGCAAGCGGTAGATGTCAGAAAATAAGTAGTAGAAATAGCGAAAATAAGTAGAAATAAGAGCTGTAGGAATAGAGAAATAAGTAAGCTATAGAAATAAACAGTAGAAAATAAGCGGTAGAAAATAAGCAGCAAGAAGCAAGCGGTGTAATTAGGAGGTATAAAATAAGGTGGAAATCTCCTAGGTTTTGTTTAAGCCACTGTAAAGCAGAAGATGGCTGTGGTTGATGTTGTTTATCCGGAAAATGTTAACATGTTTGTAGCTTGATTTTGCATTGGTATTGCTTTGTTATTAGCCAGAGTTTTTAGCCAGAGTTTTGTTCTCTTGGTAACATTGCTGTTTATGGTTTTGTTAATAGCCAGAAGTCTGTTTTGATGATGCTGAATAATTTATTTAGAGTTTTTTTGATAATGTAAATGGGCGTGTTTAAAAACGAAAGTAAAGGGGGATACTTTCATTCTCTTATCTGTCTTTCCTTAATCCTTTCACCCTCCCAGCCCCCCCTGCCCCCCACTCAGGTTCACTGAACCAAGCTGAGATGGCATGGCACATAAGGCGCCCTGGGGCTGAGTATGCCATGGCCGTGTAGGCTCACCACACTCCCCCACTTTAGGTACCCTGGTTTTTCTACATAGAATAGACTTATGCTCTATTCTTTCTCCCACGAATAGACTTATGTTCTCCCATCGTAGCTGCTTTTCTCTGAGAAAAATCCATCAGCCTGTTGATCAACTCAGTCCCTGGTCATTGCTCTCAGCTCTCAGCACAGCCACTGTGCGGTCACCATCTCCCACATGCCCCTGCCTCATGCTGATCCCACCCCACCTGGACCTTTCCCGAAGCACCATGCACCCCAGCTGTTGTGGAGCAGGAGCAGGCTTCCCCGAAGGCTTGGTGGTAAAGGGGAAGGAGTTACAGCACAGCACACAACTTAGAAATGACTGAACACGGCCTCTCCCGCAGGGACTCAGTCCTTGATGATGTTCCCTTCAGACCCAGCCTTGGTTGAGGTGTATAGGACAGTGGATATGAATGCAGCTCTAGGCCCACATCCTGGCTCCCCCACTGACTAGTTATTTAACCTTGTTACCCTCCTTAGGTCTCATTAAAGGTACATGTCTAAACGTGTGCCTTCCTCTTAAGATATTTGTGAGGATTTAATAAGATAATCTGTGTAAAGTGAGCAGCCCACTGGCTGGCACACAGTGGTTACTCAATAAATCATATATATTGTTATTATGAGAAGTTGCTCAGTCTCCCCTAGTTCTCTCTAAACCACTGATTAACAATCCTGCTGCCTCACTCACACATACATCCCTGTACCCATTACAGTAGAATCTTTCAGAGTAAGTTTGGGCATCAGTAATTGCTTAAGTTCCCCAGGCGATTCTAATGTGCAGCCAGGCTGAAAACCACTTCTATAGATTCTTTCCACATCTTCCCCTTCTCTCTCCTGGGCCACCCATCACCTTTCTCCAGGCCTGCCATAGGAAGTCAAAATTCTCCTATGTTTCCCCCTATTTTATTATAAGCATAGCATTTGGCTCACTGTGACTCACCCCTGCCCATCTAGGCTTTGCCCAGGGGGCCTCAGCTTTCTCATTAAAATATTCGTTAAGTGTTTTCTGCTCTAGCCATGAAGTATAATGGATTACATTCAGTTGCTTTAAATAACACTTTTTTTCCACAATAAAGTGACTATAGTTCTCCCCAAATTGAGTTATTGTATATAACGCAATAACTGCACATGTCCCTTTCAGACTAGGGGACCAAGGATCCCAGCCGTGGGACACGAGGAGCTGGAAGCCACTGGAGCACCGCCCAGCAGCTCTCAGAGTACTCCAAAGCAGTGCTGTGGGTCTCGGCGGGCTTCCAGCCTGGGCTCACATTAGAATTCCCCGAGGAGCTTTCAAACCTGGCCCACGAATTGCCTTTTGTCCCAGTCAGTTGGCTCTTAGCATCCCCTATCTTGTTGGTTAGTTATGTTCTGGGTGCAGGGACTACCTCTGTAGCTACAGTGTCTTTCTTTGAGGGCAGGGACTGTGACTTATATCTCTTTGCATCCTCAACTCAAGCACCACATTTTCATTAACAGTGAATGACTTTTGGCCATTGTACTGGGTTGAATAAGGTCCCTCCAAAATTCATGTATATGCATATGTAATCAAGTTAAAATGAGGCCGTACTGGATTAGAGTGGCCATAAATCCAATGTCTGGTATTCTTTATAGAAGAGAGAAGTTTGGACACAGAGGAGACACAGGAAAAGAAGGCCAAGCAATGGTGGAGGCAGAGATGGGAATGACGCAGCTGCAAGAAGGAACATCAAGGACGGGCAGCAACCACCACAAGCTCAGAGGCAGAGGAGTCTTCCCTGCAGAGGATCACAGCCCTGCCCACACCTTGGTTTCGGCTTCTGGCCTCCACAACCATGAAAGACACGTTTCTGCTGTGTAAGTCACCCAGTTTGGGGAGTTTGTTACAGCAGCCCTGGGAGACTCCCCTGGGAATGCTGAGCATGCTGTGGTACTAGCAGAGGCCTTCTGGGGCCACCATCCAGCCTCGGGCAACTGCTTTCTGAAGACCCAGGCGCTGATCAGAGGGCGGTTTCAAGGGAAGGAAGGGGCTCAGTGAAGGCAGTGGGTGGACAGGACAGGGAGAGCGCTGGGTACGGTCTGAGTGTAGAATAATCTAACACAAAGTTTACAGAATTCATGTTAGTGGTGTTTTTAGAGTCCCATCCTAGAAACAGTTCTCTTTATGACAAAAAGGTTGGTCTGGGAGTTGGAGATACTAGAGCAAGTGAGTTAAATGGATAACCACTTTATGATATGATATATTAAAATAATAACATGGGCCTGTTTGGGAGAGTGTGTGCGGATTTCATGGCGGCCTTCCTGAGGTAACTGGAGCCCGTGTGAGCTGGGCTGCGGTGGCTGGTGAACCATTTGGATTCCCGTCCTGGAGGCCTCAGTTTCCTCAGTTGTTAACAGCACGGACACCAGGATAAACCTCCTGCTTCTGGGTTCTGGCCTGCCACTTACTGGCAAATTATTTCACCTAACTTTGCCTCCCTCTTTCTCATCTATAAAATCAGAATAGAAATGGCACCTCCCCCCTAACACTGTAAGGATTGAAAGAGTTAATCTTCATAAATTGCTTAGAATTGGCACCTTTGATGGATAATAGAAGCCTCGGTGGTTTTTGTCATGCCATCACCATCACCGTAGCCATCATGATCCTGATGTGCAAATGAGGGAGACCAGAGAGGTGAATTGGTGACTTTTAATGACTCCTCCAGAGAGGGGAGTTCCCACTGGGAAAAAAGATGAGTGTAAAACTAGCCATTTGCTTGGAAACAAGCCTGTAAAATGGATATTACTTGCTCCCCCTAAGAACAGGGAACTTTTTAAAGGGCAGGGTAGTCTCAGAGTCTCTATTACTGTGGACAGACTCTTGATCCTGGGAGTAAAGACGATGGGATCCCTTTCGGGAATCCTAGCCGATTTACCAGGTCCTTTCCAGTTCCCCACCATCCAGCCAGGCACACAGCAGGCCCTCAGTCACCTTAGACCGAGGAGGGAGTAAAGAAACCAGTTGGGAATGGCTCTCCGGGTGCGCTCCCCGCCCCATCAGGCAGACCACAGACCCTAGGAGCTCTGGCCCGCGAAGTGGGGGAGCTCCGCGGGGGCGCCTGCGGGTGCAGGAATGAATTAATAAAGCCAGCCTATGCACAGGAACCCGCCACGCGGGCCCAGGGGCGGGTATTGCCCAATTGGCTAAGTAGGAGTGTGCTTGCTTTCAGGCAGTCTTGGGGTGAGCAGACTGGTACCGGATACCGCGCCCCGCGCGGCCCGCCACCCTCACCCCGCTTGCGGGTCAAGAGGAAGCCGCGGTGTGTATTTGGCATGTAGGCACTGATTGAAAAAAACAACTTTGTAGTCTATTTATTGGGCATAAAGCTCCCCCTTCCCACGCTGCTTCTCCGGGGCAGTTATCTTACCAACGGAAGCGGGCGAGTCCCGCAAAGCCGAGCCTCGCGGAGCCCAGCCTTGGGGGGGAAGCTAGAAGACGCAGATGTGCGTTTGCGTTATTACCGCTCCGAGCAACTTGGGGCAAGTCGCCTAGCTCTTCAGGCCGCGGGTTTCTGGTCTGTTTAACGCGGGGAGGGAGCCCAACCTGAAGGACGCTCGGGGCAGCGGCGGCTTGACCCGAGCGGAGCGCGCCGCGCGCGCCTGGG
>NW_006299705.1:2394418-2394886 GCF_000327345.1 Myotis davidii | reverse complement strand
CACCCCCGGCGGAGGGAGAGCAAGTCCTTGGCAGGGCGCGCCGCCGAGGTGGCGGAGGGGCCGGGAGCTGGAGCGCAGCCGAGGCCCCTTGTGGGACGACCTCTGCAGTCCCCGCGGCGGCGGGTGCGGGGCCCCTGTCCCAGCCGCTGGGAGGCCGGGACGTCCGGACCCTTCTTCCTCGCGACTTTCACTTTGCCTCCGGGGGAACCTGGGCGCCCGTCCTTCTCGAGGGACGGGGGCGGGAATCGGCCGGGGAAGTCGCCCGGATCCTGAGCTGAGTCTGCGGGTGTCCCAGGCCCGTGCGGGCACCGGACGGCGGAGACCGAGTCCGGGGCCGGGGGCGGCTCCGCCGGGCGCAGCAACTTCAGGGCCCCGGGCGGAGGCCGGACGCTGGAAGTTCCCTGGGGACCAGGGCGGAGGGTGCGGGCGGCCGGCGCGTGAAGGGCGAGGGCGTCCTGGGAGATGGGG
>NW_006299705.1:2385645-2394149 GCF_000327345.1 Myotis davidii | reverse complement strand
CCCGGCTTCCCCAATAGGACAAGGTGTGTGGGTTGGGGGTGGGGATGTCTCCTCCTACTTCGGGCACCGGAGGCTGCGGGACTGACCTCCCGCGGCGCCCTGGGCAGGGACGATCTTCTGCGCTTCTAAGGCCGGCGCGGCGGAGCTGTCCGGGAGTCCTCCATCCCCGGCGAAGTGGCGGCGCCGTCCCGGCGGGCTGGGAGCTCCGGGGACCCGAGCCAAGAGGTGTGCATTCGAGGCGGCTTACGGTCTTCACTTAGGCTAACGGTGCTCGCGGGTGGTGGTGTTTTGTTAATCGCAGAACGAAACAACTGTCCCGCTTGCGGGAGGTTTTTTTCACGGGGTTGTAGCCCAGGAAACGGGTATTGTAGCCCGGCTGGGCCAGTGGAGAGCTGGCTTTAGCCTTGGGGCACTTAACTTTTCCGAGTCCTCAAAATGAAAAAGCAGCAAACTAGAATCTTAAGGGAGTTGGGGATAGATAATATAAGTCCACGTTGTTTGGGAGACATGAAAGCCCCCCATTGGACCTTATCTTACATGCACCCACATGCCCTTTATGTGAAGCCGCCTATCAAATATTCTAGAGCCCGTCCTTGGCCGATCTTATTGGTAGTGTCATGAGGAAGTAAAGTCCTTAAAGGTAAGCGAATCGTTCCGAGAGCAGTTTCTATATGGCACTTTCTAAGGACCCATTTCGCTGTGAGAAATGACCGGTTAAGATGCTGTTGAATCATTGTTTAACTTGCGTTTGCAGAGAAACACATAGTTGAAGAATCACAGAATCGGGTTGTGTGGCACTGAATGTTTCTGGGAAAGACTGAAGAATTCCTTTGGGAGTGGGGGAGAAGTGTCCCCTCCTGGTTATTACTTGAACCCATTCCTTTGAGAGGTAAAGTTTACAGCTGTTTGCTAAAAGCCACACAGTCTGCAGAGAGGTGGTTTTTTGGGGGGGCGGGGGGTGAATGGTGTAATTGGGCAATGCGTCCACCAGGCTGAGTACCCTCAGGATAGGGCAGTAAATCGTTATGGAACTAACTGGGCATGAACTTGGGTCATGGAGGCAGGGGCAGGTAGAGACATAAGACTATATAGACAGTGCCCAGCTTCTGCTTCCTCTCCCTTGAGAATCACCAGCCAGTGGGGCCGCTGGTGTTGGGGACCTGGGGCTTTTAGCACCAGGGACTGGAAGTAAAACTATGTCAGCTTCAAAAGCAGGATTATGTACTGCAAGGATGAAAAGTCACTTCATCAACCTAAATGTATGGAGTACGTACTGTGTGCCCGGCCGTCCTGGGTGCTGGGGTGAAGGCAAGAGGCCGCCTTGGGGAGATTGAAGTTAGAATCTGAAGGATGAGTAGGAGCTGCATAAACCAAGTGGAAGGAGGAAGAGGATTAAAGGGGGAGTGTGCTCCCCCAGGGAAGGGTGTGCCCTGAGACTGCGGAGGGGAGAGCAGGGACTGAACCCGGCTAGTGTGACCTGGGGGAGAAGGGCACCAGCTGAGGTCAGCAGGTACCAGGGCTAGATGGTGCCAGCTCTTTGGGCCATCTTGCGGAATTGGTCCTCAGGACTGTTTCACATCTGTAAGTATCCTGGTGAGAGTTAAATTGAAAGCTGCAGGGGCCGTGTGGAAAATGGACTCAAGTAGACAGGGCTGGTTCCGGGCTGTGAGAGGCCTGGTGGCCGAGGCTGAGGTCGTGGCAGCAGGGATGACACAAGTGGGTGGATTGAAGGCAGACCTGGTGACTAGTTTTGTGTAGGGTATGAGAGTGCAGGGTAACAGCGCTGAGTTTAAGCTTGAGCACTTGGGTATATGGTGCTGCCGTGTACACAAGAGGGAACAGTGGAGGAGGGGCGGATTTGGGGAGGAAAAACAAGTTGGGTTTTGTTAAGTCTGAGCTGCTTTCTAGGCTTTGAGAGTAGAAATACTTCAATGTCTGGATAGAGCAGGCCGCAGATTACCCTCCGAAGAGCTGGGGGTCACCTGTTGTTTTAAGCCTGCGGTGGGTGGGGGAGGGGTATGGACCTGGGAAAAAAGCCCCTGCCTTCATGAGAAGAGGTGGAGGAAAACCAGGCGGTGCTGCATCTCCACCTCATCTGCAGTGGGAGTGAGCAGCGCGGGTGTGTGTGTGTGTGTGTGTGTGTGTGTGTGTGTTTGTATGTGTGTGTGGTGGGGGTCGGGGGGCTACACTTACCTCCCTAGAAATTGCCCTTTGAATGAGAGGGACAGAGACCTGGCTTTTTAAAAAATATATATTTATTGATTTCAGAGAGGAAGGGAGAGGGAGAGAGAGAAACATCAACGAGAGAGAATCATTTATTGGCTGCCTCCTGCACACTCCTTAATGGTGATTGAGCCCACAATCTGGGCATGGGCCCTGACCAGGAATTGAACTCGTGACCTCCTTGTTCATAGGTCAGTGCTGAACCACTGAGACACACTAGCTGGGCAAGTGCTGGCTTTAAGATGAGAGAGCCGCACACATTGATCTGTGAATGGAATGAACGAGTGGGAAGGAGGGGTGAACATACAGGATGTCTGCAGCCCTTTCCACTCTGGGAGCGTTTGGTAAAAACAGCCTGGTCATGCTGGCATTTTGATAGCAAACTCATATAACAAATTTCAGCTTCTTACTAAGACAAATTTTGAAGCACTTATGTCTATGAAGTTTGAAGTTTTACTTCGTAGATATGCAAATTTAATGATTAGGAGAAACATCACTGGAAATCACACAACAGAACTACAGAGTAGCTGAGAGTGGTCCCAGAGTGACCCCATCACTCTCTAGCTCATGACCTTGCACAAGCTCCCTGACTTTCCTGCCTGGTCTCCTGGCCTCTGAAATGGCACCACACCTAAGGGGTACATGCTCTACGGTGACTTCTTGCAGGCTGTTGTGAGGATTGCATGTGTGCATTATGTATGTGCAGTGTCTGTACAATGTATGAATGTTTGTATGATGTATGCACAAGGTAGGCACATGTGCATCATGAATGCCCAATGTGTGTGTGTGTGTGGGGCATGTACACTGTGTGTGTGTGTGTGTGTGTGTGCATTGTGCCTGGTACATAGTGAGTGCTCAGTAAGCCTTAGTGCTGGTGGATGTATTATGATGATGTCGTTTCCCTCATTTCCAGATGTAGAATCTGAGACCTAGAGAATTTTGAGAACCTGTCCAAGCCCTTCAGAGCCAAACAGTAGCAAAGTTAAGGCCAGGATCCCATTTGCCTAACTCACAGGCAGGGGCATCTTTCACTTAGCATGTCAACAAGTATCAGGTGCCGGATGCTCTTTAACATTAGCTGTAACAAACAAATTAATAATAATACAGAATTAAGTTAATTGTAATAAAAGGGTCCCGTGACGCTCACCACAGTGCAGAGGAGCAAAGCAGACATCAGACTTTTCCTAAGCAATGTAGAGATACATGGTTTGTATTAATTTGCATTGCTTTACATGTCACGTTATATGCATTTCCATCTGCTGGTAATTTTCCTTGTGAGATCTAAAGGCAGAAGCTTCAAGTACATAAGATCAAACAAAATTAATGAGGAATTAAATGCAGCTGCTTCAAACCCTAATGGGCCCCTGGGAATGGTGAGCTTGGTGTGGGCTTTGGGGAAAGGAGTGGATCAATATTTACTATTCTAGAAGATGTGGGACACCCAGATACCATTTGATAAAAGCAGGTCACATCTTAATGTGTCTTGAAGCTTGTTCTGCTGAGCATACTAGAAAAATAAGGAAAAGTGGAAGAAGACCAAAGAGAAATGGCCTGTTATATAAAATGCCAGAAAATGAAGCAGCAACAAAAGTCTCCTTTATGAAGCTGCACTAATAAGAAACGCTAAGGGTCAGAAAGTAAAGGTAGAACTTTTAAGCATAATTTTAAATAGCAATGTGTGGAGTTTTAAAACCAATAAAGTTTCCCTAAATTGGGCTTACTAAGAAATAGGCCATTGCGTCTTAGTAAAAAAAAAAAAATTATATATATATATATCTGTTTGGGTCCCATTTCTGTCATATATATATATACAGTTACTTAGAGCAGTGGTTCTCAAAGTATGGTCCCTGGACCAGCTGCATCAGCATCATCTGGGAACTTATTAATTTGCACCTGGAAAATACAAATTCTGAGCACAGACTGCTGAATTGGGACCTCTGGGCCCAGCAGCCTGCATTTTAATATTTAGAGCCAAGCCCAGTGATGTGGCTCAGTGGTTGAGTATCAGCCTATGAACCCAGGAGGTCACGGTTCCATTCCCGGGCAGGGCACAGGTCTGGTTGTGGGCTTGATCCCCAGTAGGGAGTATGTAGGAGGCAGCCAATCAGTGATTCTCATCATTGATGTTTCCATCTCTCTCTCCCTCTCCCTTCCTCTCTGAAATCAATAAAAACTATATTTTTAAAAATATTTGGAGCCAGCTTTCATTCCTCTTGAATTTTTACTAATTTGGTCTTAACCTTTCATTTCCCTCTTTGGTTACTAGCTTCTCACTGTGCTGCTTAACTGGTAGAAGATTGTGTCCAGACACAAACCCATCCCTTCCTCTGTCCCAAGGTCTAAACTGGTGGAAGATTCTTTCTAAGATACCTTTAGGGTTCTGCGGCTCTGTGATCCTCACTCTGGGAGAACCACTTCGATTTGGTTTTAGATTTGGTTTTGCTGCCTTTAACAGGAAAACTCGTCTGGCAGTCTTATGCTAAACAGAGACTCTTCCAAATAATGGAGCCAGCCAAAACACAGCTGTTCTCCATCGGTGCTCCTGTTGCACCACAGTTCTTCACCTGGGACGGGTGCAGTTAATTTCTTGGACCTCAGTGTTAGTCTTTATCTCTGTTAGGTTTCCTCTTACTAGATCCAAGTCTGTCCAGATCTGTTTGGGTCCGATTTCTGTCCTTTTTCGTAGAAACCTTCATGTCCTCTGCCAATTTGGCCGCTGATGTCCTGGCCTGAGGAATTAACAATACGAGTATTTTTGTTAGAGGCCTTCCCCACAGTTAATGAGGCTTGAAAACTTGGCATCTTTGGCAGTCCCTGTGGGCCTCACATCAGAGTAGGTGTCATCAGTCCCATGGTGGTTTGCATTGAAATTACAGCTGTTCTCATGTGCTCCCTCGCAGCCTCACCAGGGAGAGCTGTTCTCACCCCAGCCCAGGCCGGCGGGCCTCATCCGAGCATGTCCTCAGGAGCTGTTTGTGCTGAAGGCTTCCTCCTCCCTCGTATGTTTATACCACCAACTGAGATTTTTTTGTAGGTGACACAGAAGTAATTTTCAACTTATTTACAGTCAGATGAAGCTGAATTCAGAAATTTCAAAATAATAGGAAGTAAAGCTTGTGCCTCATTTGTCCTCTCTGCTTCACTGCACCCTCCCTTCTCCCGAGCTCTAGAACTCAAGTCCACATTTAGCCAACAGATTCAGTTATTTTATAATGTACAATTTTGCTCACACATGATTCTTTTTTATTTTTAGGATTTTTAAAATTAAATTTATTAGAGTGAGATGAGTTAATAAAGACATATGTATGTTGCATTGTATGCTCACCACCCAGAGTCTGGTCTCCTTCCATCACCATATATTTGACCCCCTTCACTTTTTCCTTCTTCCTTCTCCCTCCACGCCCCTGCCCCTCTGGTAACCACCATACTGTTATCTGTGTCAGTGAGTTTGTTCATTTGTTGACTTCTGTTTTGTATACCCCATATGGTTCTCGTCTTTTTTCCATCTGACTGACTTCACTTAGCATGATACTCTCAAGATACAGCCATGTTGTCTGTTGCAAATGGAAATTTTCATCAGTTTTATGGCTGAGTAGTATTCCATCGTATGTATGAACCACGTCCCCTTTTTCCAGTCATCCACTGAAGGACACTTGGGTTGTTTCCATGTCCTACATATTGTGAACAGTGCTGCAGTGAACATAAGGGCACATATATCTTTATGAATAAGTGTTTTCAAATTTTGGGGGTAGATACCCCTAAGAGGGATTGCTGAGTCATATGGTAGCTCTTAATTTTTTGAGGAACCTCCATACTGTTTTCCATGGAGGTGGCTCCAATTTACATTCCCACCAGCAGGTGTGAAGGTTCCATTTTCTCCACATCCTCTCCAACACTTGTTGCTTCCTGTTTTGTTGATAATAGCCATTCTACCCGGTGTGAGGTGGTATCTCATTGTGGTTTTGGCTTGCATTTACCTTATAGCGAGTGAGGGTGAGCACTTTTCATATATCTGTCGGCAATCTGTCATACATGATTCTTAAAGGAGTACAGCCAGATGATGTAATTGCACAAAAAATACTTTAAAAGGCAAAAGCAAAACAACTTTATGGCAAGAGTGCTTTTAGCCATGGTTGCTAGAGCATGAAGCAGTGCCTGGAATTCTACACTGTTATTCATGACCCCCATCTAATCCTGCTGGAGCCCTCTCCTCCCTCCCTCCCCCTGCATGGAAAGAGGAGCCTTACACCAAACAGCAAAAATCTCCCCCAAAATCCAAGATGACTCTCTTCGTCCAAGATGCTACCCACCCCCTTCCGATGGGCTCTCCCTTGCGCAGCAAACAGAAAACGTGTCTGGTGCCAGTGGAGCACTTTGTCACCTCAGGTAAACGTCCATGAACACTCACTTCTTCTAGCTCTTTGCTTTCATTCCTCCTCTCTGTCCCCTTTGTTGTGTTCTGGTCTAGTTAAGGGAGAAATAGACCAGGTATTCCCTTTGGAGGAGGGCTGCCTGTGCTCAGCCTGGACAGGCGGCCTGTCTGCTTTTGGATGGGTTGTTTCCGGAGGCTCTGTAAACCCTGGCATTTCTCACGGTCACCTGCCAGATCTGGACAGCCTGTGACAAAGCCGCTCGTTCAGATTGCAACAGAGGTGGGCACTGGTGCCCAGACCAGGAAGAACAGTCTCAGCACAGGTCCTTGCTTACCCAGGTTTCTTTTCCTTCTACTCCTCTGCATCTCTGCAGCATACAGTGGGGCCTTGACTTACGAGTGTCCTGACTAACGAGTTTTTTGAGATACCAGCTATCTCTCTGCGGATTTTTTGCATTGAGTTGACAGAGTAATTTGAGTTAACGAGCTCAATCTCAGAACGAATTAAACTCGTAAATCAAGGCCCCACTGTATTTGGAATATTTAAACTATTGCAACCTTTTTCCACCCCCCTCCCACTCCCCCACATCCCACCTTGATGCGACAAAGAGAGGCTCTCTCTGCCAGTCACCATCTTCCACCAGGTTCTCCCGTTGGCCTTTGTGGCACCCACCCTGCCCTACTCTGAGGCAGGCAAAGGCAGATGGATGTAACATCCGATGGGTCAGGACACAGAGGTGGGATGACACACAGGTAGACACAAATTAAAGTGTGAAGACTAGATCATGAAAACATACTAGTAGAATGATATGGAGCCTGGCCAGTGTGGCTCAGTAGGTTGAGCATCATCCCATGCACCAAAAGGTCACCAGTTCAATTCCCGGTCGGGGCACATGCCCAGGTTGTGGGCTTGATCCCCAGTAGGGGATGAGCAGGAGACAGCCGATCGATGTTTCTCTGTCTCTCCCTCTACTTTCCTCTCTAAAATACATGAAAAAATAATTTTGAAAAGAATCATATGGAGATTCTGGAGCTGAAGAGGGGGATGGGGACCAGGGAAGAGATCCTAAGACAGGAGGAACATAAAGTCAACATCGTTGCAGGAAAATCCATGAATAAAGAAGCATTTCCAACCGCTAGCTAGTGGCCTTTTCTGGGGAACTATCGCTACAATGAAATTTAAATGTCACAAAATGACTGGGGTTTCTCGAGATTGTGTTCAAGTCACCCAGGACCTCACTGTTTCTTTCTGTATTCTGGGCAGTGCAGTTTCTAGTTGTATCTCCCCAGCATCTAGCATAGTGCCTGCCTAGCACATAGTGGCACCACAGGAGATGTTTCCTGGATGGGCAACCAATTGAAGGGGGATAGAAGTAGGCTATATGAGCATAAAGGCATGTATTAAGATATGTATCCAAAAGAAGCAAAAGCAGGGACATCCATGTTCATAGCAGCATTATTCACAAGAGCCAAAAGATGGGAGCAATCATTGCATGTGTCCATGGACAGAAAAATGGATAAACAAAATGTGGTCTATACATACAATGGAATATTACCCAGCCTTAAAAGGAAGAAAATGGATGAAACTTGAAGACATTGTGTTAAGTAAAATGAGCCAGTCACAAAAAGGCAAATATTTTCTGATTTCTCCTCTATGAGGTTCCCAGGGTAGTCACGTTCATAGAAAGAGAAAGTAGAATGGTGGTTGCCAGGGGCTTGGAGGAGGAGAGAAATGGATGTTTGAGTGGAATGGGTACTGAGCTTCAGTTGGGCAAGAAGTTCTGTGGATGGATGGTGGTAATGGCTGCAAAGCAGTGAATGTACTTAATGCCACAGAACTGTACACATAAAACTGGTTAAAATTGTAAACTTGATGTTATATATTTTATGACAATAAAATAATAAAAAC
>NW_006299705.1:2377048-2385422 GCF_000327345.1 Myotis davidii | reverse complement strand
GACGTTCAAAGGCATTTAGTCCCCGTTATCCCCACACACACAAAATAACAAGCAAACAAAAAGAGAGCTGTTTTATTTTGAAAAATTGTAAACCTACAGAAAAGTCGTAAGAATAGCACAATGGGCAGCCAGCTGATCCCCCTTGATGGTGAGAATGCTGAAGCCTTTGATGGGGCATCTGCACCATCCTGCCGGGGACTGCCCCCCGTGGCTGCCTCTGGGAGGCCGTCTCTGCATGCAGATGTGGGGGTGGCATGTTGAGGATGGACAGCCCCCGCTCTGTGACACTTGGTGCTCCTCCTCCATCTGCTGTTTAAATGCTTTCCACCCCTTACCCTCATGCAGCCCGTGTGCCAGTCTGCCCTCCTGCGGGAATGTGCCCACGTGTGAGCTCTGTCCCCACAGTGTCCATGTGAGTCAGCCCCTGGGCCCTCTCTCAGATGAGGAAGCAGGCGGGGTAACAGGATTAGTGACAGCTGGTTAGGGCAGTCAGGACTGAAATTCAGAACGGTTGACTTTACATTCCAAACCCATGATGTTGTACACACAGGTAGAGCAGGAGGGTCAGATGGGGGGCGGGCGACGGGTCAAGTGTGTGACAGGGAGGCGAGGAATGGGGTCGGGCAGGTAGGGGAGGAACGAGAGAGTGAGAGTGACTCACAGCTCCTCAATGTGGTTCACCCTAAACGACAAGGATATCTTTTCTTTGTAACAAGCTTGTTACAACAAGCTCTGCAGAGGGCTGCTCACCTGTAAGGTGACTTTCAGAAATCATGTGGCCTGCCCGCGGCCTATGGCCAGAACCAGACCAAAGGAGGGTTGCCATAAGCTGAGTCGGGCTTACCTGAGGTTTGGTGAGCAGGCTGCACCGTTCAGGCCAACATTAGAGTTAGTTCAGTGAATCTTGGAGTCTGCTTTCCTCCCAATGTTTACCCAAAGCCTCCATCTGCCTCTGCATATAGATGGGTGAGACACGCTCAGCATCATCCGAGACACATAATTTTGCGCTTGGCTATATATGGGATTGGACTGTTGTATAAGCTGACATGTTAGCCTGGTTTAAATTTAAGCTTGTGTGTGTGTGTTAAGCATTACTCTTTCCATATGGTCATCTTAAATAGACGGGTGCTGTTTTTCTCATATGACAAGAATGCAGAGTGGGTCCTTGCTGCTGCTGCCTCAGTGGTTTGGGGTTTGGGGGCTGAGGTCTCCGATATTTGCTGGACCTGGTGCTTCGTGGTCCCGAGACGGCAGCTACAATGCTAGGCATCATGTTGGAGTTTTTGCAGAAAAATGGACGAAGGGGAATAGATGACAACATGGCATACTTGTCCCCAGATTAGGTTTTTTCAAGAACTTTCCCAGATACTGGCATTATATTTCACTGGCTGGTCCTCTATACTGGACTTTTTTTTTCCCCCCAGAAGGAATTTAGGGCTTTATTTAGTCTTAAGTAGAATGGTGGTTGCCAGGGGCTTGGAGGAGGAGAGAAATGGATGTTTGAGTGGAATGGGTACTGAGCTTCAGTTGGGCAAGAAGTTCTGTGGATGGATGGTGGTAATGGCTGCAAAGCAGTGAATGTACTTAATGCCACAGAACTGTACACATAAAACTGGTTAAAATTGTAAACTTGATGTTATATATTTTATGACAATAAAATAATAAAAACATGCATATATGATGAACTAATTCATAAATATGGAACAACGAAAGTTATTTTATAACAGATGTTAAGCAGGTAATACTCAGGAAGTTTATATTGTAGAGAGGCCAGCAGTGACACCAGGCTTGTAAAGATGTGTAAGTCGGTGCTGCTCAGAATGCAGAATGGACGTCTGATTTCAGTCTGTAGTCTTTAAACTTTGTTGTATAGGTTTCACATGTTTTACTTGGAGTTACCAGCTTTCACATATGCATTTTGAGTCCCACTTAAGAAATATATATTTTCATATCCACAGGCATAAACTGTATTTGTTTTCTATCAGATTCAACGTGTGTTCCACTTTTAGGTGTTTAGGAATCTGGGATTTATTTTGTGAATGATGTGAGGTAGAATGATGACATTTTCCCCCACTGTGGTAGTTATTGCTGAGATTTTGGCTATAAAACTTCAGTCCAGGAATTCTTAAGCAAGACAATGAAACTCATACACGGCTGATGGAGATTAATTTGACAAAATCTGGTCCAAGTTGAAAATGTGCACATTTTTCAATCCAGAGGCTTTAAGACAGTTCGTGTGCACAAGGAGGCGCGTACAAAGAACGACTTCGATAACCATGACCATCCCTAACAAAATGGGAAAATGAGCTGCATGTATCAATACAGGTCTCAAAACGTACTGAGTGAAAAAAGCAAGTTACGTTTCTTCCATTACACTGTGATATGACTTACTACTGGATTTTTTTGTTCCCCCCAGAAGGAATTTAGGGCTTTATTTAGTCTTTTTTTTTAAAGTTTATTTTATTGTTTAAAGTATTACAAATAGTAGTACATATATCTCCTTTTGGGGAAAGGCTTTTAGAGGGGCACGTTTCTGCTACAACAATATAGGGGTTCTCTTATTACAGAAGAAAGGAAGGATGGGCTTGCAAGGGAACTGGCCGTCTCTTCCACAGCCATAGATAAAAGCGTTACCTCCCAGGTCTGCTTCCGAATTTCATCTCATTGATCTCTCTATTCTAGCACAGCACCACACTCTCCTGATGATTGTAACATTATAATTTGTGTGACAATCTGAAGCATCTGCTTTTACTGTTCTATGTAGTTGGCTAAGTTTGCTTAGATTTTTGCTGTTGGTGGTTTGTTAATCCTCACTGGAAGGTATTTTTCCATTGATTTTTATAGAGAGTGGGAGAGAGGGAGTGAGGAAGAGGAGAGAGAAACATCAATGTGAGAGAGACACATCAACTGGTTGCCTCTCCCACATGCTGGATTGGGCCGGGGAGAGTGAACCTGCAACCCAGGTATGTGCCCTTGACCTGGAATCGAACCTGTGACCTTTCAGTGTGTAGGCCAACACTCTAACCACTGAGCCACCGACCAGGGGAGGATGTTTAGTTTTTAACTAAACAGTCTTTTCACTTCTTATTATATTAACCTAAAATAAAACCTGCATGTTGAGAAAACAGACAAAGGCCTGTCCAGGAGACAGAAATAAACAGGTTAACAAAGTAACTGCCACTGTGATAAGTGCTTAGAAGAAAACAAGGACTTGAGCGATTCGAGAAGGGTGATCAGAGAGGACCCCAGGAAAGGACATTCCTCCTACATTGAAGGATAGGAGGGGCCCGTCAGGCCAGGGCCCGAGGGGAAGCCGTCTGAACATGGGGACAGTGGTACAAGGTCCTGAGGCAGGGAAGAAGCTGTGTCCTAGGAAATTGTAGAGGCTGGTGTTGCTTAGAGTGTAATGAGCAGAATGAGATGAAGCCGGAGAGGAGGACAGGGACAGGAACTTGGGCCTTGTGGCCGGGGGAACAATTTCTGATTTTATTCTAAGTGCAATGAAACCCCAGTGGAGGGTTGTAAGTGTAGGGAGTGAGACTAGGGAGAGGGAATGATCTGACTTATGTGTTTAAAAGATCTTCTTGGCTACTGTACAGAGAATGGATTAGAGGGAAGCAAAGGAAGCTAGTGAGGAGGTTATTTCATATGTAGGCAGATGCTGCCTTGGATTAGAGAGGTTCTGATGGAGTGGAAAGGGGTGAGTGGATTCAAAATACTTTCTGGATGGGTTTTGCTACTGTCAAGAGCTTGGAGAGGCAGCCTCGCATTGTGGTTAAAAGTATAGGCTCTATGCCTGGCTGGTGTGGCTCAGTGGTTGAGCATTGACCTACGAACCAGGAGGTCACCATTCTATTCTTGGTCGGGGCACATGCCTGGGTTAGGGGCTCGATCCCCTGAAGGGGGCGTGCAGGAGGCAGCCAATCAATGATTCTCACTCATCATTCATGTTTCTATCTCTCTCTCCCTCTCTGAAATTGATAAAACAAATATTTTTTTTAAGTATAGGCTCTAAAATTGCACCATAGTTGAGAATACTGGCTCCTCCACATATATCCTCTGTGACTCAGTTTCCTGATCTGAAAAATGAAGATAATGATAGTACCTACCTCATAGGTGTATTGAGTGGAATAAACAAGAAAATGTAGATAGTTCTAGTGATCAGCATAGACCATTAGGAGGGGACAGGTATGTGCCCAGTGACTCGGGCAGCATGGAGACTTGTGTTGACTTTGGCCAGAAGCCTCTAAGTGGAGGGGGCTGTGGCGCCCGGCTGGACAGAACGCTACCCTGAGGGGCCTGGATATGGGGCCTAGAGGTCCCTGCTCTGTCCAATCCCTTGAGGGGCTCAGGTGGATGTACAACCATGTATGTAATGGGGAAAACATGTTCCCAGCATCCAAGAATGGAATGGTGTTACATGGTGGTTTGGCCTGTTTCCTCATTTAGAGAAGGAGGAATTTGGACTCGATCACCATTGAGGTTCTTGTCAGTTGTAAAATTTTGCTCCCAGGCTTATTGGGAAGTGTGGATTAATCAATTAAGCCTTGGTGGAGAAGGCTCAGAAAGTAAATGCTGTTCTTTAAATGTTTTCTTCCTATGAGAAGTATGTTAACTTCTGTTTGAAATCACTTCCTAACAATTTAAAGTCCCAGTTTAGGTTAGGACTCGTTCACGGATACCATGAAATGAAAGAAACATAAGACAGTGCTATATAGTGAGACTTCTTATTAAAAAGCAAGATCCCCATCCCACCTCCCCCGCAAAAAACACAAAAAACCACCCAACAAGGTGTATTGAAAACAGTCTGGAAGGACACACCACCCACAGAGTGTCCTTACGCAGCGGAGGTGGATTACTAAGGAGTTGTATTTTCCTCTGAGACTTTCCTGACTTTCTGACTTCTATTTATTTAACGAAAATGTTGACTTTCATAAACAGAGAATGGAAAGCCTTTCCTTTTGCTTCCTGAAACTACCCTCTCTTATTATTTAGTGCTGTTCGTTCTCAATTTGTATGACCTTGTGTTTTGCCTCCTTATAGTTTCCTGCTCACAGTCCGATAATTATTTGCTGTTGCAATCTTTCCTCTAACAATGAGAACGTAAGGTTCTGGGCAAGAGACCTGCCTTCCTGCTCCTTTGCTCATCTTGGCTGGGTCATCCTGGTGCTAGTGGTCGTGCTCCAGAACTTTCTCTGAGTTCGTGATGGTGCATGTCATCAAAGAGAACCAGTGGCTTTGTTGAAATCAAGGAGCTATGTTCAGTAGAAGGACCTTAGCTCATTCAACTGGGTGAGGGGTTTTTCTTTTGTTTGTTTGGTTTTTGTTGGTTTGTCTAGTGAGCTCATCTTTATATTAGTGTTCTTAAGTGATGATTCTTCTTTGTAAGACTTCAGCAAGAAACAAAATCTTCACACTTCTAAGTCAATAAACTCTTCAAATCCTATTTTCACACTGACATAATGATACAAAGTTTACAAAGTTGAAGGTGGCCCACAAAGGGAATACAGTCTCCACACAGAGGGAGTTCATCCAGAAGTTTTCTGAAATAATTAGTGATTCTCAGAGCCCAAATGGTGTCACTGCCCCTGCAAAAACAGGTGAGTCAGTAAGTAAACAGACAGGACATGAGACAGGAGTTTCTTAGGACGAGCTGGCTTTCTTTTCCTTCCGTGGCTTCCTGGGCTGGGAGATGGACTCATGTCTCCCTTCCCACAGAGGTTGGCCCAGCCTCCTGCGCCATGTAAATAAACAAGCCCTACCCAGTGGAAGGCTCAGGACTTGAAACATGGTAAACAGGGTTTGCTATTCATTTCTGCTCCAGCTTTAGGACGGTTAGATGAGACATAGTAATGAAAGAGTTTAGTCAGAGACCAAAACTGTTGTGGAAAATAGAGTTTTTCTTTAGATGCCAAGAGACAGTATTAGCTAAAGGGTTAAGAGTGCATCTCTGGAACAAGACTCTGGGTTCAAGTTCCAGCTAAAGTACGTTCTAGCCCTGTAGCTGTGGGCAGCTTCTTAATCTCCTTGTGCCTCAGTTTACTGTCTTGTAGGAAGCATAAAGGTGGTGCCTACCTCACTGATCTGTTGAGAGGGTTGAATTCTTACAGGCAGAGCACTTAGAACAGTGTCCCGAGTAACAACTCTATTGAATGAGTCTACATTAATAATAGTGATATTATTAAATTAATAAAGAGCATTATTTATTCCAAAATATTGAATTTATGTTGAGACTTTTAGGGGGAATAGAAAGTACGTTGAAAAATAAGAAAAGATGCCAAAAGTCTCGGGGGGAATCTAAAAAAAAAAAAAAAAGTGCTTACCAGTGTCTGGGCTTGAGGGTGGAGGTGATGGGGAGGAGGGGACGGAACCACGGCTGGCATTTACCAGGCGGTCACGATCTATTCTAGACTGTGCTGAAGCACTGCGCATGCAGTCCCCTCATTCAGCCCAAAACTCCTCAGGTGTTACTGCTATTATTAACGTCCTACACCAATGAAGATGCAGAGGTCGAGGGACTTGTCTGGGCTCCAGGTGCTCAATGGGCCGTTCCTGAGGGGTGCAGGGGCCTGTCCTGAGCCGAACCCAGTGGTTTCAGGATCCCATGTGGATTCCTCTTCTCCCACCCCGCCCCCAAGTGAACTCTTAGCTCTCCTCAGCTTTCTCCTTCCCTAAAACATTTCCACCTCTCACTTTGATCAGAAAAGTAAAAGTCAGTTATCTCCTTAACGTCATCTACATAAAATTACCTAGTGAATTCTTTTCATGAAAAAAACCCGCACAGCCTCCCAGATTCAGAGTCTGGCAAGCTGGGCATGGGGGAAAAAAAAGAGGCCTGATCCCCTGTGCTTGTGGGGTGACTCTTGTCACAGGGTCTCCTGAACCCTTACGGCAGCTGGGGGGAGGGGTGCTAATCCCCACTTTGAGATCAGAAAACGGGGCTTCTGCGGTTGGTTTGATCAGTCTTGCAGCTACTAAGTGTTTCTCCAGGGATCAAGCCCAGGTCTGTGGCATCCTGCAGCCCACACAGGCACTTTCATTCCTCTCTTCCATGTGCCGCCCTCCAACCTGTAGGAGTTTCTGGAAGGAACTGCAGGTGTGCAGAGAGGCAGCAAGAAAGAGAGGGGCCTGGAGGGGGCTGAGGCCACCTAATCTGCAAATATGGCCTGTGGGTCCCTCATTACTGGTGCCTAGGCTAAACCTTATTCAGTACCTTTCTTCCAGTCTCCTCCTCCCATTCATGACTTACCACCCCTTTCTTTCCCTGGGAAAGGAAGCATGCACTTCTATGATGTGTCTGGATTTTGAAATCGCTGACTTAAGGAGAGTGCATTGAGGAGCTGCTAATGGCTGTGCCATTTAGCCCTGAGTGCAATTATAACTACTTAGCTGGGTGCACCTTTGTGCCTGCTATTTCCCTTAAGGCTGTAAACAGCACCTGGAAGGGCTGGGGAAATGATGATTTGGGGGAAAAGCTTCATTCAACATCCTGTTGGGTTTTTATTGAATTATCCAAATAGACCAGCGGTTCTCAACCTGTGGGTCGCGACCCCTTTGGCGGTCGAACAACCCTTTCACAGGGGTCGCCTAAGACCATCCTGCATATCAGATATTTACATTACGATTCATAACAGTAGCAACATTACAGTTATGAAGTAGCAACGAAAATAATTTTATGGTTGGGTCACAGCATGAGGGACTGTACTTAAAGGGCCAGAAGGTTAAGAACCACTGAAATAGACCCTATTTCAGCTGTGCTCTGGTGATCAGACCTCACTATCATTTCCTTCTCAGTTCTGCCGTCATCACCAGGAACTGAACCCATGTGGGGATAGGCCCCATGCTGGGTCAGGCTTCCTTCTCTGCCTGGGCGGGTGGGAGGGGAAATACCCTTCTCCCATGGGTGGGAGATTACTTGTAATCCTATCTAATAAAAGACAAAAATGGTAATTGGCGTACGACCAATACCCTTTTCATTGGCTAATCAGGGCTATATGCAAATTAACTGCCAACTAAGATTGACAGTTAACTGCCAAAGATTGGCAGGTTAATTTGCATATGTAGACACAATGCAGGGAGGCGAAAGGGAAAGCAGGAAGAAGCCCCCTGCCACTGACAGTGATCGGAAACCCAGCGGGGAGCTAAGAGCCGGGGGCAGGGCAAAGGCCGACGCTCTATGCCCCAGCCATGATCGGAGAATCAGGTGCCTTTGCCGCCCTGGCCAGTGATAGCAGGAAGTATGGGTGGAGCCAGCGATGGGAGCTGGGCAGGGTCAAAGCTGGAAGTCCCGGGAGCTAGGGGTCCCTTGCCTGGGCCTAAAGCGGAGCCCACGATCGCGGGGCCGCTGCCGCTGCGGGTCCCCGCTGCCCGGGCC
>NW_006299705.1:2372360-2376679 GCF_000327345.1 Myotis davidii | reverse complement strand
GGTGGGGGGAAATGAGGGCCCCCTGCCCAGGCCTGACACCCCTGTCAGAGGCGTCAGGCCTGGGCAAGGGGCCGATCCTGTGATTGGAGGGTGATGGGGGTCAACGCCTGAGGGCTCCCAGTATGTGAGAGGGGGCAGGCTGGGCTAAGGGACACTCCCCCCACACACACACACCAAGTGCACGAATTTCGTGCACCAGGCCCCTAGTCTATGTAATAAAAGCCTAAGTGACCGGTACAGCGGAATGACCAGAACGACCAGTCGCCTGATGGTTGGAAGGACAGCCTGGGCTGTCCAACTCCCACTCCTTCTTCCTTTAAAATGGACTCTGGTCCCTCACTGCTGAGGCTCAGACATGGGGCCCAGAGCGTGCCTGGCGCCTCTCCCTTCCGGGTGCCCTGTGACCTTCCCTCTCCGGGCAGGCAGCCAGGCCTCCTCGCCCCACTCAGCCTCCCCAGGCAGCAGGTTGGAGTCAGAAGTGTGTGCTCCAGGCATTCGTTCTCAGGAAGGCGCAGGTGGTGCAGAGGGGGCCCCAGGAAAGGGTGGGGGGACAGGAGCCAGCCTTTGCCTTTTTATGTAAGGGTGAAGCTGGTAATTAAATGATATGTTAAATGACATGACAGCTCTGGAAGCCTTTGTAAACCTCTTTAGAAATGTGAGGGCTTTTCATTGTAGTCACTGTGGTTATCAGCGGGAACTATTAACTAATGCTAATTAGAGATTTCATGGACCAATAAAGTAAGAAAAGAAAAAGCAAAAAATTCATTTGGGTAAGATTCATTCTAATGCTAGTCATTATGTAAGTTGCTATTTATGCCTAATTACCATGAATTAGGACAATGAGGAGACAGATTGATTGATTTGGGATTGATTAATCTTCTAAGTTTATCACAACACCCAGTTCTGACCAGATCGAGTGCATCCAAGGGACAACACCTAATTCCGAACGTGTGCTCGGGCTTCTGGGGTTGTAGTTTGTGTTGCCTTGTTCACGGGGAGTCAGTTTTCCCACACTTCCCAACAACTGGCAGGAACTTGAGCCTGAGTGGATGGAACCCTACTCGGTCACTGTGGAGGAGAAGGCCGAGACCTGGTAAGGGACTCTTCTCTATCTCTCTCTCCCTCTCTGAAATTAGCTTGATTCCCCTCCCACCCCAGTGAGCTTGATTGGGGTTCCTTTGACCTGGGTTCTGAGTCAGCAAAGGTGTTGTCTGGACGTGGTGACAGGATGAAGAAGAAAGACTGGGTTTGAGGCGGGTTAATGAGGTGGTTTGTTAATGTGGGCATGGGGAACTGGAAGAGTCAGATGGCTCTTGAGTTTCAAGCTTGGCTCATTGAGTGGATGGTCTCACTATAAACTGAGACAGAAAACACAGAAGAGATGAAATGTCAGGTTCAATTCTGGACTCCTTGAGGTTGAGTGCCTTAGACATCTTAGTGGACATGTCTCTCAAACAATTGGCTGTTCACTTTGGAGGCGTGGGCAAGAGGTGGGGGTTAGAGATAAAGTGTTGACCTTGTGTATGTGCAAGTTGAAATCCAAAGACCCAGGAAGAACATGGGTGAGAAGAGCAGTGAGCTGAGGACAGGACCCCGGGGAAACCCACAGAGAGACACTGAGATGTGGCCAGAGAGGACACTGATTCTGCAGGGCAGCTCACTGTCCATAGGTGTTCTTTAAGGGAGAGTGAGTCAAGCGGATATAAATGAGTAAATGTTATTCTCAGCAAAAGTTTTTTCAGTTCAGCTATACAATCTTCAAAAATAAACCAGGTTCAAAAATTTCTTGCTAATTCTAAGGAAATTGGTAGAAGTTTACATTCTCATTTAAGATTTATTGAGATGTATTAGGAGATTACATTGGGCTCCTCAAACCTTGGGTAGTATTCCCTGGATCCTGCTGCTCCCCAAATAACATATCTGTGCCCTCCCCTTCATTAGGCTGCTTTTACCTAGTAAAGTGATATAATCATCTTTTAAGTTCAAGTAGTACAAAAGGCTACTCAGTGATAAGTAAATCCCCCTCCTTCCCTGGCCCACCCTGCCCTGCAAAGCAACTCCTGTTCCCAGCAGTGTTGTATCTATACATCTTCCTGAAATACTGGCCCATGGGCCAGAATCAGCCAGCTCTCTGTTTTTGTAATTAAAGTTTTATTGAAACACAGCCATGCCCACTCTTACATTGTCTGGAGGCTGCATTTTCACTCCAACCACAGAGCCGAATAGTGGTGACAGAGAAAGGAAAGTTTTGCCAACATGTGCTCTTTGTGTGTAGACACCTGTGTGTATGGTCTTTTTTTGATACATATGTGAGCACACTACACACAGTTCTGACTTCTGCTTATTTCTATTTCACACTACATGGTGGAAATTGTTCCACAGGGGCACATGCAGATTTGTCTTTTTCCCAGAGTGTGGATATAATTAATCAGTCCCTGTTGAGGGATATTTTAGTACTTTTCAGTCTTTAGCCTGAACAAGTAACACTGCAGGGAACCTGCTTGTGTGCACACCTTCCTTGCACATGTGAGCTCTTCTCAGTAGGTACATTTAAAATTGAGAGATATTGCCTAACTGCCCCCACAAGTAGTTTTTATCCCCCACGCTCAATGAGAGTCATGTTCTTTCACCACAAGGGAGGGCTAAATTGCTAAACCCTATGAGGAAATGGAGGCTAACAAAATAAAAAATAAAGAAATGTGCAGGATTACCAAATTTGTATAATTTGTACAAAATTTTACAGTCCTAATACCTACTATAGCTCCTTTGGGTGACTTCCCACTGCTCTTATTTTTTAAGGTAATCTTAGTCCATGCATGCTGCTATAACAAATATCATGGATAGGGTGGCTGGTAAACAATAGAAATTTCTGGAAGTGCAAGATCAGCATGATGGGCTCTGGGGAAGGCCCTCTCCCAGGTGCACACTGCTGACTTCTTGCTATGTCTTCACTGGGGTCTCTCCTCATAAGGCCACTAATCCTATTCATGAGGGCTCCACCCTCATGACCCAATCACCTTCATGACCCAAAAGCTCCACCCCCAAATACCATAACAGTTATGAATTAGGTTTCAACATATGAATTTTGGAGGAGACCCATTCAGTCTATAGCAGCGGGATTCACAGGATTCTCCCCATCTGACTTCAGATGTCCATCTAATCAGGATCTGAAGGTAAAATCAAGAAAAATATTCCTTTTAGCCTCAGGTGGGCCATTTGCCTCTCCAAAGATTTCTTAATGACATCCATCTCTCTAGACCAGGGGTGGGCAAACTTTTTGACTCGAGGGCCACAATGGGTTCTTAAACTGGACTGGAGGGCCGGAACAAAAGCATGGATGGAATGTTTGTGTGAACTAATATAAATTCAAAGTAAACATCATTACATAAAAGGGTACGGTCTTTTTTTTTTTTTTAGTTTTATTAATTTCAAACGGGCCGGATACGGCCCACGGGCCATAGTTTGCCCACGGCTGCTCTAGACCTTTGCCCAGAATACCCCCTCCCCAAATATGCCAAACAGAAATGCAGACAATATACAGTAAAATGACATAGTACCTATATTTTAGTAATTTACATTAGTTTGCATTCTATCTGGTAGGCAACATCTCTCAAAATTAGATATAGTTAGTACAGAATACCACAAAATACCACCATTCTACATAGTTCCATTTCCTTATTTCTGGGTTCTCTCAAGGCAAGAAACTTATTTTAATCTTTATTGTTGAAAGTATTACATATGTCCCCTTCCTTATACCCCCCTTCACCTCTTCCAGCCTACCCCCTGCCCTCCACTCCAGGCCTTCACCACCCTATTGTCTGTGTCTGT
This sequence comes from Myotis davidii, assembly GCF_000327345.1. Lineage (NCBI taxonomy): Eukaryota > Metazoa > Chordata > Mammalia > Chiroptera > Vespertilionidae > Myotis > Myotis davidii. The sequence continues at coordinate 2,372,851 of NW_006299705.1, read as the reverse complement.
TCGAGTAATTTTATTTGAATGTTTCCACTGAATTACTCCTTTTGCCTCTTACAGAATGAAGATACTCAGATGTTGTATTAAATACCCCCTTCAGCAGAAAGTCTTCATCCTGTTTTTAACCCTGTGGCTGTTCTCCTTGTTGAAGCTTCTAAATGTAGGAAGACTCCTCTTCCCTCAGAGAGGCATTTACTTGGTGGAGCACTTCCTCAGCACCTCCCCTTTTGTAAGGAACAGATACACCCATGTTAACAACGAAGTCCAGTATAAAGTTAACTGTTCGGGTGTCTATGAACAGGAGCCTTTGGAAATTGGCAAGTCTCTGGAAATTAGAAGGAGAGACATCATCGACTTGGACGATGATGACGTCGTGGCAATGACCAGCAATTGTGACGTTTACCAGATCCTAAGAAGGTACCATCAAAAGCTCGTTTCAAGGGAAGAGAGAAGCTTCCCAATAGCCTATTCTTTGGTGGTTCACAAAGATGCAAATA
>NW_006299705.1:2371221-2371670 GCF_000327345.1 Myotis davidii | reverse complement strand
CTTTCTCTTTGTTTGAAATGAATCTAAAATTCCATGCACAAGGGAAAGTGATTTAGCCTTTGGTGACAACTAGCCTGCAGTTGGTTGAGTACTTTTGTTTGTTTCTTTAAAAAAACAAAGTTTTTATTATTGTTTTCAGAGAGGAAGAGAAAGGGAGAGAAACATCTATGATGAGAGAGAATCATTGATTGGCTGCCTCCTGCATGCCCCCTACTGGGGATCGACCCTGCAACCCAGGCATGTGCCCTGACCAGGAATGGAATCACGACCTCCTGGTTCATAGGTCAACTCTCAACCACTGAGCCACACCAGCTGGGCCTGTTTGTTTCTGCCTGTAATTTCATTGAGATAAATCACAGTTCTTAAGCAGCCATCAGATATTTATTGATCTCCTGTATGCCAGACAATTTTTTAGAAATGTGTAGCAATTAAGTCCAAGTTTTAATGAC
>NW_006299705.1:2364344-2371179 GCF_000327345.1 Myotis davidii | reverse complement strand
CTCACACAGCAACCTTAATATCTTAAGTTCGCCACAAAACAACCTGGATCCCTCTGAGTAAGTTTTAGAGTGTGGTGATCACCCACATTAACCTCCCATTTCAGAATAGCATTCAAGTACAGTGACCAATATTCCACTTGTCTCTTAATTCAACTCATTAACTTTTTCTAACCATTAGAATATTAGAAGGAGAGACTTCACTACCTCAGAAGAGCTCAAAAAATCGTCCAATTTCCTACTTGCCAAAGCATAATTTACCTTTTGGTGCCTCACTCATTCAATTCAGGGTCGGGAGACTCTGTGGGTGTGGCATTTGTAGTGTCTGAATGTTGGGGAGGTGTTTGGGGTAAGTAAGGGGATTGAGACATGTGGTATCTGAAGAGGAACAAAGGGATTTATATGACTTTTGCATCGTGTCACACATGGTGTCATGATGGCCTCCTTTTTAATTCAACTGTTTCTGTAAAGCACATTTCCTGATTAAAAATGAGAACTGATTAATACTCAAAGTGTTATATTCCAGAACATTGAACGTAAGTCTTCCAGTTCATAGATTATCATGACATGTGAGTTTCTTTATAATGAAATTAGTATGCTTTTGTTTTATGGAACTACCAAACTGAGAATCACTGAATTTTCTTTTTTTAAAAATATATTTTATTGATTTTTTAGAGAGAGGAAGGGAGAGGGACAGAGAGTTAGAAACATCAGTGAGAGAGAGACATTAATCCCCTGCATCCTGCCCCCCCCCTACTGGGGTGTGCCCGGAACCAAGGTACATGCCCTTGAGTGGAATTGGACCCGGGACCCTTCAGTCTGCAGGCCAATGCTCTATCCACTAAGCCAAACCTGTTAGGGCAAGAATCACTGAATTTTCTTGAAAAGACTATATGAAATATGACAGCTTTCAAAATTAATTATTATGGCCATTAAAATAAATTTCTTCTCCAGCAACTGTCCAAGTGGAACCCAAACTTAAAATTATGAAAGTTCATTGCAGTCTTCTTAGCTTAGATCTGGAGAGAGCAAGCTAATTTTCCTAAGGACATAGCAAGAATATTGATTAAAGATATTTTGTAAAACCTATACCTTAGACAACTACCAAATGAGTCAAATATACATCTACTATAATGTAACTGTGTGGTGCTGGAGGTGAAATGAGATAGGAACAGGGTTTTTATGTCTTGGAAAATCAAGGGACTGGTAAAAATTTCTGGGTGGCCCTAACTGGTTTGGCTCAGTGGATAGAGCTTCGGCCTGCGGACTGAAGGGTCCCAGGTTCGATTCCGGTCAAGGGCATGTACCTTGGTTGCGGGCACACCCCCAGTAGGGGGCGTGCAGGAGGCAGCTGATCGATGTTTCTCTCTCATTGATGTTTCTAACTCTCTGTCCCTCTCCCTTCCTCTCTGTAAAAAAAACAATAAAATATATTTTAAAAAAATTTCTGGGTGATCTTATGTTTCAGTGTCAGCCTCAGGGACTATGTAAAGATGTAGTAATCAATGCCAGTGTGAGACTATTTGGAAGTTTGAAGTATTTAAGTACTTTTTAAAATGTCTGTGAAATGAACTTTGCTTGTTTTCAAGTTTATGATACTAACTGCCAAGTGGTACCATTGTCTCCCTTGGACTCACTTTTCTCCCTTTCTTCCCCCTGCCTGCTTCAAATTACTTTCTTCTTCAGAAAACGATTACCAAGTCCTTGTTCTTAAAGATAAGTAACTGTTGGGCAGAGCTGAGCTGTGCAGAACATCCTCATTAGGTCGTTAGTGTGAGTGACTGTGACAAGCTGTCACTTTGGTCTTTGAAGTGAGCACTGGATTGCCTATCCTGGCTTTGCCTACCTCCACCCAGCCCCCTCACCACACTGCTGTCTGTGTCCATGGGCTATCCATAAATGTTCTTTGGCTAATCTCTTCACCTTCTTTCATCCAGTTCCCTCATTCCCTCCACTCTGAACTCTTGTCAGTCTGTTTCATGTATCCATGCCTCTGGTTCTATTTTGTTCATTGGTTTATTTTATTTATTAGAGTCAACATATAAGTGAGATCATATGGTATTTGTCTTTGTCTGGCTTATTTCACTTAGCATAATAATCTCCAGGTCCATCCATGCTGTAACAAAAGGTAGGCGTTCCTTTTTTATGGCTGCATAGTATTCCATTGTGTAAATGTACCACAGCTTTATTATCCACTCATCTACTGATGGGCACTTGGGCTGTTCCCAGATCTTGGCTATTGTAAATAATATAGCTATGAAGTGTTTTGAATATAGGAACAAATTTTTGCAGTGTCAGAGAACAGCAGCCTACAATAAAGCTAACATAGATCCAACACCATTGTTAGACTTAACCATTTGCCTTTTCAGAAAAAAAAAACGTTTGAAATATAAAAAGAAGCCACAATTGTAGGGGCAGTGCCTGGAACCAATCCAGGTATGCAGAAACTCCAGTCGCTCCATGTGGGGCTTTTTTTTAAGCTAATAGGATTGGCAAGTTGGTCCCGTGGCTTAGACTGGGACGATGAATTGAAGTACTTTTCCTTTCATCCAGGCTTAAAGTACACAAGGTCCTGATGCAGTTTTGGTTTTTAAGCCTTGGGTCATCAAAATAAATGCAAATCCTGAAAAACAAGTGTCGACCTCCTGGCCCAGTGTCTTGATTCTCGGGAGGAATGATTCTAGTTCATGTTCCTTGGGAAGTTGGCAAGTTATTAATCAGCCTAATTCCATGTTCAGATGAAACACAGAACCATGAAGAGGTGGCAGTGCCTTTTTTTCCACAGACACTTTTCTCAGGATTCACTATCTAATCTTCAGGGAGCCGGTCAGAACATGCCCTGGCCTCAGGGACCCTGCAGAATCCCTGCACAACTCCCAGCCTGACCTTCCCTACAGCCTTTCTGTGCGATCCCCTCTGGTCTGGAGGATGTCCTGCAGTCCGTGTTTTATCATTATTCTTTGCATCATATTTACTGAATCTACACTCTAAGTTATTTGGTGATGAGACCAGGACCTTGGGGTTTGTAAAGTGTATCAAATAATATTAATAATGAAAGATCTACTAAATATATATATATATATATGTGTGTGTGTTTATGTGTGTGTGTGTGTGTGTGTGTGTGTGTGTGTGTGTGTATCACAGAACAAACTACTGTAATATTATAATAAAGACCCGTGCTGCTGCTATTCTTAATGTTTTGGTTGTTTTAAGTGAAATATTTATATAAATATTTAAATTTGTAGAGTTAAGCCTGAAGATTTATCTTGCCTTCCAGAATGTGATGATTTGATATATATTCGATGAAATGACAATCTTTGCGAATGTGAAGTGGATGAATGTACCCGATGAATGTTACAGCTGTTTTTGTGGTTGTTGATGATGGAATGAGAGTTTTGATTTTTTTAAACATTTTTTATCAGCTGACCTTTAAGTCTCCTACTGTGCGAGTGTTACCATTTTCAAAACATATATTTCCCATAACACAAGTTTTAAATAGATCGGCATTGCATTGTGTGTATGCTGCTACCAGATGATAATGCTCCAGGATTGTAAAATAAAATATTCTCCAAACATTTTATGGTGTTGTCTTTCTCTGGTTGTGCTATTTCCCCACAAAGACTCTCAGTTTCTGACACTTGCCCAGTACGTGAAGACCACAGTCAGTTTCACTTCGGAGTAGAAGAAAGTCAGTGTGTGTACTATATACCGAACATAGGCACACAAACATGAATAGTTTAATTTGGCAAAGTCTCAAAAGATCTTCCAGGATTTCCCTGTCTTCATCCCCTTTCAGGTTGGTTTCTCTAAGATTAACTATCTAGATAAATATTCGTGGATGTTGGATTACTTTGTGGAAGTTCTTAATAAGGCACCGTGAGCCCTTTATCCCTGGAAAAGCCAGACTCTTGTCTGCATTAAGACTCCTGCCAGGTTGTGAGCCCCGTGGACATGAGGACCCTGGCTCCACGGGTGTCCTCAGGCCTGGTTGGCAGGTAATTCCTGATGAGCTTCCCTCTGTCCTTCTAACATGACCTTCTCCTGCTCTACTAGGTTCGAGGGATATTTGGCATTGCTCATCCCCACGCCCCTGCCCTCACTCTGAAAACCCCCTCATCTGTTTTCCTGTTTCATCTTTTCTAAAAGCAATGACAGCCACCAGCCTTCCTAGCTGGCAAGGAGCATGCGTATCACACTCATAAATTATCCATCTCAAGGAGTAAGCCCATTGTAGGACTCTTCAACATAAAGAAGCTTACACCTACTCTTCACCAGGGGTTAGTTCTAGCTCTTGCCAAGCTGGACAATCACACAAATCGTAGTAATCTCACAGAAGAATTTGGATGTTTTTAGTAGTGGTGGGGAGGGTGAGTAAGTCTCTCCAGCATTGTATTACAGACCCATAGGCTTGACTCATAGATAATCAGTTTCATCTTTTTAAATTTCCTTTGGTAACTACCAAGTTACATCGAAACTAGAACTACTGGCTTCTAGTTTCATGAAACTGATTATGGCCCTGGCCAGAGAACAGGTGACTGCAAATTCATGCTGATTGCTGGAAAACTATTCCTATGATGATGCGTAACAAACAGCTGGAGCATCACTTCAGAGACAGGTGATCAGTGGGTCAACTTACGCAGATGTGCACAACCCACAAGACTATTGTCCGGATGGCAGGGGTGCTCTTCACACAGAGCCGCAGCGCCTTCCTTCCTGGGAGCACCTCGCCCTGAATCATGCAGAGGACACATGGCATCAGAAAAACCATGGTCAGCCATCGGGGTAAGTTTATTTTACTTTCGTTGTTGTGGCTGTTGTTTCTCAGAGAACAATAAAGGAAATTTAAACAGAAACCCTTTGTATACACAGTTCTAACAGCCTGACAAAAACACTAATTCTCTGACTGCTCTTCTAGTCTTATCCATATCCACATGCATCTTCTTATCTCCCTTCCCACTGCCTACATAGTTGCACCACTTCCCCATATTAATACATGATATTTATGGCTATAATTCACTCAGTCTTTCCTTTATTGTAGAACATTTGAATTTTAAGCTACTTTTTCTTCTTGGCTGTCATAAATAATGATGCTGTGAACAGCTTTATACATAAAGCTTCTCATTTCCTTGATTTAATTCCTTAGGAGGCATTTTCAAGAATGGGATTACAATCCTGAGATGCATTGTTTTCTATTTATTATTTATTTATTTATTTTTTACTGATTGTTTTTACTATATGTTGCAAATCACCCAAAGAATTATATAGGACGCTTGGTTGGTGTAAATCAACGACAGCCTCAACCTATGTGAAATAAATTGTATTTATTTATTCTGATATATGGCTGTTTTGATTCTCAAAGTGAGCAAAGACTTTGCCTAAAGCAAGGTTATAGCCATTCCTCTAACAGATCAAACAATATTCTTTTTGTTTTTAAACATTTTTATTGATCTCAGAGAGGAAGGGAGAGGGAGAGAGAGATAGAAACATCCATGATGAGAATCATTGATTGGCTGCCTCCGGCACACCCCCCTACTGGGGATCGAGCCTGCAACCCAGGCATGTGCCCTTGACAGGAATTGAACTTGGGACCCTCAGTCTGCAGATCGATGCTCTACCCACTGAACAAACCGTCCAGGGCCAACAGTATGTTTTAATGTATGGTTAGTGAAGAGCTCTTTCAGAATGATATTCTCAACAGTGTACCTTGGATCACTGACTCCATTCAAGGAAGGACCGAAAGGCTGCTAGTTCCTTCTAGTACCTATTCTCCCTGGCTTCTGTGGTTTTATTCTGAACAATATGACCAGCTGTTCACTTCCAGCCTTCCTTTTAACTACGTGTGGCAAAGAGAAAAAGTCACTGAGTGGGGCATCTGATAACGCACTTAAATGGCTTACCTAGCTTGTCTTCCACCCATCTCCCTTACTTTTTTCCTGCTGCCTGGAATGTGTTTGTAATAGCTGGAATTTCAGCAGCCATTTTGAAACCATGAGGATGCAAGGGATAAGAATAGAATAAAAATGTGACATTTGAACCATCCCAAACTAGCTTCTACCAGTCTTCTTTTATGGGAGAAAAAAAACCCGACATGTACATTACTGTTATTTCAGATCTCTATTACTAACAGCAGATCTCTATAATCCCTAACTTATACTATGTTTTTCTAGGACAATGGTTTCCAAACATTAGTCTGCATCAAAATCCCTGAGTGAGCTTGTTAACACAGAAATTGCTCCCTTACCCCCTGCCCCCTTTCTCATGAAGTGGGATGAGTCAAGGGAGAAGAGAATTTGCATCTCTAATAAGTTCCCAGATTAGGCTAATGCTGTCCTGGACACACTTTGAGAACTACTGTTAGGATATCTTTCCTGAAAATCATTTCTTCAACATTGTAAACATTAGGTCAAGTTAGCATTTAAAAAGCACCAAATATTGCAACAGGCATACATACCTTCAGACAGTGTAATGCTGTCATCAGAAGTTCAGAAATATTGTATATGCCTTGCCTTATATACCTTTCTACATTATTGGCTAACTCTATTTTCTGAAATATTACTAAAGTTGATACATTTCCATAACTATAAGTCCCCCAAACTTATTTTTTACCAAATCACTGCCTTATTTGGAACTATGTTATAAAATGTAATAAAAACAAATGTATTTTGGGGGTGCAGTTAACCTGAAATTACAGTGGTGAAGTCTCAAGTTGAGATCCATGTGTTAATTTTATTAAGCAAAAATGTATGCTGGTGAGACAGACTCTACCCAGATGGAATATTTCATGAGCATTTCAATGTGATAGTTCTAAAAAAATGTTTAAAAAGATAAATCAGGGAGC
>NW_006299705.1:2360428-2364273 GCF_000327345.1 Myotis davidii | reverse complement strand
TGTGAAACAGATACAGAATTATGTGTCATCTCATAAATACTTTCAAGTTCTTACTTCAACCATGGGTGGATACTGAAAAAAAAATTGGACCAAGAAAATTTAACAAATGTATCTGCCTAAAGAGTATTCCCATTTTTATAGTATTTTTAATTACTTTGTTTTAAATAGCTACATGCAACAGGTGAGTTTCATTGCAATAATTTCATCCATGATTTAATAGAGTCTTAATGACTACTACTTATTTTTATTCAGGGTTATTATTAATCCAGCTTTATAGGTAGTTTCGCTAATTGTCATTAGTAATACCAATTCTGCAGGAAATAAGGAAAGAGGACCCTAGGGTGGTGGTGAAGGGACAGCCCAAGATGGGACCTGGGTACTGGCAGGGGTGGCGACGAGTTCAGATTGGGTCAGACAGCTTCAGAGACCTCATAAATCTGAATGTACCTTTTTAGAGGAAACTTGAACCATTGGACAATTAGGGACTGAATGTCAATGGGAAAAACTTATAAACTCAAAGGAGAACAAAAAGTTGTAGAGCTGTGGCTCAGCTGGAGGTAGTGTTTGCACAGTCATAATCCTGTAATGTTAATCATGTAAAATCTAGCATGTGAATGTTAAATATTGATTTTCTCAATATGATACTATTGGGAACTTGGGGGGCATAGAAAGGACAAATAAGTGGGGTGGAGAGTGTAGGTGTGTGTGAAAGACCTCAGGATCATCTCCCAGGGTGGGAATCAGTGGATAATGCCTCCAATTGCAAAACCAAGTATAGCAATATAAGGATGCCATTTATATATGTGGAAGTAAGACCAAAAGATCCAGTTCAGAGAGTTGAAAATATTTGCCTCCAAGGAAGGAAAATGGGGGAAGAGATGGAAACTGCTAATTTTTTTTTGCACAAGCCTTGAGGCCAGGTCTATAAAACGTTAAAGTAAAAACTGGAGAGAAAACAAGCAACTGGGAAGGAAAAAGTCATGATCTGTGATCAAAGACTGCTTGTAATCTAATAGCTAGAGCCAATAACTGGAAACCTTATAAGGGTGGCTATTGTTTCTGTCTGCTCAGCCCTTCTCCCTCTCCCGAGTCTTCAGAAAACAGCCTTTCTGGCTCAGAGATGGTCAGGTGACCCGGGTGGGCCAATGACAGACCCTCACTGCCACAGCCACAGTGACTGGTCTATGGAGTGGGCACATGCTGGGATAAGAACTGCTTGTTCCTCTCTTATTACAAAGCCCAAGGATATGGGCCTACTAGCTGTGGGCAGCTCTACCACACCACCTGGACAAGTTTGTATCAGCCGAGGAAGTTAATGCGCCAAGAACTAAAGAAGGACAGAAGACATCAAGGTATTCGGGCAGTGAATCCAGTCTTTCTCGAGACCAGCTCTACCCTGCCCTCTGGTCAATCACACAGCCCAATTAAATCCTTCCTTTGGCTTAAGCAAGATTGAATTGGGTTTCTGCCACAGTCATAAATACTGATACACAGTCAAAAAGCATCAAACAAAACTTCAAAATAATTTTTTTTTATTATGGAAAGTTTCGAACAAACACAAAAGTAGAGAGAATGGTATGATGAAACCCCACATTCTCACCACCCAGCCTCACCATTATTAATATTTTGACGATCTTGTTTTATCTGTTTATACCTCCTCCCTTTTGTTCCTCAGGAATATCCTATGTAATAAAAGCATAGAATGCAAACTGTCCCCTTGACCAGGCTGTCAGGGAGTTCAACCAGTGGGCGGGGCCAGCTGAGGGAAGGGGGGGGAGTAACTGGCCTGCAGCTGGGAGCCATTAGGGTCTCTACCAGTGCACAGATTTCATGCACTGGGACTCTAGTTTTAAAAGAAGATCCCAGCCTGGCTCAGTGGTTGAGCATTGACCTATAAACCAGAAGGTCACAGTTCAATTCCCAGGCAGGGCACATGCCCTGGTTGCAAGCTTGATTCCCAGTGTGAGGTGTGCAGGGGGCAGCTGACCAATGATTCTTTCCCATCATTGATGTTTCTCTCCCCCTCCCTTCCTCTCTGAGATCAATAAAAATATATATATTTTTAAAAATCCTAGACATCACATTATTTCACTTAGTCCCTGTACTCATCTGTGCTTTATGTTCTGGTCTGGGTGAGCAAGAAAGTGCTGGACAGGTGCCTGTTTTGTTCATATTTGAACCACATAGAATTACTGTTTCTGCAGGTCAAAATGGTCAAATATTTTTCACATACCACCATGCCATTATCACACCTAATATGTCTTTGTATCCACGATTTCTTGAAATCAGGACCCAACAAGCTCTGCACAGTGATTTGGTTAAAATCACTTTCTAAGTGTTCTCACTCTCATTGAGTGCTCTTGAAGGAACCGAGACAGGTAACATGGAACAGTGGACAACCCTCACACAGAAAGAGTCAGGAGAACAGGCCCAGCTCCTTGTGTATATTACCCAGCATACACTTATATTATGCTCAATAATATACCATGTGTGTGTGCGTCCATGTGTATGTGCCTGTATCTCACTGTGCCAGGCGTGGTGCTCTTTGCTTCACATCCTTTCTCATTTACACTATGAGGTGGGTGCCAGTATCATTCTTATTTTGTAGATGAGGAAGGATTCCAAGGAGGTCAGCTGACTTACACAAAGTTACTAGCTAGTACAGTGGTTCTCAACCTTGGCTGCACATTAGAACCACCTGGGAATCTTTAAAATCTTGATATCTGGATGAGGCCCAGAAATCAGGATTTTAAAAAGATTCCCAGGCGGTTCTAATGTGCAGCCAAGGTTGAGAACCACTGATCTAGTAAGTGGCGGAGCTGAGATCGGAATTCAGGCTATGTGGCTCCACAGCCCAAGTTCTTAGCCGCTGCACTTCACCTGTGCTTTATGCATCTGTCCCGGTGAGCAGTCAAGTGCCTGACACAAACCTGTTATTATTTACTCCACAAAGTACTGAGATCTTGTAGGGAAGGTGGCAACCAGAGCTTATGTAACAGTAAGCCAGGGTTGAGTGACTGCATCCATGTGGTTCAGGGGGAGTTAGTATTTGGGACTATTCATTGCATTTCCTCTCCAGTGCCCACTTTGCATTCCTTCGTGAGTCCACCAGCTTCACTGTGGGCTCCTCCTCCCCCCTGAACTGCTGACCTCTGGTCTTCCTCCCCTCACTCGCTTACCAGCAGTGGTCATTCCTCTTAGCCCTGTACTTTATCTGCTTTTCCACTTTAAGTCTCTTTTGCCGGCTTCCAACCCCAGCCTCCAAGTTAACCCCAACTCTTAGATGATAATTTATTCAATTAGAGTGTTTTACTCTTGTGAATCCTGAAGCTAATGAACCCAGTATTGGTGTTTCAGACTAAAGGGCCCCTACCCCTGTTGGAAGATGGAATTCTCTCCATTTCAAATATATTGTCCTTGGGAAGTCACAGCAGGCACACCAGCTATGCTGGCTGCTTTGGACTTCTCCATTGTCATCATGTGGTCAACAGGAAACCTGGCTCATATCACACTGTCCAGGGAGCTGTCTTCTTCATGAGGACCAGCGGGTATAGGAAGATCGTCTCATAGAAATCACACGTGGATCTTATTAAAATGCAAATACGTTCGGTAGATCTGGGCGAGGGCCTGAGAGCTGCCTTTCTAATAAGCCCAGGTGGTGCCAGCACTGCTAGTCCGTGTGCCACCCTTTGAGTAGCAACCGTCAGATCACTGGTTCTCAACAGCAATTGCATGTTGGAGCCCGCTCAGGTACTTCTAATTAAGGAGATGGTGCAGGGAGTTACAAAAGCTCCCAGGAGATCCTAATGAACAATTAGAGTTAAAACCGCCATTGGAGGCTGAAG
>NW_006299705.1:2357694-2360361 GCF_000327345.1 Myotis davidii | reverse complement strand
GTGGCCGGATGGAAGAAGTGGGTGGCTGTAGGAAGGTGGAGCTCCTTGTGTTTCCTGCCTCTCCTGGCTGTGCCTCACCTTTTCTCTCTCTTTTGTGTCCCTCCCCCACTACCAATTTATCTCTTTCCTACATCACTGTATCAATAAGAAAAAAGTCGAACAAACTGAAAATCAACAATTCAGAGAACTGAGGTCACAAGGCAACCGTTACCCTGCGAATCGGAGAGACGGGCAAGTACAGAGGATCACCTTACCAGGAGCAGGAGTCCACAGCTGGGGCCAGTACGGTCGCAACACTTCCACTGTAAGTGACAAATTGCTGGAGGCTCAGGGTAAAGGAGCTTGAGAATTAGAAGTTCCAGGGGTGGGGATGGGGAGTGTCTACAGGGCTCCTACACTTTTGTTCATCTCCAGGAGCCCCACCAGATTCTCGGGATGGAGATTGAAAAAAAGTCCCCTCATGCTCCCAGCAAGTGGAGGGGAAGAGAGGGTATGGCTTCTAGGAAATAAATCTTTCTGGAAAAAAATGTTGGAATTAAAAACAGCCTTACAATTGACCAAGCATGCAAGTCAGCACATCATCAGTGATGAGTTATTATATGCTAGGTGCTGGGGATCTAAGATGTATAAGACTAGCCCCTCTCCTGCAGGAACTCAGGGTCTAGTGGGAAATGCTTAAGTGCACATGATAATGACAAAGATTAATCGTTGCTGCCCTGCATAGCTCATCTTGGCTTCCTCCATAGTAACAGAACCCTCCTTTTTAGCTGAGCACATGCTTCCAGAATAAAGATTATATTTCCCAGCCTCCCTTGCAAGGTAGATGTGGCCATATGACAAAGTTATGGCCAATAAGATGTACTGGAAGTTTAATGTGTAACTTTCTGAGACATGTCTTTAAATTGAGCAGATGTCCAAACCCGCACCCCATAACTGTGAATATGACCTTATTTGGAGATTGCTTTTGCAGTTGTAATTAAGTTAAGGATCTGGAGGTGAGATCATCTGGATGTGAGGGGCAACTGCTCTCCATCTCCCCCTTTCTCCCTTCTGGCTGCAAAGCAGATAAAATAGCTGGACCAAAGCAGACATCTTAGATAATAAGGTAGAAACCTCAACCAAGATCCTGGGTTCCTGATTATTGTAGAGTCACCATAGCAGCCTGCATTCATGTAAACAAAGAGAAATAGATTTCTAATTTGGTCCTTCATTATTTTTGGATTCTGTCTCTTATAGCAAACCTTTTACTAACAAACATACCAACAAACCACAATAAATTTGTTTCTTTTTAGTCCTCTCATCAATATCCAAAATACAAGGCAACATATTAGGCATGTTCTGGTTCAGAATAAAATACAAACTCCTTTAAATATTCAGTAAGGTTTTGTGTGAGCAGTTTCATTTTATGCCACTCTTCTCTAGTTCAGCACATGAGTGCTTGAAATGTAGCTCATGTGTCTCAGGAACTGAATTTCTAATTTTATTTCATTTTAAATGCATTTACATTTAATTTAGTACAGGACTAGTGGCTGCCAGCATGGACAGTACAGGTTGTGACGACTCTACTCTCTGCTACAAGTGGCCAATGCCTTGAGGTGTTTCAGAACCTGGTCACAAACTCTTTGACCCACCTCTGTCTGAGACATGAGGTCTATACTCCTTCTCCTTGAATCTAATTGTGATGGAGGTGATTTTAACGTGTCTTCTACAGCTTCTGCTGTTCTCTTGACAGTCATGCTCTTGGTCACCACACTGTGAGAAGCTGAAACCACATCAGGAGGCCACAGGGAGCTGCTTCATCCTTTGAGTCCTCTCAGCCTAGATGCCTATATTAGTTTCCTGTGGCTGCCACCATAAATTACCACAAACTCGATGGCTTAAAACAACAGAAATTCATCCTCTTGCAGCTCTGAAGTCTGCCAGAAGTCTGAAATCAAGCTGTTGGCAGTGCTGCTTCCTTCTGGTCTTGGAGGGAGAATCCGTTCCACTCCTCTCTCCTACTTTCTGGTGGGAGCCAGTAATCCTTGGTGCTCCCCAGCATGTAGACACCCCAGTCTCTGCCTCCATCTTCACACCACCGCCCCTGTGTTTCTCCTCTCCCTAACTCTCCGCTCTCTTACGAGGACACAGGTTATTGGCGTTAGGACCCTCCCTAAATTCAGGATGATCTCACCTCAGGATCTCTAACTTGATCACATCTACAAAGACCCTTTTTGCAAATAAGGTCATATTCACAGGTGCTGGGAATGAGGACTTGACACATCTCTTTGGAGCCACTATTCAGCCCAATACAGCACCAGCCACGTGCGTGAGGAATCCAGAAATGATTCCAGCCGAGCTGTTTGAGTTTTTCCCAGATACGCATGCACATTTTCTTAGCTGAGACCCTAAACACTGTGGAGCGGACATAGGCCATTGCCACCAGGCCTGGTTTGAAATCCTGACCGACAGAATGTTTTAGCATAATGAACCGGAATTCTATGCCACTGACTTGGACATTCCTGTCTATCTTTTAAGTCCCTGGTCAAATAACCTGTCCTCAAAGAGGCCTCCTTAGATATTTCCTCCACAGTCTAAATCATATTACCCTCTCCTTACTTTTCCTTTATGGCATGTATCACAACTTATAATTATATATGTAATAGGTGTTTTTCATTTTTCTTTTTA
>NW_006299705.1:2355755-2357316 GCF_000327345.1 Myotis davidii | reverse complement strand
AGGAGAGAGAGATAGAAACACAATGATGAGAGAGAGGGTCATTGATCGGCTGCCTCCTGCACACCCCACTACTGGGTATCAAGCCTGCAACCCAGACATGTGTCCTTGACCAGAATTGTACCCGGGACTCCACAGTCCACAGCCGATGCTCTATCCACTGAGCCAAACAGACTAGGGCAGGTGTTTTCCTTTTTTAGACGTGTCTCCCCAGTAGACTTACATTCCATGAGAGCAGGGACCAAGTTTGTTTCATTTAGTGCTATGCTCTCTTTGTGTGCCAGGCACACAGCAAAGGCCCAGTAATTATTTGCCAAATGAATGAAACTCTGAGCTTTCTGTGACTGAATCTACAACTGATTTTTCTTGGTCACCTGAACTGAGACAGCTCTTGGAAAACATAATTTATGTTGCCTTATTGCTCTCAGCAGATTAAGTAAGCTGGAATACAGCAAGTGGAAAGCAAAATGTTTATTTTCCAAGATTCAAACATTAGTCTTGCCAGTTCAGTTTTTTGCATATTTAGATAATTGCTGTGGTTTTTAATTGCAGTGAAAACAAATGAACACAAAAGACAGAGCCGGTCAGAGAGCCAGGTTGTGAGATACCCTCTTCAATTTTTCAAAAAGCATCTGTAAGTTCACAGAATGGATCTTAGATTGTCCTTGTGTGTGAGCAATAACCCCAGGAAACATTCTTCCATGAAATGAATGCTTAATGACAAATCGAGATGAACAGACCCCCTGGCATCTGGGCCAGCATCCATCTTGCTCTAGGAAGCCCGTCGGTACAAATTCTGCTGTTATTTTCTTGGAACAGAAACAAAAAATCGGACTTGAATGAAAAATCAACACATACCAAGTAACACCAGGAGTGATCAGATAAAACTTGTAACCAGCTGCACAAATTAGCCTAAAAGAAATCAGGAAATAGGTGGGAATCTTACCTGAAAAACTGAGTATGAGCAGTTGGTGCTCACCTTGGTGACTGTCACCATAGCCACTGTGGTTAGTGGACCCGTCTGTGGTGAGTGGAAGCATCCCTGCCACTCCCGGCTACACGCAGCTTGCGCGCTCTAGGAATTTTAACCTGATCTGCAAGGCCCTACACGGTCATGTTCTGTGTTTTTTTAGAGTCTGTATTTGTCTGTTTGGCATCTACTCATCATAGAGCCAAACTAACACTCAAAGTTGCTTACATCTCTCCCTGAGAACTGCAGCCCATGGTCTGAACCACCTCCTTATCAAACTCACATACCCAGCCAGTACGTCCCCTGCCCTAAACTAGCCCAGGGCCAGGTAGCAAGCCACTAGAGGTGACCTTTGTAGCCACAGCCACCAATATTATTCAAACTAGCCAGTCAGCTGTTTCTTCTGCCCTGCCTCCCTTTCCTTTGGAAACCTGTCAAGGCTCTGGGCTGGGCATCCCTTCTCTCCACTTCTGCTTCCTGACCAAATCTGTTTCTTCCCCACCTGGCCCACTTCTCCTCGGCAACTGTAAGCAGTAACTTCTTCCAATGGCACCTGCATTCCACGTCATCGCTCTGTGGCCTTTGCACATTGTA
>NW_006299705.1:2336347-2355723 GCF_000327345.1 Myotis davidii | reverse complement strand
GGCCTTTGCAGTCCCTGTTCCCTTTGCCTGAAAGACTCCTCCCTCCTCCATCCACATGGCTTCCTCTCTCACATTTAAGTCTTTGCTCAAATATCACTGCTTCCAAGGAGGCTTCCCTGGCTGTCCCACCTCACTAACCTACCAATCCCTCCCAAACCTGGAAGTCTCTATCCCTTCGTTCTACATTATTTTTCTTAATAGCTCTTATCGCCTCCTGACTCATTGTCTATTTGTTTCTTTTGAGTGTTCCCTCACTGTGTCCCAGATAATTTACATTCCATTAGAGTGAGGCATGGATTTTGTTTTAACAACAAACTTCCTACCACTTAGAACAATGCCTAGCACACAGTGAGTACGAAATAGATTTTCTTAAATAAATACATTTTCTTTTCACAGAGCACCTGGCTGGTTAGTGAGTACATGAATGGTCTAAATCCCTTTAGGTTTATAAGTCCCATTGGGCCCAGAGAGCCGTGAGAAGCCAGCCCTCTGGGCCAATAGAATATGAATTTCTAAAAGGGAGTCACTGGTTCAAAACACAGCCTGGGTAACCCCAGGATAACATCCCAGGCAAAGGTTTCTGCAATTAATACTGGGGGTTAGGAAAAGGGAGCAATTCCCATTCCTGAATTACCCGGCCCGTGCCGTTTCTCTGACGTTACGTTTTGGACTCTATGACTCTGAGGGGGTAAGGAAAATGGCTTTGTTTATCGTACAGTAATAGCACCGCGCCCTCTCCTGAGGCGCAGGCTGAGTGTAGGAAGCATCTTAGCAAGTGTCGGCCCGACACCCTTCAGGGTGCCCAGGGCTCTTTCCCCGCAGACAGAGCCCAGGTCGCTCCTCTCTGCGAATGCAGTTCGTCAGTTGTACGTTCTGTATGTTCCAGCTCAACACTAGTCCACACTGGATGCAGGCAGCCTTTTTCTCCCAACATCACAAACACAGCCAATGCTTTTCAGAGGAAAGCTGCATGTCCACAGGGTGCTTATAATGCTGTATCTCAAATGGATGCCATTTAAGTCAAGACAAAGAGGATGTAACAATAATGACCAAAACCACAGGGGCTTGGGGAGGAAGAAAGGAATTTCTGCTCTCTCTGAAAGGCCCAAGAACATGCATTCCTCGTTGGTGTGCCCCATGGCCTCTATGAAAAATACCCCCCGCCCCCCGAATGATTCGCGTGCAGGCTGACTTGGGAGCTGATCAGCTGTTGGCTTTATGGTATTTCCATTTACCTAATGCAGGTGCTATCATCTAGGACTAACATCAGGTCAGTTTTTCTCTCCCAGAGTTTAAAGACATTATAAAAAATTACTGAAATGGAGAAAGTTAGAGAAAGGAGAGTTGGTACTTGTCAGCCTCCCAGCCTGTCTGGCAGGCAGTGCTGGCTTAGGCCTTGTCTGCAGGTGTCCAGGTAAAGTTCTGCAGCTCACTTACATGCCACCAGGCAGCTCTGTGACAGCCGTGACTCATTGCGGCAGAGGTGGCCTGCAAAGCTGAGGACATTGCGTATCTTGCCCTTTACAGAAAGAGCTTGCTGGTCTCTGGTAGCTATTAAGGAGCAGGGTGAGTCACCCGGCTATTGTGGTCTGACTGAAATATTTCTGAGGCCTATATAAGGCCCTTCATTGGATTCCCTCTTTATCAAGCAACCCTCTGAATGTAATGAGACTTCTCGATGTAATAAGTCTTCTTGAATATGTTTCTCTATTAAGAAGGCAAGGTGTCTGCTTGCTAACATCATTTCCAATCATCCTTGACAGTTATCTTTCTCCCGGTAACTATAACTGACCTCTGGCACAATCTCTCGCATATATTACATGGGGCGCTCTAGTTTTCAGGGGGTGGGCATCCCTTGATGTCAGGTCCAGACCCACAGGCTGGCAGGCCATGCTCTGGACCTGAGCTGCCCCTCTGACCTCCTACAGCAGTCACGCTCTTACCCCTTGCGGGATCAGGGAAGAATGTGGACCAGGGATGTGTTTGGTGTTTGTAAACTTTGTAGGCCATGTAATACATGAATAAAGTTTTAAAAAATCAAATAGAAGTACAGGGTTAAAACAAAAAATAGTCACTTCCCCAATGCCTTCCTGATTGAAGAATTTCCACCCCCCAGAAGCAATCATCTTCAAATCTTTTCACTGTATTTTTTATATTTGCCTTAATAATTCTAAATACCATGCTAAATGACACTCTTTGAAGTACAGTATAACAAGGAAATCATGAGGTCCTCTGCCCCTTTGTCCACTCTCTATAGTCCTCCCTTAGATTTTTTTTTTTAAATCCTCACCAGAGGATGTTTTTATTGATTTTAAGAGAGAGAGGAAGGTGGGGGATGGAGAAAGAGAAACATCAATGTGAGAGAGAAACATTGATTGGTTGCCGCCCATATACACCGTGACCAGAGATCGAACCCCCAACCTGGGTATGTGCCCTGGCTGGGAATCAAACCTGTGACCTTTTGGTGTACGGGACCATGCTCCAACGAACTGAGCCACACCAGCCAGGGCCACCCTTGGTCTTGGGTTTGAACTTTTAGTTTGAACAGAGGGAAGATCTGGTCATTGCAGCCCTGGACCTCATGCTGCTAGCAGAGCCCGGGCCTGATCACCCAACCAGGAGGGAGCCCACACTCCTGGTTTTATAAAATAAAAGTGGTTCAAATAACTGATGTGGATCTTTCTAGCTCCACAATCACTAAATCTACATCGATGCTTACTGCAGGCAAATATCCCTGGAGGGATGTAGAAACACAATCTGCTTCTGTAGAGAAATGCCTTCTGGGAGAGCTGGGCCTCGCTCTCCCCGACTCCTGTGTCACTCACTGGGGGGGTCCTGAGGGTTGTGATCACTGTCGGCGTTTCCATGCTTCCGTAGGGTCGGTACAGATATCGCTCCCTCTTCTCAGATATCCCAGCCAAGAGCTGCAAAGTGCGCCTGTGTGCCTTGATGCCAGCTCCCAGTCCCTGGCAGTTAAGTCCTGGGGTTGTTTTCTTTAAATCCTCAAACAAAAATGCATAATGATTGTATTTGGGCTTGGGGTCATGTTGAGGTCCTGGGGACTCCCCCTCTGAGAGCAAAGGCAAGTTTTGGAGGAAGAGGAAGCAAAGAGCCTGCCCCATAGACTGATCCCATGAAGCTGCATAGACCAGCTGCAACCTGCTGGGGGTCCCGTTGGTTGTAACGCACTGGACATGCGCTGTGTGAAACGGGAAAAGCGTGCAGGATGTTATGGGTTGGATTGTGTCTCCAAAGAAGACATGTTAGGGTCCTAACCCCCAGTACCTCAGAGTGTGACCTTATTTGGAAATAGGGTCATTGTTGATATGAGTTAGACGAGGTCATACTGGAGCAGGGTGGGCCCTTAATCAAATATGACTGAGGGCCTTTAAAAAAGACCAGTGAGAGAATACAAGGGGAGAACGAACACTGTGTGGAGATGGGGCAGAGGTCGGAGCTACGCACTGCAAACCCACATTAGGAAACCGGTACACAGGGTATGCCTGCACAGAGAGCCAAGGTGAAAATCGCCTTTGGCCATCCCTTGATTGAAAAGGCAGCAAAGAAAGGTTTAAGCCTGGTAAACTTTAGAACATAATTAAATGATCATCAATATTTAAATCCTCAAGGTAGCCCAGTCAGTGAAATGGAAAATCCCATACTCTCCTAGAATCCCTGCCACCAATCCATCTATATTTAAAATGTTGGAGGTTGTTTCTTGGGCCTTGTTGACAATCTGGCAACAAAATTACTAGGAATTTATCATGTGCTAAGAACTACGCTGGGTGCTGGGAATACAGAGATCAATAGGGAGCAACAAGTACCCCAGTGCCCCCCTCAGAAACTTCACTGTCTTGTGAGAAACACAGACATTCAACACTATTTCAAATAGTAAAAGATTACAAGCATGGGAAAAGCAAACCGAAAAGTGCCGGGTGCTGAGCCAGCGGGTAATGGGAGACGGGATGGTGGTGTGCTGGTAAATGGTGACACCTGCTCAAATAAACCCCGTGCAGCCTTCGCTCAGCGCTCCACCATGGCTGATTGCATCTCTGGCAGCAGAGCGAGAGCTGCACCCAGATGCACAGGAGCAGCCAGTACATTGAACTCACACATGGCCTCGGGAGCATGGGTAATTGTGCATTGTAACAAAATAATTAGGATGTAATGAGTGTCAGCGTTAATTACATTTGTTTTCGTATACTGCGTTTGTGTTTTTATCATTTGATGTCTAATAATGGCTGTTTAACATCCAGCTTGTAAAAGTCCACCTCTCACGAGCTGGAACAAGTTTGGGGCCAGGGGTTAAGGAAGGCTCCTAAGGAAGCGACACTTAACCTAAAGGATGAATCGAAATGAGCTAAGACAGAGGAGGTGAGGGAGACCCTCCCAGGCAGGAACCATGACGTGTAAGAAGGTCCTGGGATTAATGAGAGCCGGCCATGCTTGAGACACTGAGAGCAAAGAAAGGGAGGGAAGTGAGACTAGAGAGAAAGACAGGGGCCACATTATGCAGAGCCTTGTAGTCCATGGAGAGGATTTTAGATTTTATTTTAAGTGCAATGGGAAAGTATTGAAGGTGTTAAGCAGGGGAGTGATAATCAGGTATAAGTATTTAAGTTATTCTGCTCTGCAAATTAATTAAACATGAATGCAAGATGACAAAAATATATGCTAAAGAAAAAACAGACAAATTGGATTTCCTCAAAATGAAAGATTTTGTGCATCAAAGGACACTACCAAGAGAGCAAAAAGATAACCCACAGAAGGGAGAAGATATTTGCAAATCATATATCTGATATAAGAGTCTAATAACCAGAACACATAAAGAACTATTCCAGCTCAGCAACAAGAAACCAATCAGTTAAACAATGGACAAAGTATGTGACTAGATATTTCTCCAAAGAAGGTATAAAAATGAACAACAAGCTCTTGAAAACGTGCTCACTGTCATTAGTCACCAGGGAAATATAAGTCAGAACCAGTGAGATACCACTTCACACTCAGGATGGCTATAATTAAAACAAAACAAAATCACAAGTGTGATGAGGATGTAGAGAAATTCAAACCCTCTAATTTTTGATAGGAATATAAAATTGTATAGTTGCTGTTGAAAATGTTGGGCAGTTCCTCAATAAGTTAAATGTAGACTACCATATGACCCAGCAATTCCACACACTCATAAGTAGCCCCCCCCCTCAAAAAATCAACAACACTGAAAAAAGGTTCAAACAAAAACTCGTACAAAAACGTTCATAGCAGCACTATTTCCAACAGCCAAAAGGTAGAAACAACTCAAATATCTCTCAACTGACCAATAGATAAACTAAATATGATATATCCACATAACGGAATATTATCCAGCCACAAAAGGGAATGAAATACTAGTACATGCTACAACACCTTTCAAGGATAAACCTTGAAAATATCATGTTATGAGAAAGAAGCCGGACAGAAAAAGCCACATATTGTATGATTTTGTTTATGTGAAGTAACCAGAACAGACAAAATTCATAGAGACAGACAACAAATAGTGGTTACCGGGAGGCAGGAGTAGGGAAGATCAGTAAATACTTCTTAATAGGCATCAGGCTTTCTTTCAGGGTGATAAAAGTATTTTAGAACGAGATAGTGGAGATGTTTGTACACATTATGAGTGTTCTGTCACCAAATTTACACATTAAAATGGTAAGTTTTGTCATGTGTATTTTGCTACAATAAGAAAAAGGGGGAAAAAAGGGAATGCAAGGGGTCTGTAAGGCAATATTTGGTTGGGAACTTGGGAGTGAGGGCATAGCGTCCAAGTTTTTTATGCCATTTACCACAATAGAAAATTCTTAAGGTAGAAATGGAAAGATCCTGAGTTCCCTTCTGGACGTGTGTGACAGAGATGCCTGAGAAGCAGCAGAATTTCAGGAAGGTAGTTGGCTGCTTGGTTTGTCTTCCTTGTACTTGTTACCTATGTTCCAGGTGGGTGTTGCTCCTCCAGGCCTCCTGTCCACATGACAGAGAAGAAGAAGGTGTGGAGGAAGGGTGCAGAAAGATGGGGCGGGGTGGGGGGGAAGCTTTCCCAGAAACTCTTAGCTTATGTCCCATCCATCAGATGAGTCCCAGTGGCCACCCTTTGCCGCAGGGAATGAGGAGAAGGAATTTTGCTGGGCACACTGCCCCTTGTAAACAAAACTGTGAACCTGCTTGTGGGGAAGAAACTGGACTGGCTATTGGAGAGGCAAATACCACTGTCTGCCGTGGGAGGTAATGAATGTCATGAACGATTCTAGCAGAACCTGGACAGGAAGGCTGGAAAATAATATCCTTTTAACTTGTCAGTGAGGCTGAGCGATTCCAGTTCCTTTCATCTTCCCTCATAGTTCATTCACATTTCTCAAAATTTCATCACATCCGTAGCTTTTCCCTAAGTTGCTTTGACTTTCCCACATCCCCCGTGACCCCAGCAAAGGAAGAAGAGTAGACATCGGCCTCCTTCAGCTGAGAGTTCCGTGAGGTATACGTGCTGGTGCCACGCTCTAGAAAAATAAAGTTAAACACCACCCGGATGGAAGCTGCATCCTCACTGTTGTTTGACACGTAGGCGCGGGGGCCAGTGAGGGTTTCAGTCACCCAAGGCCTGGTGAGGTATTCATCTTCTCATTTTACCACAGGTGGAATTTTCATTGTTTGGCCTTTGCTCAAAGATAGGAACCTTTACAGACTAAAATAAACTTCCAGCTCTTCATGACTAAGCCCAACTAAAATAAATGCAGTTTTGTCCCCCACACAGAAAGACATGCCATTTAAAAAAATGTCAGCTAGCACAAGTGACTGCATTTTTACCCTTCAGCGTTAAGTCATAATTTAAGGACTGACATGGCTGCTGCGATGCCAGGCACGTGAGCTGGCAGGAGCAGTGGACAGAGGCGGAGGCTGACTCCTGGAAGTGAGTCCGTGTTGGAGAATTATTTAGGGCAGGAGGTATCACTCTCCTGTGCGCGCCCCTAGAGACCAGTGCTTAATGTTTGCTTTGTGACTCCAGGGGAAAATATCACCTTTCTCTCCTGCACTACAAGGCTCTGTTGCCTCATTTATAAAACATGCAATTGCTCCTCTCGGTAATTACCCTTGTAAGCATAAAATTCCACTCTGCATGGTTTCTCTTGGTTGGCTTAAGGAAATATTTGGCATTGAATACGGAAATGGCAGAGTGCAGTAGCCACTCTGGGAGGAGCCTTGCTCTGGAGTCACTCACGGTGGATCCTGTGCTGTCTCCTCACAGACTGGGGGTCCCCCCACTTGTCCGGGTTTGTTTCCTTATCTGTTAAGAAGAAGAAGAAGGAAGTGGTAGGTCAGTGGAGGAGCTTTTGAACAGCTAATCCCCAAGGTCCCCTCAGGCTTAAATTTTCTGTGATTTTATTGTGTAGGCCAAGGCATCGGATAGAGGTAGCAGGAAATTTTGTTTCCAGCTGCAAATATGGGGGAAATAACTTCCTCTGGTGTAATTATTAGATTTTTTCCCCATACTCAAGTATTTGACGATAGAAAGCTAGCCCACTGGTTAAGTGGTTCAACAGTGTGAGAGAGAGCGCTTTTTATATTTTACAGATTTATAGAGGTATAATGGACACCAAATAAACTTCACATAACTAAAGTGTACAGCGTGATGAATGTTGACATTTGCACATACCCGTGAAACCATCACAACCCTCGAGAGAGTGCACATGTCCATCACCCTCAAAGTCTCTCTCATTTCCCTTTACAATCCCTCCCTCCGTCTCTCTCCACGCTCCTCAGGCAGCCACTGACCTGCTTCCTGTCACTATAGTTCGCATTGGCCAGGTTTCTGTACAAATAGAATCAGTAGTATATACTCATTTTGTCTCATTTTTTTTCTACTCAGTATAATTATTTTGTGATTCACGCATGATGTGGCATGTGTCAATAGTTTATTCCCTTTTATTACTAAGTAGTATTCTGCTGTATGGCTGTCTCACAGGTTACCCGTCCACATATTGAAGGGCATTTGGGTTGTTTCCAGTTTGTTACCCCCCAAAGGCACTCAAAAACATTTGAGCTCAGCGTATCAGCATTTTGAAAACCCTAACTTAACTCTGGTGCCGTGTCACATATAGAAATTTTCTGATATTTGCAACCATAGTAAAACAAAGACTTATATTTTTGATACTTATTGTATATATTTAAATGCCATTTAACAAAGAAAAACCAGCCAAAAAAAATGAGTTCGCGTGTCACCTCTGACATGCGTGTCATAGGTTCGCCATCACTGTTCTAATAGGTCTATAGTGGTATCATATTGTTTTAATTTGTGCTTCCTGATTATTTTTCTCTATGTGCTTAT
This sequence comes from Myotis davidii, assembly GCF_000327345.1. NCBI lineage: Eukaryota > Metazoa > Chordata > Mammalia > Chiroptera > Vespertilionidae > Myotis > Myotis davidii. Next base: position 2,347,370 of record NW_006299705.1, on the reverse strand, counting down.
TTACATACATTTTCTTGGTGAAGTGTCTGTTCAAAATGTTGTCCATTGCTTTACTGGGTTGTTTGTTTCCCCATTGTCAAGTTTAGACAATTCTTTATGTATCCTGGAAATGCCTTGATCAGATACATTATTTGCAAATATTTTCTTCTGGTAGGTGGCTTGTCTACTCATTCTCTTGACTGTGTCTTTCAAACAGCAGATGTTTTTTATTTTGGTAAAATTCAACTTGTCAGTTATTTGATGGGTTATGCTTTTAGTATTGTGTCTAAGAAATCTGGTGTAGCCTAAAGTCACAAACGTTTCTTACATTTTCTTCTAGAAGCTTTAAAAAAATTTGTTAAAGCCTGGCCAGTGGCTCAGCTGGTTGGAACATTGTCCCGTGAACCGAAGGGTTGGGGGTTTGATCCCCAGTCAGGGTGCGTGTGTGAGGCAACTGATTGATGTTTCTCTCACATTGATGTTCATCTCTCTTGTTCTTTCCTTTCTTCTCTCTCAAATCAATAAAAATATATCCTCTGTGAGGATTTAAAAAATGTTTTAGATTTTACATTTAGGTTGATGACCCATTTTGAGTTAAAATTTGTATATGGTGTCAAGTATAAACCACTTTTTTTTGTATTTGGATATTCAGTTGTTCAAATATCATTTGTTGAAAAGACTATCTCTACTAAATTCCTTTGGTAATTTTGTGAAAAATAAGTTGTCAATATATGTATGGGTTTATTTCTGGTCTTCCCATCTGTTCCATTTATCTGTTTGTCTAGCTTTGTGTCACTTTGTCTTGATTATTGTAACTTTATGAGACTTGAAATTGGGTAATATAAATCCTACAATTTTTTTTTTCAAAGATGGTTGGCTATTTGGGGGTGGTGAGTGGCATTACGAGCCTTCTGGGGTTTTAGTTGAGATTCATCAAATCTATAGATTGGGGAGGAATGGTGTTGCAACTATATTGAATTGAGTCTTCAGACCCATGAACACAGTTTCTGTCCATTTATTTCGCTTCTCTTAATTTTTCTTTCAATAATGTTTGCAGTATATAGATGTTGAACATTTTTGTTAGATTTATCCTTACATATTTCATATATTTTATGTTATTGTAATTGGTATTGTTTTTAAATTGTTCAATATCTGATTGCACATTGCTAGTATATAGAAATACAATTGATTATTTATATGTTGTGCGTGTCTTCTGCAACCTTGCCAAACTCACTTATTACTTAAAAGCTTTTTTATAGATTTCACTGGACTTTCTATAGATCATATTATCAGTGAATGGACATTTTAATTTATTTCTTTCCAATCTGGATGCTTTTTATATTTGTACGTTTGTTTGTTCCCTGATTGCACTGGCTGGGACTTTAGAAGCAATATTGAATAGAGGTGTTGAGAATGGTCATCCTTGTCTTGTTCCTGAACTTACGAGGAAAGCACTCAGTCTTTCATCATCATGATGTTAGCTGCACATTCTTATAAATGACTTTTATCAAGTTAAGGAAAAGTCCTTCTATTCCTAGAGGACGAGATGGTGAATTTTGTTAAGTGTTTTTTTCTGCATTTATTGACATGATTATATAGAGTTGTTTTGTTTTTAGTTTGTTTACATAGTGAATTACCTTGATAGATTTTTCAAATATTAAGCCAATCTCATGTCTATTATCTGTTTAGATTTTAGCGCCTATATTTGTGAGGGATCATGGGCTATAGTTCTCTTTCCTTGCAATGTCTTGGTCTGGCTTTTGTCTCAGGATAATCATGGCCGTAGAGAATGAGTTAGGAAGGATTTTCCTTATCTTCACATTTTGGGGGAAGCATTTCTGTAGGATTGGGATTATTTCTTTCTTAAATATTGGGTAGAATTTGTGAGTAGAGCTATCTGGACTGAAGTTTTATTTATTGGGACATGTTTAACTTCAAATTAATTTCTTCAATAGACAAAGAGCTACTCAGGTTACCTACTTCTTTTTTTTTTAGTGAGCTTTGGCAATTTGTGTCTTTGAAATAATTTTTTATTTCATCTAAGCTATCAAATTTATTGTATAAAAGTATTAATAATATTCCATTATTATCTTAGAATCCATAGGGATATTACTTCTATTATTCCTGGTTTTAATAATGTGTCTTCTTTCTTTTTCTCCCTAATAGGATTTATCAATTATCTTGTTTTTTCCCAAAGAGCTGGCTTTTGGTTTCATTGATCTTCTCTATTTTTTTTCTGTTTTCTAGTTCACTGAGTTCTGTTTAGATGTTTATTATTATTTCCTTTCCTCTGTTTACTTTGGGTTTCATTGGCTCTTTTTCTAGTTTTTTAAGATGAAAGCTTATACCAGAGGTCTCTCATCTTTGTTAATATAGATGTTAAGTGCTATGATTTTCCCCCTACATATTGCCTTTGTGGCATCCCATAACATTTAATATGTTGTAATTTTTTTAAAAATTCAGTTCAAACTACGTACTTTCTAATGTCCTTTTCTTAGGCCCTAAGTAATTTTCATAAATGCATGTGCTGACCGGTACTTGGCTGAAACTCAAGGAGGACCTCTGCAGATCTCTGAATTTCTCTCTGTGTGTAGCTCTCTCTCCTGTGGTGCTCTGTTCTACAAACTCTAGCTGTGTGGTCTCCTCAGACACTTTGCTTTATCACCTCAACTCAGAGAATGCTGGGCTCTGCCTGGATTCCCCTCCCTGCTTCACAGCCCGGGAACTCTGTCCAGGAAGTAATCTGAAGTCATCATAGGACTCGCTTTTTTTTTTTTTCAAGCCTCTTATATATCACTATTTTTCATTACCTGATGTTCTAGTGCAGCCGTGGTCAAACTACGGCCCGCGGGGCCGAATCCGGCCCGTTTGAAATGAATAAAACTAAAAAAAAAAAAGACCGTACCCTTTTATGTAATGATGTTTACTTTGAATTTATATTAGTTCACACAAACACTCCATCCATGCTTTTGTTCTGGCCCTCTGGTCCAGTTTAAGAACCCATTGTGGCCCTCGAGTCAAAAAGTTTAGTGTCTTGATATCTGTCATTTCATATATTTTTTCTTATTTTATGATGTTCATTTCAAGTTAAAGGATAAATCTGGTCCCTGTTACTCCATATAGCCAGAAGTCCGGGGGTGAGGGAGGGTGTCTCTAGCATCTTAATCTTTCTCTTGAAACTTTCCCTCATGGTGCTGAATGATCACAAAATGGCTACTATGTCACTAAACGTTATCTTTACATTTAATGCAGAATTTAATCCCAGCCATGTTTGTCCATTTCATTACAAATGCAAAATATTTTCCCTAAAGTTCCCCTAGCAAACGTCCCCCTATCTCTCATTGGCCATAATGAGGCCATTCTTTTCTGCAAGTGAGTCTGAGAAGGCAGGAAACAGTATTTCATGATTGGCTTATATTTAGGTAGGATTTAGCACCAAACATTGAAGAAGGGAAGGGAATGGGACATAGGATACTGGGTAGGTAGCTAATAGGGTATGCCGCTCAGGCACGTTTCCTATAGGAGGTAAGGTCAGCTTTGTGTCTGCCCTGGCACCTCTTCGCCTGCACACAGTCTACAGAGGCTTTTCTGACATGAGCTGCTTTCCAACCTCTCTATAGCTGGTAAAGACTCTTGCGTACCCAGGGCAAGGGTAGGGGGAAAACATTCTGGTGCTTTCTAAGGGCTACTTTACACGTCGGGGCGGTCTTTGAAGCTCTAACATATTTAGCCAAGGAGGTTTTCTGTTATTTCCTTCTAATTAAGTTAAAATAACAAGTGGACATAGCATCCAAGTAACAGCTACTTCACTAACTTCAAAAGTCACCTTGTTTGGTTTCTGAAAGCGCATCTAAGGATCCATTGTTTTGCTTATCTTGTTGGGCTCAGCTCAGAGGTAATTAGAGAGAATGAAGATCCAGCCAGTTCCTAGCATTCTTCCCAGCAGTGGTGGCCTGGGAGTGGAAGTTTCGGACAGGCTGATAGAGCAGGTCACAAGACCGCAGGCCTGGCTCCTAGGCCAAGGAGACATTTTATTTGGCCATTTCTGTACAAATGCTTGGCAGTACAAGTTTGGGTGAGTAGCAGAGCCTCTGGGCACTTAGATGTTAGCTTTGCAGAAAAAAGAAAAGGCAGCCATGAGTTTTACACCAACATTTTTAGCCCTAAGATTGACTTTTAGGTGTCAGGGAAAAGGGGAGAGTAGTTCTTCCCCTAGTGAAAATAGACTTGACCTACTTCACAGTTGAGCCAGGTACAGATACCTATTCAGTGAAGAGAGTCAAATATTCGCTCTTCTCTTGGGAATAAAACTGTTAATGTAAAAACATTCAAACCTGTAAAGAATTTTTGTGAGTTTATTTGAGCCAAACTGTCGACAGTTGCCAGGAAGCAGTAGCTCAACGGACTGGGATAGTGCTCCTGAGAAAGGCGGTTTCTCGTCTATTTTTATACATTGCAATCAAAGGAAGGGACTAGGTGGGTTACATGAAATCCATTGGTGATAGCATTATCTCAATCCGTTGAGGTTCTGCTTCCTGGCATATGTCGAAAGTTTGGCTCAAATAAACTCACAAAAATTCTTTACAGGTTTGAATGTTTTTATGTGAACACCCAGACATTTCAAGGATGTTATCATAGATGCAAAAAGACAGAAAGGCTCAGTTAAGGTTGACCTGTCAGTGAAGATACCAGCCTAGGAGGTGACTATCCACCATACTGCTTTTAGTTAAAGTTTAATTTCAGACCATCCTTTGTGGTTACTTAAGGTCTTTGAGTTTGCAAGACCGCCATGCAAGCTTCCTCTGAGCTTGTCAGGTCAGCTTGTGGTCCCTTTTGTCCACAAAACTAATTCTCCATGGGGTTTAAAATTTTTTGTTTCATGTAAATCTTCATCAGAATTTCCTGTTTAGGCTGATGTGGCAGAGAAAGCTTCTTGGGCAGTGGTTCTCAAACTTGGTTGCACATTAGAATCACCTGGGAACCTTTTTTAAATCCTGATTTCTGGGCCTCATCCTCCGAAAATTCTGTTTCTTTGTTACTGATGTTGTGGCCCCAACCCATAACAAAGAAACAGAATTTCTGGAGGATGAGGCCCAGAAATCAGGATTTTAAAAAGATTCCCAGGTGATTCTAATGTGCAGCCAAGGTTGAGAACCACTGTTCTTGGGTCTGCAGTGTCCTCAAGTTTGAGTGGTTAAGCGTGAACTCTACACTGAACAGGGTCTAAGCATGGTTTGGCTGTGGAAGAAAGGCCTGGGAGAGGCATTGGGCTTGGACCGGACCGAACTGGAGGAGAGAGGTGTAGCTTGGATGATAGTATTTGACTAAAAGAGAAGGATGGGATCAGAAGAAAAGTCGCTCTGTGGAACATTGTTCTTATATTAGTAAGGATGGGCTAAGTTATGCTGCAGTAACAAACAACCCCCAAACTCTTAGAGGCTGAACATAACAAAAGTTTATTTCTCTCTCATGCAAAGTCCTTTGTGGGCCCAGGTACCTCTTTCGGGCAGTTGTTGTCTGTGTGGTAACTGAGTTATCCAGGCTGCTTCAGTTTTGTGGGCCTTCCATCTCAGCATAAGGCGTTCTCCACAATTGCCTCACTGGAACAAGAGTCTGGGCATTTCACTGTCTCAGCCTGGAAATGAAGTTAGTCATTACATTGGCCAGCACAACTAGTAACTCTGCCCTGTCCAACTGCAAGGAGACTGGGAAATGCAGTCTTTTACTAGTATATGCCTACAATAGGAAAAAAACAGATATTGGTATGTTGGCAACATTGATGCCAACATACCATGCTGGTTCATAAGACTTCTCTTGGGGAAGAATGCTATGTCAGTTTGCCACCTGATTCAGGATTTCGTTCCAGAAAGTATTTAGGGGCAGCCTTATGGTTGGAAGAGGTGATGAGGGATTTATTTGAAGCCACATTTACATAGCAAGAAACAAGTATTTATAGAAATTGAATTTTTGTTCCAGGAAGATTTGGAGGATGCTGGTGGAGACCATGAGTGAGCAATCCCACCTCTCTTCCTCTCCCCTGCCTTGTCACTTCTCTAAGTGCTTCAGGCGTGATGCAGTAAGCAGTGCACATTTGGTAGTAGCCCAAACCCAAAATGGGTAGGCCACCGAGGGCAGGAAGGCTGGGGAAGTGGTGGCAGGCACCTAGGAGACACTGCTCCCCACAACATGGTACCTCACTCTGGGCGGATATCTTTTTTAAAAAATATATATTTTATTGATTTTTTACAGAGAGGAAGGGAGAGGGATAGAGAGCTAGAAACATTGATGAGAGAGAAACATTGATCAGCTGCCTCCTGCACACCTCCTCTGGGGATGTGCCCACAACCAAGGTACATACCCTTGACCAGAATCGAACCTGGGACCCTTCAGTCCACAGGCCGACGCTCTATCCACTGAGCCAAACTGGCTAGGGCTGGGCAGATATCTTACTGCAATTTCTGTTTCCTACAATGATCAGCAGCTTCCACACCTTGCAACACAGTAACATGTCTTCTCAGAAAAGGTAATCAGAATATCACGATCAATAGACTAGATCAGTGCTTTTCAACGGGTGTGCTGCAAGAATTTTGAAAACATGCAATAGCTGATTATTTAGTCAATGACACTGACCTCTTTTCCCTTAGATTGTCAGATAAAAAAAAATGACAACAGCAACACAACAATAGCTGTCCAGTGTGAATGAATCAAAATTATACTTTTTTTTGGTCAGATCAACAAAAAATATATTTATTGGTGTGGTACAGAATTTTGGTAATTAGTTCATGAAATGAAAAAGGTTAAAAATTGCTGGAGTAGATTAATGTTATGACTCTTGGAGCTCATCTTTTATTATTTTTTATTGATTTCAGAGAGGAAGGGAGAAGGAGAGAGAGAGAGAAACATCAATGATGAGAGAGAATCATTGACTGGCTGCCTCCTGCACACCCCTACTGGGGATCGAGCCCACAACCCGGGCCTGTGCCCTGACCGGGGATCAGACTATGATCCGCTAGTTCATAGGTTGATGATCAACCCACTGAGCCATGCCGGTTGGACAGAGCTTATCTTTTAGAACTGAGCGAGTACCACTTGTGTCTGAAAGAGCAGGAGAGTAAAGAGCAGCCCGTACACAGTTGTCTCAGTGGGAATGTCAGGCTAAGCACTCAGGCCAATCAATGAACTGGGAAGAGGGTAGACAGGAAGCTGTGCAGCCAAATGATTCACAGCCCTCCATCCCGGGAGGCTGGGGAATCAGAGATCAAATCACAGAGGGGCCAGGACGGTGAGCGTTTTATCATCTGCAGCAGTCTCATTGGCCCTTCAGCTGACAGCCACAGCGTTTGCTGACCTGCCAAGTATGGGAACCAGATGCCGGTGTTGTGTTTCGTGTCTTCTCAAGGCTCAGTCCACTTTGCACACAAAACTGTAATGCTTTACAGGTCTGCCTAAGGGAAACTAAAGGGAAATAAATGCCTCTTCTAAATTTCCCTTTGCCAAATGCTCCTTTGTGCTAGTCCCCAATTAGGCAGGTCTTCCTTCCTCCTCTGGGCTGAATCTCCCAGGACAGCTCTTACAATTCTTCTTTAAATGTTCCTGCCTTAGTTTCATTTCCTTAAATGATTCTCTGCTATTCTGAAAATGATTCTAACAAGTGGATAATCAACACATTTTCTGCATTATCAATTAACGCATTAATTATTCAAATCAGTGAATTACTTTTAACTCTTCAAGTGTATCACTCCATCCACTTATCTGTGTTCTCCTTCTATGTAATAAATATCCTTTGACTGGAGGACGATGGCGGTGCCCACTTTGCCATGTTGCTACATGGGCACCTGGGCCGCCGAGCCTTCTTGATGAGTTCCAGCCCTCTGCTGTGGATGCCCTCGAGGGGTAGTGGCCAAGGGGTGGTGGACACTCCCGGGAGTGGAAATATGCCTGGAAGTAGGGTCAGAGCTGGAGTCTAGCCACAGTCCTAGCCTCTACCATAGGTCCTCAAGCTTAGTGCATGGGCACTGATATGAACTCTAGGCAGCAGTGTGTATCCCCACAACGTTCACATACAACCCGTAATTTCAGATTTGGTCAAAGTCTTGCTACCAAGATTGACGGGAAAAGGTGATCTTCTGGTGGTTAAGCCCCCTGTGCAGTGACTCCATCCAAAGAGGCAGGAAGTCCCGGGAAGGAAGCAGCTTGAGCTGGTGGCAGGAATGGGCGTGAAGTCATGCACAGGTGCTTCCACCAAGAGGGTTATTCTATTTAGTTTTCATGAAAGAAAACAACCCGGAAGAAAATTTGAAAACAATAAAGATGGAAAATCTACAAGGGACTACTGCAATTTCCAGGCACAGGAGTCTCGGGGATGGTGGAAAACTGCCAAGCAGACAAAAGGAAAGGGTGTGATCCCCTCCAAGACCCAGAGCTTCAAAGGAGCACAGTATCCGAAGAATAACATGAGGTTGAGTGTACTCGGAGCACTCAATGGAGTCATGACACACGGAGAAAAGAAAAACAAGTATGAGTTAAGAAGGCAGGGAGGTGGGCACAGGCTAGATGATAAAGCTGCATAGCATGTTATTAAATATTGATTGGGTTACCAATGAGTTCAAAGACGAAATTAAAAACATCCTGGAAACTAATGACAATGAAAACACAACAATCCAAAACCTATGGGACACAATGAAAGCAGTCCTGAGAGGGAAGTTTATAGCTCGACAGGCCTACCTCAAAAAACAAAACAAAAAAATAGTAGTAACAAATTAAAGAGGTTTAAGTTTTTCCAGCAGGCCTCAGAAAGGCGTGGAAAAGTCTATCCAGGACAGGGAACTGGTCTGATTTGCACTTTAGAAGTCTGGTAGCCACGGCATGGATGAATTGGAGGTGAGAGCCTGGGTAGGGAGGCCCTTCTAGGTTATTATCATGAGCAAGGAACACTCAATGGAGCTAAAGGAGTTTAGGATAGACCTTGTCTAATGATTTGCTGAAATCAGTTTACTCTGGGTTGGACTCAAACCAGAGAATTATTTTTGAAAATATTCACCAAGCCTGATTAAAATTGTCACAACTTCCCAAGTTTTGTGAGAACATATTTCCTTTCGATGATACAGGAGCCACCAAACTCAGTCAGAGGGGCTGTGCCACTGCAGAAGAGTAGCTGGCTGAGAACCATGGGGTCAAGGGCCTGTAGCTCCCTTCTGTACATGAATTTTGACACATAAACAGCAGTGCACCTTCTCTTGACTAATAAAGACCCCGTACTTCTTTATCCTCTGCCTAGGTGCATTCTCCCAGTTATTTTCTCCTATTTAATTTTTGTTTTTAAATGTTACACTTCTAAACAGATCAATCTTAGCATCACTAAGAGTGGCATAAGTAGACATTATGTGTGTCCTAACCTGATGCAATAGGAAGCCCAGGCACCACCCATGGCGGTTCTTATCTGAATCACTCTGGATCTATCCAGCAGTTTACGGGATATACGGGAACTACAGGCAACCATAAGGGAGCAGTCAGCCAAATCTAGAATGTAGGACATTTTACAGGACAGATTATCAGCTTCGTCAATGAATTGCTGACACGAAAGAGATAGGATAGTGGTTATGGAATAAAAGACATTTAAAAGAATAACAATCCAATTCTGTGTCTGAACTTTGATTCAAGGAAGCTATTAAAGACATCTTTCCGAACTGGGGAAATATGATATGGACTGAATATTAGATGATATTAAACATAATAGACATGATAATGGTGTGTTGTTTCTGTGGGTTTTTTTTAATGTCCTATGTATTATATTGTCATATTTGAGGTAAAATGGCATGACCTCTGGGATAAATGGAGTGAAAGAAATTTTATTCAATTAAAATGAAAAAAGATGGGCAAACCATTGATAATTATTGGTAAGTTATACTATTGTGTATGTTTTGTGTTTTCCATAACAGAAAGGTTGTGTGTGTGTGTGTGTGTGTGTGTGTGTGTGTGTGTTTAATTAGTTCTACTTTAAAATTTCCACTATAAAAATAACAGACACTTTAAGGAGAACAAAAAATATGTAAAAGAAATTAATTACATTCCCACCACTCTTAACACCATCAGTATTTATTGTATTTCATGGCACCTTTTTCTTTGCACACACTTGATTTTTACGTAGTTAGTACTCATTTGTATTTCTAATTTCATTCTTATTTTTCGCATAATACCTATATCATAGCATCTTTCATGTTATTACCTGGGCTTCATAACCCAAGATGTGCAGGTTCTTGAGAGCTATCAGCACTTCCTCCTAACTCTTTGTTCTTAAAATCAGCCATGGTAGGAATATTTAAACCATGGAAATCAGCAAACATTACAAACCCCAGGTTTGTCCCCATAGAGTGGTTTGTTAAACATTTACCAGCAATCACTGTTTATAACCATGATTTTTAATGGTCCTCTAATAGCCCTTTGAGTAAATGCCTGATAGTAAACAGTTAATGATACTTATTACATGCAAGGTACTATGTACATCACCCATCTCAGCTCATTTAATCCTAACAATGGCCCCTATGAGGTAGGTGCTATTATCATCCACATTTTGCAGATGAAGAAACTGGGGCAGAAGCAGTGAAGTAAATTTCCCAATGTCCCACAGGTAATAAGTGATAGGAGCTGGAGAGCTGGGATTTGAACTCAGGTTGTCTCACTGCAGCATCTTAGCTCTATCCCACTCCGCTGCTTTGTACCTCCACGCCAGCCAACCCCTGGGCGGCCATCTTCTGAGGCCAGTGCTACTGCTCTGTGGATCATTCAGCGAGTGGGCCAGCATCTGTCACCTCTTCCTGCAGCCTGAGTGCGTGCTGTGGGGGCCCAGCCCCACCCCCCGTTTAGATTACTCTCCTGGAACACCACTCTGCTCTCGGACAGAGCAAATGTTGCTCAGCAGGCACTGCCTTCTTGGGTCACTTTTGGAGCTGAGATGGGTTTGAGGAGGAAGATGGCATACCCCAAGTTGCAAGGACCGTTATGACCCCAGGGGCCAGATGAGCTTTCATATCTTATCAGGGGCAAG
>NW_006299705.1:2328493-2336268 GCF_000327345.1 Myotis davidii | reverse complement strand
TTTCCCTGCCCCAGGGGTCTGCAGTGTTTTATGCTCCTGCAGGGCAGTCGGGAGTACTGGGCAGAAGTCTATTTCTGGGGTAGCCGCTGAGTTGTTGAGTGATAACAAGGCCAGTCATCTGACCTTGGCAATGATCCTTCTGCAGAATAGAGGCATCATAAGACTAGAGTGTTGTCAGAGCACTCAGGAGCTCTTGCAGGCGACATGCTGTGTGTGCAATCTAGTTGCCAGCACTGCTCGGTGAGGACCCAGCAATTACCTTCACAGGGGCTGAGAGCCCCAGGGTCCCTGGATCTGAGTTCTCATATCAGTGTGATAAGTGGGAGATGGAGCAATGGGGTGGTTACTTACATGTCTCTGAAGCCTGTCAGCCCAGCTTTCGGTAAGGAGCTCGCATGAAGCCAAGCACAAACCATTTCATCAAGAAGAGGGAGAGAAGAAATATTGCCTTAGACAGTGTGGGGTTTAATTATCATACAACAAAAATCATCATTGAAACAGAAGAAGTTTATGTTCTCTACATGCAAAGCCTTGCAACACCATAGGGACTCAACCAATATTGACTTAATAAATGCCTCTGTCATTCTAAGACCAAGCAAGGGGGTCTTATAAGCATCTCAGTTCTGTCTGTTTAGGATTTCCCCCTGATCTTTCAAGTGCTCTAACCCAGGGGTGGGGAATGTCTGGACCGTGGGCCCTATAAGGCCCATGAAATCATTTGGTCTGGCCCTGCCAAGTTAATTAAATGTTTGACCAAATATAGCAGGCTACTAGTAATTTTTAAGTTGATAGTTTTGTATGGCCTGAGAATGATGTTATAAATATCCAAATGGCCCTTGGCGGAAAAAAGGTTCCCCACCCTGGCCTAATCCAGTAAGTACCAAGTAGGGATCCAACCAGAATTAGAAACGCAGCAGATGTCTGTCCATTTTCCGGCAGTGCTTCTGAGGAAGGAGTTCAGGCAGTGTAAGTGTGTGTGTGTGTGTGTGTGTGTGTGTGTGTGTGAGAGAGAGAGAGAGAGAGAGAGAGAGAGAGAGAGAGAGAGAGAGAAAATCTGTAAAGGACTTGAAGGAATCATTTACATTTTGGATTCCCTCACCTCTGTATACCCTGATTCTCTTGAGTGCCTTTGATATAGGCACCGGATACTTCTGCAATGCCAGATTACTCCCAGATGTGAAGGTACAGTGGAGGACTAAGACCTGAGTTCCTACACAGGTAGTTGAGAACAGAGCCTCTGGGGAGAGAGGCAGCTGTCTTAGCTTCCCTGTGGCAACCATCAACCAATAGAAAGAAGATGTGCGTGGACAAGAGCCACACAACTAAGGTCTATATTGCCATGATTTGTTCTGTAGATGTTGGAAATCATGTGTGATCTCGCCAGTCAGATGCACTTTCTATTCTTTCATATCCCTTGTAGGGCTAATAGCACATGCAAGCACTTAAAAAATTTTTTTTTATTAAAACGTAGTTGACATACAATGTTATATTAGTTTCAGGTGTACAACATCATGATTCTACATTTATATATATCATACTAGAGGCCCGGTGCACAAAATACATGCATGGGGGCAGGGCCCCTCAGCCTGGCCTGCACCCTCTCACAATCTGGGACCCCTTAGGAGATGTTCAACTGTCAGTTTGTTGAACACTGGGGGATGTTCAACTGCCTAAACTGGCAGTCGGACAACCCTCTCCCAATCCGGGGCCACTGGCTCCTAACTGCTCACCTGCCTGCCTGCCTGATCACCCCTAATCACCTCTGCCTTGGCCCCTGCCACCGCAGCTTCGTCCAGAAGGACATCCAGAATGATGTCTGGAAGGTCATTTGACTGTCTGGTCTAATTAGCATATTATGCTTTTATAATGATAGATGATGCGATCACCATGATATGTCTAGTAAGCATCTGTCCCCATACAAATTTATTACAAAATTATTTACTATATTTTCTGTAATGTACATTATATTTCCGTGACTTATTTATTTTTGTAACTGGATGTTTTTACTTCTTAATCCTTCACCTTTTTTACCCCTCACATACCCCATCCCCTCTGGCAACCATCAGTTTTTCCTCTGTAACTATTAGTCTGTTTCTGCATTGTTTGTTCATTTGTTTTTTGTGTTTTTTTTTAGAGTCCAACATAGAAGTGAAATCATACAGTACTTCTCTTTTTCTGTCTGATTTATTTCACTTAGCATAGTACCCTCTAGGTCCATCCAAGATTTTATTATTTTTTATTGCTAAATGCTATTCCATTGTTTATATAAATATACCACATCGTCTTTTTAAGGCTCATTTTTCCTTCCTGTGCTCTCAAGACAATGACTTTGCATGTTCTCTTTCTTAATGCATAACTTAAAATAAAAATTATATTGAGCTCCCCTTAATGCAGTGCTGAATTTCACAATGTATGTGTGAACTCTGCCATTTGTTCCTCTCACATGGACCCAGGCTCTCAGTCCTCTCAACATGCCCACCAAACGACCCTTAAGGCAGAAGGACGGCTGACCCATGGCCGAGGCCTGGGTCATCAATGAGTAGCAATTAGCAGGGCTGACATTTGACTACAGCTAATAGCCCAAGGTCTCCAGGACTCAATGACTCATACCCTGACCCCTGCCCTTCTTTGTCTTTGATGGCAGTGCTTCGACTCAGACAGCACATTGTACTTGCTCCCTGTGCATTTTGATAACACACTGGGTGATGTTCCAACTGGGGACAGTCTTCTTCTTCCCCAGCATTGCAGATCTTGCTATGATTTCATTTAACTGAGAACCACTGACTCCAGGAGTGGCGCATTCAACCCTTTAAACCTAAGGGAGTTTTTAGTCAAGGCTGCAAGGTGTAGGCACACCAGCCAGAGGAAGCATAATCTTTCAGCTGCTACAGGAGCAGGGAGCGAAGCATCCGACGCATCCAGGAGTGCAGTTCTTTCATGGGAGGAGCCTCTAAAGTATTAATGGTGCATCCAGCAGGTCAGCAGGTCAATCCATCTCCATTAGCTGGGCCCCATCAGTTTGGTGTCAGAGAATAAGGTTCTGATTGGATCCAATGATTTTCTCCTTTCTTATTCCCCTTTGGACTGGACAGGATTATCATCTGGAGGTGGAATCCCTTCTCCACTTGCTCTGTGTTCTATAAGGTTTCAGCCTAATACTGTGGCATATAAACATTTTTTACTTCAACTCAGAACAAGAAGTGCATCATTCATGGCCACTCTGAGGGTGTACACACATACACATGAGATAAACGTTTCAAAGCTGCATTGTGATGCCTCCAGTTTTATTCTGTTTTCTTCCTCCTCCTTTTTAATACTGGCCACGACCACTTAATTGCTTTTGTGACTTGCAAATGGGTCACCATGCATGTCATGAAAAGCACTGGTCACGTTCACACGTGAACCATTCACCCCCCACCTGTTCTCTGTGATGCTTTCATTGTCCTCTAGGTTTTACTATTTTTTTTCTGCAAGTTTTTTACATTTGTCAATTATCTGAAAACAATTTAGCTTGTCAATTATTTATATATATCTCTAAAAAAAATCCTTGAACCATTCTCAAAACACCTCAATATTTTCTTTTATCTCTGCTGCTTCATTTTTTCTCTCTCTGTCCCAAAGGCTATGACTATATAGGAAACGCTCTGAAAAGAATACCCCAAAATGCTAACAGATTCTCCCTGGGAGGTGACATTACAAAGTAATTTTTTGAAAAACTTTATTTTGTAATACCTGTATGTTATTTGTATAAAAATAGTGCAAGTAGCCCTAACTGGTTTGGCTCAGTAGATAGAGCAGTGATGGAGAACCTTTTGAGCTCGGTGTGTCAGCATTTTGAAAAACCCTAACTTAACTCTGGTTCCGTGTCACATATAGAAATTTTTTTTTTTTTTTTAAATATATTTTATTGATTTTTTACAGCAGCTGATTGATGTTTCTCTCTCATCGATGTTTCTAACTCTCTATCCCTCTCCCTTCCTCTTTGTAAAAAAAATTAATAAAATATATATATTTTTAAAAATAGTGCAAGTAGTTAAGATGACCATTGCTATCTTTAATTAGCAGATAAGCTACTGGAACTTTTAAAAATGCTAGTAAATTCTCAGAGTCTTGTTCATTTTTTACTTACTAGTATTAATTCAAAATGAATTTTGCAAATAGACCCCAATCAACAGCCTTTGAACAATATCACTGTTTATAGTAGTTGTTTTCTTTACTGTCCTTTTCATCTACTCTCTTGTCTTTCAATTCTCTTAGAATATTTATGTAAACATGTTTTGTTTTGTTTTTTATCAGTTTGCTAGTGTAAATCATCAAGAATGGTAGGAAACTACACCTCATAAGTTTTATATTTAGGTAACATCCTTTCTGTCTTATCTGGGATTCATAATTCAGCAAAGTTGTTCAGTTTCAAATGTAATATATTGTGTTTGCCTTTATTCTTTGTCTGATCTCAACTAATTTCCTGATTCTTGGTTAGAGATTAGCAGTAATGTTTTTTAATTGGTTCCAAGCTATGTGGACTTTACTCATTTCAGTCGTAGATAACAGTTGATTATGATATGTGTATTTCTTTATAGTTTGAGGAAGTGACATTTACTCAGGGCCTCTGTCAAAATAAAGGCATGAACTACAACCTCTGGGGTATTATTTAGAGCAGATTAAATTGCCAGCCTGCAAACATACCTGCTTTCTATCATTTCTGACCCTGCCTTGGAGACCACCTCGGGAAGCAAGAATATCGACGTAGGAAGGAAAAGAATAGGGCAATGCAAGTAATCCTTTCAGAGAGGGAAGGCCGTTTTTAGTCCAGGCTGCAAGGTGCAGGCACACCAGCCAGAGGAAGCATGACCTTTCAGGTGTTTTCTCATTCACTCCCTTTCATGTTGAGCACACATGTTACCTTCTCACCCTTTGAAGTTCTTGTTTGCCAAGGCAGTTCATGGAGCCTGCTCAGAGACAGCCAGCCAAAACCATCTTACACCCATCTTTGCCAACATCAGAATTTGTCAACTGAAATATTAATTAAACTAAATTTGGTAATGGAAGTAGAATATGAATGAAGATCTCCCCATGTAGAATTTTAAAATAGGGTTCACCACTTTTTTATTAGAATCCCTCCCTCTTTGGCGCGGCTCCTCTCTGTGGCTAGGCACACAGCACCATAGTGCTCTTCGCTGTGCCTCATCTCAGTGTATTTTTCTCTCCTCTAGTTCTCAAGCTTTCAGGGGCTACTTCTTCACCCCACAGCCAGAGATCCTATTAAAGCCACTGACCTAAAGATCAGATGATGTCACTCCTGCACTCAGAATCTTCCATTGGCTCCCATCTCATTTAGAATAGGAGCCAAATAACGGACCATGACCTACAAGACCATATTTAGCATGACTGTTAACTCTCTGAACTTAGATCCTACTTTACTCCCTCTTCCTCTCCACCTCCTCTCCATTTCAGCTCTACTTGCCACCTTTCTGTTCCTTGAACGTATAAGTCATTGTCTTACATCAGGGCCTTTGCACATGTGGTTCTCTCTACCTATTCCCTTCCCCCAAATAGTTACATGGCTCACTCCTTACTTCCTTAAGGTCTTTACTTAAAACTCACCTTCTCAACGAGACCTCCTTGGCCATCCTACCTAAAATGTCATATAATTCACCCCCTCTGACCCTGCTATATAACATTTTCTATCCCTCTTCCTTATTTTTGTCTTTTTCCTTTTTGGCACAATTCATTCTAATTTACTTTTTTGTTGTGTTCATTGTCTGTCTTCCACACGGGAATGTAAGACCCGGGAAGGCAGAAATTTCTGCTAATTTTAGTTCCTACTGTCACAAGGGTCTTGGACACTGCCTGAGGGTACTCAATAGAGACCTGTTGAATGAATAAATGAATCCTGCACAAAAGGGAAGCCAAGTGTAAATGAATTTTACAGAAAATGTTTTGAAAACTAAGCTGAGATAATGACCAAGCAAAGCTTATTGTGTGCCCTGCTCAGGTTTTTACAACATAATGGACTGATCTTTAAGGAGAGTGAGTGGTAAACCTTAAAGAGCTCTAAAGGCCAGTGAAAGACTTCTTTTAGAATAAATAACACAGCATTGGAGCATTTATACCTTCACTGCCCTCGTTACTAAAACACATATGCTTACATTGATGTAATTAAGCACATTTAGTTATTGTTTTTCACACACCTATTCTGTGCCCAGTACTGATTATCACCTAGTTTGTCTCCTCTGTTAGAAGCCCTAGGCAGCGAATCTCCATTAGCCTGGTTAGAGAGGTTGTGGAACACTATGGATAAAGCTGCTTACTAGATATGTAATCTCAGCCAGATTACTTAAAGTCTCCAGGCTTTAGTTTTCTGTGAAATGGGCATATGAAGGGTGGCAGGATATGCCAGCCAGAATAGGCCACTTTGTCATTAAGATTATTTTAAGCCAAAGGCACCTGAAAAACAGCAGATGCGAGAAGGGGATTCTAATCTCCCCCTTTGTTCCTGAAAACAGGAGATAAAAACTCCCCCGAGAAAATGCCCTCCCGGTACGGAAGGAAAGTAGCATTCTTATCGGCAAGGACAAGCAGTGACTAAGAGGATACAAACAGGGCCTTATTAATAATGTTAGCCTCCCCACATAGTTACTTCTCCACAATTACCCTCTTTGTGCATCCTAATATGAAAACATAGGTTTCAGCCTTTCCTTGGGTCTTCATTTCCTTCTGGGGGCCGCCGGTCACTTAAAACTCTAGAGCAGCGGTTCTCAACCTGTGGGTTGCGACCCCTTTGGCAGTTGAACGACTCTTTCACAGGGGTCGCCTAAGACCATCCTGCATATCAGATATTTACATTGCGATTCATAACAGTAGCAACATTACAGTTATGAAGTAGCAACGAAAATAATTTTATGGTTGGGTCACAACATGAGGAACTGTATTTAAAGGGCCAGAAGGTTGAGAGCCACTGCTCTAGAGGCTAGAGGTAAATTTCGCCTCCCTACTCGGAACAGCAATGCCTCCCTCGGAAAGTTGTGCCACTTAGGAGGTGCCGCTCAGACCCCCTTCAAGAAAGGACTTGCTCCTCAGCCATGAAGGGTACAGAGAGATGACGACCTCCAGCTCCAGGGACCTGCCACATCTTTTGAGATAAGGCCAGGCTCCTCCTGTGTAGAGCTCAGCCAGTGACCAAACACAGCAGAGCACTGGCCATGTCTGTCCAAAGTCTCCTGAGCCCGCCCACCCCCACCCACGCTGGGTTGGCCTAGAATTTATCAGCTCTGCGCTGTGGCCTGGGCCTCTCTCCCTGCCAGTCCATTTCTTTTTTATTTTTTATTTATTTTTATTTTTTTATGGTTTACAGATGTTACTCCCTGATAAACCAGCATCGGGTTATCAGAAGACCCAAACACAGTTATTCTGTAGACTAAATAAGACATCTGGCAGAATGCCTACCCAGAGTTCAGTTTTCATTAAAGTTCATTTTGCAATCTTTCTGCCGATGAAATATTGGAAATGCAAATAATCCCGAACAGTACACAATCTGGGAAACTACGGAGGCACAGCTCTGGGGTCCCGATGGCACACCGTCACACTAGGACAGTTCGCTTCCTCAAAGCATGCCAGCACATAGGAGGGGCTCAGAGAATATGTCAAAAGGAAAGCAGATTCCAGTCCTGTCAGTAAAATGGAATCGCCAAAATCTCTCTAATATCTTCTTCTGGTGACTTGATGGACTAATTTGATGTGAAATTCTGAAATTCTGACAAGCATTCAAATCACTC
>NW_006299705.1:2327774-2328446 GCF_000327345.1 Myotis davidii | reverse complement strand
AATGCCTTCTTTGGGACTTAGCCGTGATGTGGGGCGTTGCATAAACACCCATTAAGAGAAATGAAATGCAGCCTTTAATGAATGAATGGAAGCACTCTCGCTAATGTTCATGGAGGAGACAGCCCAGAGCACAGAGGGGAGCAAGAGTCTGGAAGTGGCCTGACACCTGCACCAGAGCCACAAGGATTGAAGGGGACCTGGCCCCCAGAAGCGCTGGCAAATTGCAGCCCTCCTGAGGATCCCGGTTTAACCAGCTAGCACCGGTTGGCTCTTTCCTGACTTTCACAGCGGGTGTTCCGGAGGAGTGGGCAGAAATCAATTGGATTTGTTTTGTGGTCTAGGTTTCTACCAGGAAATGACTGCTTTGGGTTCCACCAGCTTCAGTAGGAAGGTTCATTAAGTCCGTTATCCTGCTGGCTGGCATTTAGCCGGTTGATGCCTTTAATCAACAGGGCACTTTCTAAAGTGTTCCGCTGAAAGCAGAGTTCAGATGCTCTTTGCCCCACTGGTGTCCCAACCCAGGGTCATGAACCGGCCACACCTACAGACGGCATCAGCTTTGAGGAGCTTGCCTTCGCTGCACGGTTTCCTTCCGAGCCTGCTGAGAAGTCATTGACTTTTTGCACCTTGGGCCTGTAGCATTGGAAGAGTTCCGTCAGTAATAGCTGACTC
>NW_006299705.1:2326826-2327719 GCF_000327345.1 Myotis davidii | reverse complement strand
CCCAGTGGTGATAGGGCGTGCTTTGTTTTCCAAGAGCAAAAGCAGGACGTGGACATGTGACATCTGTTAGTTACATTGCCACTGTTTGTACTTATTATACCTCAGAGTAAGAAAGAGGAAATGCAGGCGTCTTGGTGGTCTCCCTGAAATGGTTTTCATCTATAAAGACTTCTTGTCTTATCAGTATGGACAAGATTATTATGAAATAGTCCCTGGGATGTAAAGTACAGCATAGGGATTATAGCCAATAATATTGCAATAACTTTATGGGTGCCAGGGGGGTCCTGGAAATGCCAGGGGAAACACTTTGTGAAGTACGTGTTTGTCTAACCACTATGCTGTACACCTGAAAGCAATGCAAAATAATACTGGAACTAAAATGTAATTAAAAAAGAAAAATATGGAACAGGATTTGTTAAGCTCATTTTCCCAAGAGATGGTTACAATAATAAAGTGCTACACCAGACATCATATGCCATCCTGCCTCTTGTGTGAGAAAAGTTTAAATGGCTGGGTCACCAGTTGGCACAGAGTTTCTGACAGGATGCCTAATGGCCAACTGCAGAAATGATTAAGCCGAGAAATGTAGAGGGTATCCCATTGTATTCGTTTCCTATTGCTACTGCAGCAAATTATCGGGGCCTTAGTGCCTTCACGCAACACAAATGTATTCTCCTACAGTTCTGGGGGTCAGAAGTCTGAAATGAGTCTCACTGGACTAACATGCAGGTGCCGGCAGAGCTTTGTTGCGTCCGGGGGCTCTAAAGAAGCACCTGCTGCCTTGTTATTTCCACCTTCTGAAGGCTTCTTACAGCCCTTGGCTCCTAGCCCCCAGCAAGCAGTCCCATCACTCCAGCCTCTGCTTCTGTTGTCAAATCTCTGACCCTCTGCCT
>NW_006299705.1:2321350-2326803 GCF_000327345.1 Myotis davidii | reverse complement strand
TGGGAAGGACCCAGTGATGACATTGAGCCACCAGATAATCCCAGGATAATCTCCTGTGCTGCAACATCCTTAATTTCATCCCATCTGAAAACTCCCTTTGCGGTGTAAGGTCCGTGGTCCGCAAACTGCGGCTCGCGAGGGGCCAAAGAGCCGCATGTGGCTCGTGAGCCACAGTTTGCCGACCACTGGTAAGGTAACATATTCACAGGTTCCAGGAAGAAGAACATGGACGTCTTTGGGGAAGCATTGTTCTGCCTACTACACCTATTAAGGGAATTGCTGCTTTTCCCTCTCAATGTTAGAGTTGTTTTCAACTCCTTTTGCCATAGAAAGACAAAATAGCAACGTAGATATGGTCCCTCCGAGACCCAGAATCCCATCTTCCATTATCAAATTCAATTTCTATTGCTCAGGCAATGGCCATTTTAAAGAACCATAAAGATAATGGCACCTCCTGGTTGAACAGATGGCCACTTGGCACTGAGATAGGTACAGTAACAGTTTCATAGCTTGGTTGGGTGTTGGGGGGGTGGTGGTGAGGGTGAAGGCGGAAGGGTAAACCTCCAAGTAAAATTCTCAGCCTCCATTGCCCTGAATTTCTAGGTTATTTGTGAACCATCCTGCCCTTGGAGGAGTCAGTCAGCCTTGGAAACAAGAACCTCCTATTCCTTAACTGCCCTCCCCACCCCAAAAAGCTGAGACAGGGCAGGTCCTCAAAGAGATATAACAAACTAGGAGGAGCATGAGCTTTGGAGTCAGAGAGATGGGGATCCAGTCTCGTTCTGTGTGACTTGGAGCACATTTCTTAATCTCTCTGAACTTTACTATTGTCAACTGTAAAACAAAAATAATGTCTATATCATAGGACTGATGTAAAGATCAGAAACAATGCATGTAAAGCTTATGGTTCAATGGTTGGCTCAAAAATAGCAAGTGCTGCCCAGCCAGTGTGGCTCGGTGGTTGAGTGTCGACCCATGAACCAGGAGGTCATGGTTCGATTCCTGGTCAGGGCACATGCCCAGGTTATGCGCTCCATTCCCACTAGGGAAAGTGTAAGAAATAGCTGGTCAATGATTCTCTCTCATCATTGATGTTTCTATCTCTCTCTCTTTCTCCCTTCCTCTCTCTGAAACCCATAAAAATATGTTTAAAAAAATAGTGTTACTACTCCTACTCCTACTACTACTACTACTACTACTACTACTAGAGGAAGTAAAGATTGAGGTCCACAAGTCCGCAAGAAGAATTTTAATTAGTTGGTGTTTCTCACATTGTTACAACCACTAGGCATTTGCCAAACCAAGTGAGAGGACTTGAGGGTAAGGATAATGAAGAAAAATGACTCTTGCCCACTCCCTGGGCCCTCCCTACTGAGACCCTGCTCTGGAAGAAGCCTGGGGCTCTAAGGAAAAGAATTGAGCACAGTAACACCCTAAGCTTGAGGGTGTTAAAATTTAGCCAGGAGAGAAGCAATTTAGTGCATCAAATAACTGGCTGAAATACTCTAATTTTATTCTTTTCCAGCAAATTTTGAGGCTTAAAGAGGCCCTATCTTCCCCTCCAGCGCTCAGAAGTAGGCACTATGATAGTCATGTCGATGGCGCTCACAATATCACTGGAAGTGCCGATGGGAGATCATGACTTCACATCCACAGCCATGTGGGCTTACTACCAATTCGCCCCAATGAGATGGCCTTACCCACCCGAGTCACTGGCATAGCTGGACGAGAAGTCAAGGACTTCCCAGAGAGCTGGCCCTCTACCCTTGGCCAAAAACAGATTAGAATGCCTGCACCCTGGGAAAATGATTGCTCCAAAATCAAACAACTCCAAAGAAACGGACTCGAAATTCACCAACTGGAAACTCCTTTTCCTCCCATGGGCAAGAGTGAGTGGGAAATAGGCCAGGAGAATTGCTGTAGCAGGAACTCCTTTCATTGCATCAAAACCTGAGGCTTGGATTACTTGCTCCCAGGGAAGCCATGGAGCCGGAAGGAGAGGGCCTTGCCGTGGGGAACTGAGGACTCCTGCCAACAACCAGCACTAACTTGCCAGGCTTGTGTGTGGGCCGCTTTGGAAGTGGATCCTTCCCCCAGTCAAGCCTTCAAATGCAGGAGCCTGTAGTGAATGACAGGGTTTGTCAGTTAAATCAGATCCTACTTGATGAGAGCCAATCAATGAAACAGATACCTACACTATTGAAAATGGAGGAAGAAGGTACGTCGATCTGTTGGGCAGCAAAAACGAGGGGTCTGCTAAAAAGAGTACTTTCTTCTTGACCCCAGAACTCAGATGTACAGACAAGCATACACTCTCAGTTAGAAAATAAGAATTTGTTCCCACCATATCCAAATAATCAGAGTTTTGTTTTCTCTAGTCTTTAATTTTCTCTTTCCCATTCCTTTATGTGTCTGTGTACCAGTATGTCGCATTTGTGTTTTGTTTTTTAGGTTTTTTTGTACTAAATGGCCAGTGATATATTTTGATCAGCATCAGATGGAGATGGGGTGGGAGAAAGCTGTTTTTTTTGTCAAAACACCCCTTTCTCTATTAGTAGCATTCTAATTCAACTTTGATCCCCCCACCTTCATTCAAGTTTCTGCCCTAATGTCACCATGTCAGAGGCCTCCCCTGACTAGCCCATCTCAAATAGGAAAATCCCTGTGCACTATCTCCTTTGCTTGCTTGCTTTTTTTTTTCTTTTCTCTGCATCCATGGTTAACCATAGGCTTGTTCTCTGCATCTATGGGTATTTTGTTTATTTATTTCCATGTGTGTGTTTTTAAGATTCCACAAATAAGTAAAATCATACAGTATTTGTCTTTCTCTGTCTGACTTATTTCACTTAGCATAATGCCCTCTAGGTCCATCCATGTTGTAGCAAATGGCAAGATGTCATTCTTTTTTATGGCTGAGTAATATTCCATTATCTATATTCCATTATCTATATGCCATGTCTTCTTAACCCCTTCATATATCAATGGACACCTAATTTGCTCTCATATCTTAGTGATGTGTCTTTTTTCCAGATAAATACACAGAAGTGGAATTGCTGGGTTTTATGGCAGCTCCATTTTTAATTTTCTGAGAAATCTCCGTACTGTTTTCCGTAGTCGCTGCACCAATTTACAATCCAGCCAGCAGTGCATTTGGGTTCCCTTTTCTCTACATCCTCGCCTGCACTTGTTATTTGTTAACTTTTTTATGACAGCCATTCCAACAGGTGTAAAGTGTTATCTCATTTTGGTTTTGATTTGCGTTTTCCTAATTATTAGTAGCGTTGATCATCTTTTCCTGTCAGTTGGCTACCTGAGTGTCCTCTTTAGAAAAATGTCTATTCAAGTGCTCTGCCCATTTTTTAAAAAAACCCAAGCAACTAATTTTCATTTTGTTGCATGTATCTATCCAATTTTCCCAACACCACTTATTGAAGGGATTGTTTTAACCCCATTGTACATTCTTGCCTCCTTTGTCATGATTAATTGATCGTATAAGCAAGGGTTTGTTTCCGGGTCCTCTGTTTATTCCATTGATTTATATCTGTTTTTATGCCAGTACCATATTGTTTTGGTTATTATAGTTTTGTAGTCCAGTTGAAATCAGGGGTAGTGATACCTCACACTTTGTTCTTTCTCACGATTGCTTTGGCAATTTGGGTCTTTTATGGTTCCATATAAAGTTTAGGATTATTTCTAGTTCTGAGGAGAATAGGGGTTGCATTAAATCTGTATATTGCTTTGCATAGTAAGGATATTTAACAGTATTAATCCTTCTAATCTATTAGCATGTTATTTCCTTTCATTTATTTTTATCCTCTTCAATTTCTTTCCTCAGTGTCTTATAATTTTCAGAGTACAGGTTTTCACCTATTTGGTTAAAATTATTTCTAGGTATTTTATGCTTCTGATGCAACTGCAAATGGGATTGTTAATTTCTCCTTCTATTTTTTGTAATTGATGTATAAAGTGCAACAGATTTCTCATCTTCCTGATATACCAAGGTTGCAGGTTCGATCTCTGATCAGGGCACATACAAGAAGCAACCAATGAATGCATCAACAAGTGGAACAATAAATCGATGTTTCTCTCCCTCTCTCTCTGAAATCAATAAATTAAAAAAAATAAATAAAATAAGATGCAACAAATTTCTGTATATTGATTTTGTATCCTGAAATTTTACTAAATTCATTTATTAGTTCGAGTAGTTTGGGGTGGAATCGTTAGGGTTCTCTATATATAGCATCATGTTATCTGCAAATAATGAGAGTTTTACTTCTGTCTTTTGACTTGGATACCTTTTATTTCTTTTTCTTGTCTTATTACTGTGGCTGGGACTTCCAATAGTAAATTGAATAGAAGTGGTGATAGTGGGTGTCCCTGTCTTGTTTCTGGTTTTAGACAAAACGTTTCAGCTTTTCACCATGAGTATATTAGCTGGGGGAATCGTCGTATGTGGCCTTTATTATGTTGAGGCATGTGCCTTCTGTATGAGTTTTTATCATAAAAGGATGTTCAATTTTGCCAAATGCTTTCCTGAATCTATTGAAATGATAATATAATTTTTATCCTTTTTTTGATGTGATATATCATGTTCATTAATTTACAAATGTAATTAGTAAAATAGCCCTCCTCTCCATTGACGGGGCATGCTAATTTACCTTTATCTTTATATTACTTGCATTTTTACCAAAGAAAGTGAGGATTTAGGATAAGCTCTGACCCCTGCAGGACTACAGTGCCTTAAGTCCCAAGGTTAAAATTCAAAGAGAAAAACTAATAATAATAAATTATGCTATTTCTTGTGATTTGAGTTTATGTGTGTCAGTTTCTTAGGGAATGAACCCATCATTCTCAAGACACTGGTAGCTAAGATTCACATAATGTCTAGACCTGGAAGGAAACAAAAACAGCAAACAATAACAAAAAACTCAACATGGAGAAAATGCCATCACTCTGGAGGCCTCCTAACATTACAAGTGAAGGGACTCTGTGTGAAACAGAGAAATGGTGAAAGGCAAAACAGGATATACAGAAAAGAAAGACAACAATGATAGAAGAAGATGGGTAAGGAAATAGCTCCTGACTATATGACACATGCCAGATAAATTTTCTTGGAATCATTTTTGGGGAAAAATCTGATTATGAGAACCAGCCACAAAGCACCATTGTTATTGAGCACGAATGTCATAGGTTAGCTCAGGTGGGAGGAAGTGTACTAAACCTTTGATACCTATAGACGGAATTTACTTATCACCAACAATGTTATCAAGCCATGGCTTAAAATGCACCTTCTCATTGTCCACACTTTTGCTCCAAGGGAAGAAGACAGTAGCCTTAGCTGGTTTGGCTCAGTGGGTAAAGTGTTGGTCTGGGGACTGAAGGGTCCTGGGTTCGATTCTGGTCAAGGGCTCGATCCCCAGTAGGAATGATGTAGGAGGCAGCCGATCAATGAT
>NW_006299705.1:2318382-2321283 GCF_000327345.1 Myotis davidii | reverse complement strand
CCCTTCTTCTCCGAAATAAATACAAATATTAAATAATATAAAGAAGACAATTGCTATGTAACTGTGGGGGAGAAATAAACTTTCCACTAGTAATCCAGTCAATAGGAGAGCATCAGAGACCCCATAAATAAATGAGGTTCAGAGACAGAAATTTAAAATGAGGTGTATATGGCATTCTGCGCTAAGGATGAGGTAAGGTCTCTTGGGGCCTCAGGGGAGAAAGATCATTTGCAGAATGATGAAAAGGACAGATATTCAGTAATTAGATGTTTTCCCTGCCCTATAGATAGGTCTTAAAATTTGTTTCTGGTAATAACTCTTATTAAGAGCAAACCCCCAAATTTAAGTTCTTTAAGGGAGAGGTGAAAGTTTCTCATGCACCACCAGAGTCTTAACTGCCTTCAACTCAAAATAATTCACACGCCAAAGTGGCACATGTTGGAGAGGCCTGTTCTGAAACCCTTCAGAACCAATAATAACAATCAGTCCTGGATGTTGTTGCCTACTTTTAGGAAACCCAGAAAAGTTTTGTTTCTTTAAATAGAAGCACACTCTCACAGCACTATCCTGCGTTTCATCTGCTCCTTCGTGAATTAGTACACACAGGAAAGCCACTCGGATGTAGGGTTCAGGGAGGCACCGTTACGTTTTGTGTACAGAGCCTGCGGGCTTCACCGGTAGGAATGACAAGCAGAGTGGCATTTCCACGAGTTAGAGTTTCCCACCTGCAAGTCCACATCAGTGAAAGGGAATTCGCAGTGTCTGCCTTTCCTCATACAGTCTTGTGTGAGTCGGATGGTTCCCTATGGCTCCTATTTCCTGTGTCAAGTCAGCGCCAGTGCTTATCAACAACTTGACCCATTTCTCCCTTCACAAAAGGGAAAAACAAAGCCCTGGATGCTTTTCCTAGTGGCCCCAGTTCACACAGAGAAGACAGTTTCGTGTTCAGTCTTGGGGTTTGCGGCTGCCCAGAGCAGCTCAGATCACAGGTGGGGCTTCACTAAAACAAGGTTCAACCACCCGGCTCTGTTAAAGCCAGCAGCCTCTGAGGCGGACAAGCCCCCCAGAGCCCCAGCCTCTCTTTTAATGTCGAGAGTGGGTTCTAGTGCTTCACGCCCTAGGAGGCGGCCCTCCTGCCGGCCCTCCCTGGGCGGTGTGCCTGCGGGTCCCTTCAGGAGAGGTGCTCTCCAATCCCCTTGGCCCCTTCAGGAGAGGTGCTCTCCAGTCCCCTTGGCCCCTTCAGGAGAGGTGCTCTTCTGTCCTCTTGGCCCCTTCAGGTAGTGCAGGGGACAGGCCTCCAGGGGGCCCTGCCTTTCACACAGACTCCATGCCACCTCTTCAGATGGAGTAGAAGGAAGGGAACAGTTCCTCCTGTTGACAAAAAAAAAAAAAGAAAAAAAAAAGCCAAACCTATAGAAAGCTTTATAAAAATTTATGAACCAAATGCTCCTGAGAGGGGCAGTTTTGCAGTCTATTTTATACACTTAGAATCAAAGAAGATCTAATGAATGTTACCTGGACTCTGTTGGTGGTGGGAGACAGGAGAAAGTGAAGAAATGTCTAGGAGTGGGTAAAACACTAAGTGGAGAACCATACTTCTTACATTGGTGGGTACAGGGTAGCTAGCATTTAACATTTATAGTACATGGAGATGGTATGCAGGCGATGACAATGAGGAGTTTCATGGTCTTGTGCTCCCATGACCATGGTTGTACCTTTGAGGGACAGGAAAAGAAAACTACTCTGATGTTCAAATATATGCTGTCCTTGCTGCATAAGGACAATGGACAGAGTTCACTTAAGGTAAAGATTGACCTTTGCTAAGGAAGCAATAGACCTGGGATGTGACTATCAGCCATGACCTGCCCAGTTAGGAATTTATGACCAGACCAACCTGTGTGGTAACTTTCAGTAACTTGCCAGGCCTGCTATGTAGGCCCCAGGAGCTCATCGGGTCTACTATGTTGCCCTGTTTGTTCACACTTCCCCTGAAACCAAACAACCAATGGGTCCAAGCTGCCTGTCACTACTTGAGCCAATTAAGCAGGGACAGGGTTGAATCATATATGAGTGTTTATTCCAATAATGTCAGGAGTATGAGAGAGCAGCAGGTCATACATGAAAATCTGCTCTGCCCACCGCCCCCCATTAGCCAGCTGGTAGAAAGACAAAGATTACATGAGGAAGTAGGCAAAAAGAATAAGAATGGGTATGCAAAAGGAATTAAAATGAGTATAGCCAAAACCGGTTTGGCTCGGTGGATAGAGCGTCAGCCTGCGGACTGAAGAGTCCCGGGTTCGATTCCAGTCAAGGGCATGTACCTGGGTTGCGGGCACATCCCCAGTGAGGGATGTGCAGGAGGCAGCTGATCGATGTTTCTCTCTCATGGATGTTTCTGACTCTCTATCTCTCTCCCTTCCTCTCTGTAAAAAATCAATAAAATATATTTAAAAAAATAAAATAAAATAAAGTGAGTATAATGGTTACAGATTACAGGCAGTGTGGGCTAATCTTTCCATGATGATAGGCAGTCCTTGGATGAGAATGGGCTGCATTCCAAGATTAATTCAGGTCCTGCTTACAACTCCCAGCCAGATCAGAATATGCCTTCTTTAATCAGAACAAAACAGTTAAAAGAGCACGATTAATGTTTCTTATAACTATAGCTAGTCTCTACACTATTTCTTTCTGTCTCTCTTTCCTTATCTCTCCTCTTCTCTCTCTCCCCTTCTCTCTCTCTCCTTCTCTTTCTCATATATATATATATATATATATATATATATATATATGCATACACACACACACACACACACACACACACACACACACATATATATATACACACACATATAACATACTTCAACATCTGAAATGCTTGTGCCTGCTTTCTATATCTCCCAT
>NW_006299705.1:2309665-2317887 GCF_000327345.1 Myotis davidii | reverse complement strand
TATATATATATATTTCATCCTCAGTTCCTGGCACAGAGCTTCTAAAAGCCTTATAACTTCCTGAGTGGCAAAGGTAAAAGGAGCATATTTTGTTATTCATGATAATCCCCCTTCACCATACCTGAGTTTATGCTAATGGTGTGTCTTGCAGGATGCGGGCTGGTTGTCAGAGGCACCTACACTTTGATGAAAAGGTTGGGCTGGGCCCTGGCATGGCTCAGTGGTTAAGTATCGGTCCATGAACCAGAAGGTCACGGTTCCATTCCTGTTCAAGGCACATGTCTGGGTTGCAGGTTGCGAGCTCGATCCCCAGTGGCAGACATGCAGGAGGTGGCCCATCTGGGATTCTCTCTCATCACTGATGTTTCTCTCTCCCTCTCCCTTCCTCTATGAAATCAATAAAAAATATATTTTTAAAAAGTCAATATCCCAAAAGGCACATTTTGGGGTGGCAAAACTTGGGTTCCCCTCAAAGTCTTCTATGGGTCATGGGAGCTGCTGGAAGCTAGCTTTTCAGTCGCTCCGAAGAAGCTGACTTGACACAGTGAGGCATCATGGTTCAAAAAGAGAAGCAGAGGTGGGAAGCAAGGGAGAGTCCCAGCTGCGTCCAGGTCCCTGGTTCTGAGGGTCACTGAGGCTCATTTTCCCCCGTCTCCATTTACATATACACGTCAACGAATTTCTTCTTGTATCAAGCAATCAAACTGGGTTTCCATACTTGCAACCCGAAAAGTTTTACCACTTTTGAGCCACCCCATTTCCAAAAAATATCTATTCCTCCAATCGGCCATACTTCTAAAAGAGACTCCACTTGAATGAAAACATTGCCCCTCCAGGAACCCACAGCTATATACAAATACCCCCTATCTATTTAACTTCAAAAGCCAAGAGGGAAAAATCAGGCAACCTAACATCTTTATAAAGCAAAACCAAGTTTAGATGGAGAATGTGTGAATTGGCAGATGGTTCAAGGGCATTGATTAAATCTCAAACCCAAGGCATTTTATCATACCATTGTAAAACCTTCAGACTTCTAAAAAGATGGACACTTAATTTATAAACCAAGTAGTGATATAACTTGATATCTGGCATTGTGATTCCTCCAACTTTGCTCTTCTTTCTCAAGATTGCTATGGCTATTTGAGGTATTTTTGGGTTCCATATAAATTTTTGGCGTCTTTGTTCTAGGTCTGTGAACTTTGCCATTGGTATTATAATAGGGATTGCATTGAATCTATAAATTTCTTTGGGTAGTATGGACATTTTAATGACGTTGATTCTACCAACCCATGAGCACACTATATTCTTCCACTTGTTTATATCTTCCTCTATCTCTTTTTCCAACGTTCTGTAGTTTTCCGAGTACAGGTCTTTTAACCTCCTTAGTTAAGTTTATCCCTAAGTATCTTAATTTTTTTGTTGGAATGGTGAATGGGATTTATTTTCTAGAATATATATTAGACTGTTTAATATAATTGTTTTTCATTAGAAGTTTAATCAATTGAATCTGATAGAAAATGATTATTAGGAATATTTAGTGAAATATCTCTTCCATATTTATTAGGACTCCTATAAATGTATTAAGAATTTTAAACTAAGCAAATTATAATAAGTTCAGAAATCTCTTAAATATGGTTATGCAGAAAAAGTAAGTCCCAAGGTATTACAAATCATCTCACAGAGTTAAACCTTGAAAATGAGAAATTACTTTCAGCTTGCACCCTCTAGAGGTGGAAACAAATAATTCCCCAAGTATCTTAGAAATCTCTCAGATCTTTCTCTTTATCTCATGAAGTTGCTAAAGATCTTAGACATGTGTATAATCCTATTAACATGCTGTTGAATTCTGCTTCCTGGCATTTTTTTCAGAATATTCGTATCAATGATTATGAGATATTGGTCTGTAGTCCTCTTTGCTCATAATGTCTTTATCTGGCTTTGTATCAGGGTAAGGCTGATCTCATAGATTGAGTTTAGAAATGTTCCCTCTCTTCAATTTTTTTGAAAAGTTTGAGAAAAATTGGTATTCTTTAAATTTTTGGTAGAATTCACCAGTGAAGCCATCAGGTACAGGCATTTATTTTATTACTTAATTAGTTAATTAATTAATTTATTGATTTTGGTAGGGATATTTTTGATTACTGATTCAATCTCCTTACTAATTATAGGCTATTTAGATTTCCTACTTCTTTATGATTTAGTCTAGGTAGATTTTGTGTTTCTAGGAATTTGTCCATTTCATCTATGTTATCTAATCTGTTGGCATATAATTGTTCATGGTACTCTCTTATAATCCTGTTTATTTCCGTAGAATTACTGTAATGTGTCTTTTATGTCTGGTTTTAGTAATATGTCTTCTTTTGTTTTTCTTAGTCCACTTACTAAAGGTTTGTTGACTTTGTTGAGCTTTTAAATGAATTAACTTTTGGTTTCATTGATTTTTCTCTTCTCTGTTTTGTTTGTCTCTAATCTTTTACTTCCTTCCTGTTGCTAGCATTGAGTTTAGTTGTTCTTTTCTAGTTCCTTAATGTATAAAGTTAGGTTGTTTTGACATATTTCTTCTTTCTTTCTTTTTTTTTAGTTTTCCATTACAGTTTGTATTCAGCACTTTTTTGTTTTGGTTTCAAGTGTGTGGACACAATGGATGGACATTCATATAGGTTACAAAGTGTTCCCTTCAATAATTCAAGTGCCCACCTGGTTCCAATCAAAGCTATTCCAATATTCATTTACTATATTTATTTACTCTATTTCCTATGCTGTACTTTACATCCCCATGCCTATTTTGTAACTACAATTAGTACTTCTTAATCCCATCACCTTGTTTTTACCCCATCCCCTAATACCCCTCCTCTCTGGTCTTCATGAGTTTTTCTCTGTATCTATAAATCTGTGTCTATTTTATTAGTTCATTTATTCTGTTCTTTAGATTCCACATATAAGTGATATCGTATGCTATTTGTCTTTCTCTGTCCGGTTTATTTTATTTCGCATAATACCCTCTAGATCAGTGGTTCTCAACCTTGGCTGCACATTAGAATCACCCGGGAATCTTTTTAAAATCCTGATTGCAGCCAAGGTTGAGAACCACTGCCCTAGATCCATTTACCCTGTTGCAAATGGTAACATTTCATTCTTTTTTATGGCTGAGTAATATTCCGTTGTATATATGTACCATTGCTTTTTTATCCATTTGTCTATTGATAGACACTGGGGTTGCTTCCATATCTTGGCTACAGTAAATAATACTGCAATGAACATGGGGGTGTATATATTCTTCCAAATTAGTGTTTTGGAAAGTTTCTTTGGTTAAATCTCCAGAATTGGAATCATTGGGTCATAAGGTAATTTCATTAACTTTTTGAGGAATCTCCACACTGTTTTCCATAATGACTGCACCATTTCTATTCCCACCAACAGTGTACTAAAGTTCACTTTTCTCCACATCCTCTCTAATACTTGTTTATTGATTTATTGAAAACTTTTTTGAGAGGTGCGAGGTGGTATCTCATTGTGGTTTTGAATTGCATTTCTCTGGTGATTAGTGAAGTTGAGCATTTTTTCATGTATCTATTGGCCTGTATGTCCTCTTTGGAAATGTGTCTATTCAGGTCTTTTGCCCATTTTTTTTATCGGGTTGTTTGCTTTTTTGGTGTTGAATTGTCTTTATAAATTTTTGATATTAACCCCTTCTCAGATGTATCATTGTCAAATATCTTCTCCCATGTAGTAGGTTCTTTTTTCATTTTGTTGATGGTTTCCCTTGCTATGCAAAACCTTTTTAGTTCGATGTAGTCCCATTTGTTTATTTTTTCTTTTATTTCCCATGCCCAAGGAGATGTGTCAGAAAAAATATTGCTATGAGAAATGTGTGAAACTTTACTGTCTATGTTTTCTTTTAGGCCTTTTATGATTTTGAGTCTAACATTTGAGTCTTTAATCCATTTTTAGTTCATTCTTGTATATGGTGAAAGAAGGTGATCTAGTGTAATTTGTATATATCTGTCCAATTTTCCCATTGAATAGACTGTCTTTACCCCATTGTAGGTTCTTTCTTTATTATAGATAAATTGATCATATAGGTGTAGGTTTATTTCTGGGCTCTCTATTCTATTCTATTGATCTATGAGTCTGTCTTTACGTCAATTTTGTGTTTTTTTATTATATGGCCTTGTATAGTATAGTTTAATATCAGGTAGTGTGATACCTCCTTCTTTGTTCTTTTTCAAAATTGCTGTTGCTGTTTGGGGTCAATTATGTTTTCATACAAATTTTTGGTTTATTTCTTCTAGTTCTTTGGAAAACTCACTGGTATTGAGAGAATCATTGATTGTCTGCCTCCTGCAGGCCTCCTGCTGGGGATTGAGCAGAAACCTGGGCATGTGCCCCAACTGGGAACAAACCATGACCTTAGGGTAATGCTGGTTCACAGGTCAACGCTCAACTATTGAGCCACACCCACTGGCCTGGGATTAATTCTTCCTATCCATAAACATGGTACATGCTTCCATGAATTAGTATCTTCATTTTCTTTCATCCATGTGTTATAATTTTCTGAGATTTTTACTTACTTGGTTAAATTTAAGGGGGAAAGAAAAGGAGACATATGTAATACTCTTTGTAATACTTTAAGCAATAAAACAAAATATATATATAAAAATAAAATAAAATAAATTTATTTGTAGGTTGTTTTTGATGCAATTATAAATGGGATTTTCTTTTTTAAAATATTTTTTATTGAGTACAGAGAGGGAGAGAGAAATAGAAACATCAATGATGAGAGAGAATCATTGATTGTCTGCCTCCTGCAGGCCTCCTGCTGGGGATTGAGCAGAAACCTGGGCATGTGCCCCAACTGGGAACAAACCATGACCTTAGGGTAATGCTGGTTCACAGGTCAACGCTCAACTATTGAGCCACACCCACTGGCCTGGGATTAGTTTCTTAGTTTCTCTTTCTAATAGTTCATTATTGGTATATAAATAAGCAACCAATTTCTAATATTTATTTTATATTTTGCTACTTTACTGAATGCATTTAGTAGTTTTTTTTTGTTGGAATCTTTAGGGTTCTCTATTACACATTATCATGTCATCTGCAAATGACAGTTTTACTCCTTCCTTTCCAATTTAGATGCCTTTTATTTCTTTTTGTCTGATTGCTATGGCTAGGACTTACAGTACTATGTTGATTAAGAGTGACAAGAATGGAAATCCCTGTATTGTTCCTGATCTTAAGGGAAACGCATTAGTTTTTCCTCATTAAGTATAATGTTAGCTGTGGGTTTGTCGTTTAAGGTCCTTATTATGTTGAGGTATTTTCTGCTCTTCCACTTTTCTGAGAGTTTTTATCACAAATAGGTGCTGGGTTTTGTCAAATGTTTTTTTCTGCACCTATTGATATGATCATATGATTTTTATCCCTCTTTTTGTTTATGTGCTGTATCACATTAATTGATTTGCAGATATTGAACCACCCTTGCATCCCAGGAATAAGTCCCACTTGATCATGGTGTTTGATCTTTTTAATGCATTGTTGAATTCAGTTTGCTAATATTTTGTTGAGGATTTTGGCATCTATGTTCATCAGGGATACTGGTCTATAATTTCCTTTCTATGTAGTATCTTTATCTGGTTTTGGAATTAGGATAATGCTGGCCTCATAAAATGAGTTTGGGATTATTATCTTGGAAAGGCTGAATGCGGTGAAGAGAGGCTGGGACTTTCGCATTTAAATTGGCAAGAACATTATTTATGACAGTGATTGTTTAAAAATTGTTATGAAACATTTTCATGGGGGACTTTCCCCCTCCACAAATATGAGGGGGTTTTTTGTAAATATGTTTTTATTGATTCCAGAGAAGAAGGGAAAGGGTGCCTAGACCATTCAACAAGGAAAGGACACTCTTTTCAACAAATGGTGCTAGGAAAACTGGATACCCACCTGCAAAAGAATGAAGGTAGACCCTTCTACCACATACAAAAATTAACTCAAAATGAATCAAAGACATAAATGTCAAACATAAAACTATAAACATCTTAGAAGAAAATGAGAAGATCGTCAAGACATTGGATTTGGCAATGATTTATTGAATATGATGCCAAAAGCAGAGGCAACAACAAAAATAGATAATTTAGACTTCATCAAAATGAAAAACTTTTGTATATCAAAGGATACTATCCAGAGAGTGAAAAGACAATCCACAGAATGGGAAAGAATATATACAAATCATATATCTTCTAAAAGGTTAATATATAGAATACATAAAGAACTGTAATTCAACAGAAAAAAACACACATCTAAAATGGGCAAAGGACTTGAATTTCTCTGAAGAAAATATACAGATTCCCAATAAGATACTTAACAGCATTAACGATGGGGGAAATGCAAATCAAAATCACAATGAGGTATCACTTTATACCCTCTGGGATAGCTATTGTTTTTACACTTGATCTTAGCTTAAAGGCCGAAAAGCAATGACTATTATTTTAAAAAACACAAAAATGAACGTAACAAATGTCAGCAGATCCGGAGAAATTGAAACCCTTGTGTACTGCTGGTTAGGATGTAATCTGTTACAGTAAAAAGATTTGGCACTTCCTCAAAAAAACATAGACTTTTCATATGACTCCGCAGTTCCACTCCCAGATACATACCCAAAAGATTTGAAAACAGGGACTTAATCAGATACTTGTATGCCAATGTTTATAGCAGCATTATTCACAAAAGCCAAAACATAGAAACAACCAAAATGTCTATCAACACATGAACGGATAAACAAAATGTGGTGCACACATACAATGGAATGTAACTTCGCCATAAAAAAGGATTGATGTTCTGTACATGCCACAATATGAATGAACCTTGCTGCATCATGGATGAATACATGGCTAATACATGCTAATATTCTCATAAGTGAAAAAGCCAGACACACAAGGACAAAGATTGTATGATCCCACTTATATGAGGTAGCTAGAATGGAGAAATTCATAGAGTCAGGGAGGAGGAATGGGGACCTATTGCTTAATGGTTGCAATTTGTGTTTTAGGTGCTACAGTTTAGGAAATAGTGGTGATAGTTACATAACATTGTGAATGTACTTAATCCCATTGAGTTGTAAATTAAAAATTGTAAAATGGTACATTTTGTGTTATATATATTTTACCACGATTTAAAACAAAACCAAACAAAACAGGTGTCCTGTGGTACAGGGATGAGCAGATGCCTTCAGAAGAGCCGCCATCTTCAGCACTCACTCGTTTCTCAGGATTCCTACCCTTGTTTCATTTCCCTCACTTTTACCTGTTAAGCATGCATTAAGAATTTGTTTGTATTTTATTTAGCATTCATAAATATTCTATAGCAGAAGTATTTTTTAATATATATATATATAAATTTGCCAGAAATGTCAAATTTTCCAACTTATCTTTTCAAATTCTACTGAAGTCCCATTATGTTTTTTCAAAATATGTGCACACATATACACACTGTATGTTCAGATGTATACATATCTATATATATAAAACCCTAATGTGCAAATAGACCAAACGGTGAAACAACCCAACAACCAGTCGCTATGATGTGCACTGACCACCAAGGGGCGCACACAGAACATGGCAGGCATCGGCCACAGTGGGATGGTGGAGCAGGTGAGCGGAGGCACCAGACTAAGTAAGGGCACCAGGGCTTCTCCACCTGCCCCTGCTCCTGAGGGGTCATCGGGGCCGGCAGCCGCCGCTCGCACCCACTGCCAGCGACGGCCCCACTCACACCAGCTGCTGGCACCCAGCACCAGTCCTGATCGCTCGACGCCGTCAGCCAGTGCTTTTTTTTTCCAAACGGTGAAACAACCCAACAACCAGTCGCTATGATGTGCACTGACCACCAAGGGGCGCACACAGAACATGGCAGGCATCGGCCACAGTGGGATGGTGGAGCAGGTGAGCGGAGGCACCAGACTAAGTAAGGGCACCGGTCACTGTCATTGGGGCCAGCCTCTGGTGGTTACTGAAAATTCTTTGCTCCTGTGCGCCGCAGCCCCACTGGGCACTCGCACCTGTTGTCGGCACTGGCCCTGTTTGCACCCACTGCCGGCATCAGAGCTGCTGTTCAACCTGCTGCCAGTGCCCGGTGGCCCCGATCACTCTGCACTGTCAGCAGGTGCAAGCGGTGCTGGTGCTGTCAGCACGTGGGAGCAGTGGTGGTGGGAATGGGGCTGCCCG
>NW_006299705.1:2308622-2309550 GCF_000327345.1 Myotis davidii | reverse complement strand
GACGCCGTCAGCCAGTGCGAGTGGTGGCTGCCAGCCCCGATAACCCCTGAGGGCTTCTCCACCTCCTCCTGCTCCTGAGGGGTAATCGGGGCAGCAGCTGCCGCTTGCACCCACTGACAGCGCTGGCCCCTTTCGCTCTGTGCCGTCACCGGTTGCAAGCAGGGCTGGCGCTGTCAGCACGTGGGAGCAGCAATGGCAGGAGCAGGGCTGCCAGCAAATGGGCCCGGTGCTGCAGCGGGAGGGGCCAGATGGGCGTGTGGAGGATGAGCGGAGACCCACCCCTGTGCCCACCGCAGCCTCACATGTGGCCCACAATTCCTTTCAAGGCACATGAATTTGTGCACTGGGCCCCTAGTATGTATATAAATACATATACTGGGTGAGGGCAAAAGTAGGTTTATAGTTGTGAGGTATGGGAAAGAATTTATTTTGTATTATTATTTACTAATGATTGCATTATTTTCCATGCAAAAAACTGTAAATTTACTTTTGCCCCACCATACATATGTGTGTGTGTGTATACATATATATGTATACACACACACACACATATATACACACACATATATATACATCAATACTAGATATACTGTTTGATTTAAAAAAGTCACATGGTGCCAAAGAATATGCATACACATGGTATACTGTCACTTGTGTTTTAACAAAAAGGGACAGATATGTGCGTGTTCATGTTCACTACTTTTATACACATAACATACTTCTGGAATAATGCATACATAACTGCTAACTTCCCCTGGAGAGAGAGGGCATGGGACTAAGGTTCTGAGGTAGGAGGGCAACATTTTTGTGTTGCTTGAATATTTTACTGTGTGTGTGTGTGTGGTTTTTAATTTTTAAAATCTACCTAAAATTTTTGAGGAGCTCCTACTTCTCCTTTCCACTGAAAATGCATTAAATTATATATATT
>NW_006299705.1:2307222-2308419 GCF_000327345.1 Myotis davidii | reverse complement strand
ATATATATATTTACCAGTTGCAACCATACTGCTTTGGGTTTATACAACCTTCTCCTTTAAGGAACTTGTTTAACTGCTGAATTCTAACCGTGAAGCTTCAAGAAGTTGAGCCCAAACAAGGAGCCTGAGGGTTAATCAGAGCCACGGCAGCTACAGGCAGAAGCAACCTGCTCTCCAGGTCTTTATCTGCTCATTCTTTCTAACAGCTTTCTAAGATGTAATCTTAGATTCTCATTACAGAGGAAATGGCTGACTCATCAAACATCTCATATCCTCTTCGGTGGAACTAGATATTTACCTGAAAGGATGTATCTGAACTGATAACAACAAATACATTTTCAATTTAAAAGGGTGATCTTTTTCTTCAAATAAAATGTATATTCGTTTGAGTGAGTTTAAACTATCAGTGTTATAGGCGGTGGGGAGCAGCACCAGGAGTCTGACCGGGGGAGTCAGATTAAACCTGAGTTCAGCCTCGGTACTTGGGTTCTGGCTAGGAAAGAATTCAAGCAAGACCCAAACTGTAAGAGAACAGTTAATGGGTGAATTATGGAGGTAGAAGAAGTAATTCCTAGAAGAAATGGGCTTAGGAAATGAGTTCTGGTGGTAAAGGAAGGGCCCTTTGGAGCTTGGGAGTGAGGAAGCTAAAGGTTAATGTGCCTGGGGAGGGGGAAGGAGAAGAGGAAGGGAAAGGCAAGAGTGTGCTCCCTGGAAGGAGAGCGCACTGGTCTTCCATCCTAAGGGTTTTAAGGGCAAAGATTTCAGAGGAGGTCCCAGGAGAAGGTCTTAATAGAATATTCAGTCGATTTCCAGGTGTGTCCTTCAGGGTTGTGGTCTCCACGGATTGATTGGCCGACATCAGGGCAGGGTCGTTATTTAATGCAGCTGGTCCTGACAGTCAGCCATGGCGGGTTTTGTTTATGGGGCCTGGAGCTGAAGTACAACTGAGGCCCAGATGTTGTCTCTGGGGAGGAAAGGTTAGGGGGATGCTGGGGAGGAAAAGTCACCCTGGGAGCAAGGTCCCACCCTGCAATTGATTGTCCATTGCTGGGCACCGGGGCTTTCCGCCCTGATGACCTTCGTACCTGGCCCATCGTCCTTGCTCTGCTCATGTCAGTCTGCCTATGCATAAGTCTAAGTACTAGCATAGATATATATCCAAACACACAATGGGAAGGCTAGTTTTAAAACTATATA
>NW_006299705.1:2279551-2306007 GCF_000327345.1 Myotis davidii | reverse complement strand
AACGTTGGTTTCCTCCGTCACTGAAGCAAGCAAGCCTCATGTTAGTTTCAAGCTGCCTGGTTGCTGGATGCCATCTTGGCTGGCAGTTAATTTGCATATCTCCCTGATTAGCCAATGAGAAGGGTAGCGGTCGTATGCCAATTACCATGTTTCTCTTTTATTAGATAGGATATAATATAATATTGGGTTCTGGGTAGGTAAAAAATTTAAAGTCCAAGCTAATGTTTTACAGTAAATATATAACTATATTATTTGTTTAATTTTTTAAAATAATGTTCATTGTCTACATTTATGGTAAATAAACAAAACTTTAGGAAGAAAAACTGAAAATGAACCATAGCACTTCTCCAGAGAAATAATTCAAATAGTTACTATATTGATAGATTTCCTTCCAGCCTTTCTCTCTTTTTCTTATTCTTTTCTTTCTTTTTTCCTTTCCTACTTTCATCTGTCTTTCATAGTTATGTGTATATAAATAAATAGATATGTATTACTCTGCTTTACTCTTACCATTATATTATAAGCATTCTTCCATGTCAATAAATAGTACTTGAAAACACAATTTTAAATGTTAAGTAATATTCCTTTATATGGAAATAGTATAATTTATTTAACTTTCCTATTTTTGCACATTTCCTTTTTCTGCTATACAACTTGATGAAAATCGTAATATGCAAAATTTGTCTGTTATCTTCAACTATTTCTGTTGGATTTTCTAGACGTAGAATTATTGAGTCAGGAAATGTGGACATTTTAAAGCAACTTTAACGTGTAAGTTCTCTCCAAAAAGTGGTTGTACTAATTGTTGTGTCAATGTCCACTCTCACCAAACCTACAAAAATACCTATTTTTCTCATCCTGAAATTGGGTATAACTCTCTTTAAAACTTTGTAGTAAACATACGCGCGCACAAACACACACACAAACACATATATATCCTTTAAATGTCTTAAATTATTAATGTATTTTAAAATAAAAACTATCTTTAATATTTAAAATTACTTAAACATTAAAATTAGATAATTATTGGCCATCCGTATTTCTACATTTTTAACATTTAACATTAGTACTTATTCCCCAAATAGCATGTGTGAGTGTGTGTGTTTTAGGTGCTAAGGAAGCAAGTACACAGAGTCTACCACAAGAGGTCGCTAACACATAAATTACACCAAAATCTGAAAAGTATTGGGCTTAAGTACCAACAAATCAGATTTTCATCAATTCTCATTTTAGGGCTTTCAAACATTCACTGGCCTCATAAGAACAGGCTTCTGAAGTTGACAAAAAATATTGAAGAGAGCGACGTTAGCTCCGTAATTCAGAAAGCTAGGCATTGAAGAGTTGAACTCCTCTGCACTCCACTCCCCACCTTCCTTCACTTTTTTGACAAAATCTCCCATAACTTGATTCTTCTTGTTAGATATAGTCACAAGGAGAATATATGGGATGGTATATGTTATGGAATACGGTATATTAAGTTGCAAAAATACATATAATGACCTTAAATCTGAGATGCTGTTTTATCATTCATTTTGATCGTTCAGCACATATTTATTACTCTCTTCATACATAATACGTGGACCCCTCTCTACACTGATCTACTCTAAAAAGGAGCAACAATTCCAGGTGGGGCTGGTTCATTCAGGACGCATTTACTGATGGTTCACCCTGCTGAGAAGAGAGAGTTGAATGAAACATGGCCTCTGCCTTTGAGGACTCATGGCCCAGTAAATCACTGACAAGAATTTGGAGTGAGAAGTTTACGTCTATTAGAAGGAAATTAGGGGAGAGAAAAGAGGACCCAGAAAGGCTTCTGGGAAGAAATTATAACCCTTTGGAGTCTGAAGAAAACTAAGATTAAGCTTGGAAGGAAAGGGGAAAGACAACACATCGAGTGTGTGGTTTTGTAGCAGCATCGCTGATTCAGGGACCTGAAGGGGTGGCAGGAGCAGTGGGGGGTACAGGACAGAGAGGGAAGGCAGATGCAATGAGAAAGAGGTGGGCCCAGTGCCTGAAGGGTTCTGGTGCTGAGTCAGGTGTTGGATTTCTGTCCTGAAAGCCATGGATGACCATGGATGACCACTGAGGTACTGAGGAAAAGAGTAACCATCTGAGTTTAGAATGAGGGGTCTGGCAGTCACGGGGAGAAGGCAGGATCAGCAACAGTAAAACCAGTCAGGCAGCGGTGGCAGATCCTACCAGTGACCCACCCTTTATCTACCCTCCAGGTCTTCCTTCTTTTAAAGAAAATAAAGTCTGTTCCTGTCTCTTCCCCAGACAATCATGAACATACTTTAAAAAAAATATATATATATATATATACAATGTATTTTCTGTGCATTTCTATAAAAGGAATCATACTGTATGTGATCTTTCATGCCTGGCTTTTTTCACTCAGCATTATTATTTTTAAGTTTGTTCATGTTTTAGTGTCTATCAGTGGTTCAAACCTTGTTTACTTCTGAATACGTATTCCATTATATGATTACTAGTGACCCTGTGCACGGGTTCGTGCACATTGAAAGGAAATTAATTAGAAGGCAGCTGGCAGGGCAGGACTGGGCGAGACGGGCCAGACACACCCTGGAGCCAACCTCCCACGGTTCCTCCCTGGCCAGCCACATCTGGGGTGGCATGGTGGCTGGAAGGGCATCTGTGGGGTCCCTCCGGCAGGTGGGTTCCCTAAGTTGGGCCAAAACTGGCTCTCCGACACCCCTCGAGGTGTCCCAGAGTGCGAGAGGGCACTCTGCAACGTTGCTGTCGTACAGGGTGTCAAATGCAAGCGCAAGTGTGCAGTAAACCAGATTCAGGGTGCTAGTGCCCAGCAACAACATAACCCGCGGCCAAAAGTGGAATCGCGCAGCCCCGTGAGGAATCAGGCTCCCTCCTCTCTGGTTTCGGGGTGTGTCACCCGAGAACTGCCACTACCAAGTCACTACAACTCA
This sequence comes from Myotis davidii, assembly GCF_000327345.1. NCBI lineage: Eukaryota > Metazoa > Chordata > Mammalia > Chiroptera > Vespertilionidae > Myotis > Myotis davidii. Next base: position 2,303,062 of record NW_006299705.1, on the reverse strand, counting down.
GCAGCTCCTGCATTGAGCATCTGCCCCCTGGTGATCAGTGCACATCATAGCGACCGGTCGGACGGTAGGAGGGACACTTAACATATTAGCCATTTATATATAGATAGATAGATAGATAGATAGATAGATGATAGATAACACATTTTGGCTTCCATTCATCAGTTGATAAACATTTGGGTTGTTTCCACTTTTTGACTGTTATTAATAATGCTGCCATGAACATTCATGTACAAATCTTTTTTAAAAGTATTTTTTTATTGATTTCAGAGAGGAAGCGAGAAAGAGAGATAGATAGAAACATCAATGATGAGAGACAATCACTGATTGGCTGCCTCCTGCACACCCCTACTGTGCACTGAGTCCACAGCCTGGGCATGTGCCCTGACCGGGAATCAAACTGTGACCTCCTGGTTTATAGGTCAAATGCTCAACCACTGAGTGCCGCTTGGGCTCATGTACAAATCTTCGTGGGGAAATAGTTTCACTTCACTTGGGCAGATACAGAGGAGTGGAATTGTTGGATCATGGGGCAAGCTTATTGTTTTAAAAGTTGGACATTTTAAATTCATGATCAAGAGGTGATTTCCATTGGAAGATGGTCTGTTACAGTGCCCAGGAGAAAGGGTCACGTCACGCCATGCAGGGCCACACAGGCCAACACCGTGTTGGTCAGGAGGCAGAGAGGGGAAAATGGGCAAAGCCTTCACTGCGGTTTCTGCGGCGGGAACAGGAGAGGCCAGGTAAGCAAGCTCGGGATTGGCTAGTTGAAGTACTTTGGTGGGCTCTGGAGCAGAGGGGCTGTCTCTGGTTGTGTGGCAGCTGGCGTTGGGGTCATTAGAGCAGGAGGGTACCAGCGCTGCATGTGGAGGTAGCAATGCTTCAGGTGGGTTGGTTTTCATGTGGAAAAGTTGTTTACTCTCTTCAGGAATTGCTGGGCCTGGGAAGAACAGACTCCCTAGGACTATAAGCCGAGGATGTCAAAATGTCAGGGGGAAAAACATGCTTAGTGCACATTTCATTTTTTAAGAACCTGCCATACTGTTTTCCAATGTGGTGAATACCATTTTACATTTACTAGTATTTCAGCAATGCACAAAGGTTTCATTTTCGACATTTTCACCAACACTGGTTATTGTCTGACATTTTTATTATAGCTGTTTTAGCAAGTGTGGAATGCCTTTCTCATTGTGGTCTTAATTTAATAACATGATGTTGAGCATCCTTTAACGTGCTCATTGACTACTGTATATCTTCTTTTAGTGAAATATCTATTCAAAAATGTGCCCATTTTAATTTTTGCCTCTTCCTTATTGAGTTTTAAGGGCTCTTTATATATTCTGCAATTCCATATATGATGTACTTCCTTACAGCTTGGCAGCTGGGAACCAATAAAGAGCCTTCTAAGAGGTAGAAAGTTGCCAGTCCTTGTCCAGCCTGGGTCTACGTCCCAGAATGTCACTCTGCCACACTCTGGTGGTCAGAGGTAGTTACAAGGCCAGCCCAGATTTAAAGGGAGAGGAAATCAGCTCCCCTTCTTGTTATGAGGCGCAAAATGCACCTACAGGGCAGACATGAATTGCTTATGGCTACCTTTGGAGGCTGGCTGACACCCTTTCAAGTACCTTAATAATTCTAATATTTGTAACATATTAAATATATATGTATGATAAATGTTAAGCTATTTTAAATGTTTCAATGTAGTTTTCAAACTTATTAAAACTCTCATGCCTTTTAACTCAAATTTCAAATCTAAACCAATGTACCGCAGAAATATGACAAAGGTGGTGTAATGTCATTCCCTTGGTTAGGCTGTGTTACATGGAAAAGATGATGGGATGTTACTCCCATGATGACTTTCTGTTACAAAAGACATGAGCGATGGGCTTGATGAAACAAGCAGCTGTCGGCGAAGCCTGCTATGGACTGAATGTTTGAATCCCCGACCCCAAATTCATAAGTTGAAATCCAAACTCCCCATATGGATTAGAAGGTGGGACGTTTGGAGTTCATTAGGTCATGAGGGGGTGGAGCCCTCACGAATGGAATTAGCACATTTTAAAGGGACCCCAGAGAGCTCTCTTGCCCTTTTTCTGAAATGTGAGGACATGGCTACAAGGAAGCAGTCGGCAACCTGGGAAAGGGCCTTCACTCAACTTGACCACGCTCGCACCTGAGCTCTGACTTCCAGCCTATGGAACTGTGAGGAAGCAATGTCTGTGTTTATAAGCCACCCAGTCTCTTGTAGTTTGTTACAGCAGCCCAAATGGACGAAGACCATAGCAAGGTACTGTGGGTGCCTCTGGGAACTGTGTACTCCTGTAGGAACTGTGGGCACCTCTAGGAACTGTGGGCACCTCTAGGAACCGTGGGTGCCTCTAGAACCTGAGAGGTCCCCCGCTTAACAGCCAGCGAAAAGCCAGGGTCCTCAGTCATACAGCAGCAAGGAAATGACTTCTGTAAACAACCGCAATGAGCCTGGAAGTGGGTTTTCCTCAGTCGAGCCTCCAGTTGAACTTGCAGCCGGCCGGCACTTTAATGGGAGCCTTTTGGAAGCTGGAGCAGAACCAGCCTGGCTCCTGATCCTCAGAATCTGTGAAATAATAAATGTGTGTTTTAAGACGTTATGTTTGTGGTAATTCATTATAAAACATTAGAAAACTAATATATTTTAATCTTAGAACAAAAATATTAATATAATGGATCAGATTTACTTTAAAAAACACACACCTTAATTCTAATCTTTCTAGCTCAAAGAACAGCCATAAAACAATTTTACCGTCTAAGCAAACTGGGCTCTTATTTTATTTCAGTCATCGAAGGGTATATATCAACCAGAAAGATTTTTTTTTTTTTACTGGGACTTAGGATTTGATTTTTTCATAAGTTCCTAGTGAAACATTATGAGCCCTTTTAATTCAATTCTACATCTTAAAGGGGCTGGTCCTGGGCTAATGTCTCCTATATTATTCTGTCTGATTTGAAGCTGTGACTCCACTTGACCCCTTCGTTAGTTATAGCCTGTTATTTGTTCCTTATTTAGATGCTGTGTTTCTCTACCTTTCTTAAGTTACTGAAATATCTTTCTGTATGGCCCAAAAGTTGGTTTAATGACTTTGCATAGGAATCTTCCCACAAATATATTCGTACTAATCCTCTTTCAACTTCATCATCGAGTATCTTTTCTTTTTTTGTTTTTGTTTTTCAGATCAGGACTCATATAGTTATTCAAATGGCATTTGGCTACAGCAGAAACAACGGACATTTGATGAATGTTCTCATCATGCCCTAGCTGGTTTGGCTTGGTGGGGAGAGAGTCGGCCTTCGAGCTGAAGGGTCCTGGGTTCAATTACCGTCAGGGGCACGTACTTGAGTTGCAGGCTCAATCCTGGGTTGGGGGCGCCCACAGGAGGCAACCAATCAATTTGTGTCTCTCACATCAATGTTTCTCTCTCTCTCTGTCTCTCCTCCTCCCTTCCATTCTCTCTATGGAGGGAATATCCTCGGGTGAGGATTAACAACAACAAAAGAAGCCCCCATCATGAAAATATAGACCAAAACAATCAGAAAAGAAGAAACCTGGTGGAAGTGAACAAGAACAGAAGAAAACAAAGCCAACCAATAACTAACATACTTGGAAAAGCAATAGAAGATTTTGTATCCATAAAACAAGTATAGAATACTGTGAAAAAGTAAACAGAGACCCAAAAAGAACACTTGGAAATTATAAAATATGAAAGCTAAAATTAAACATTTTTATGGAAGAGTTAAAAAGTCAAGTCAAGGGTATCTTCCAGCAAGTGGAAGATACAATAAAAAAAAAGATAGAAAATAGAACAGAAAGGGGCTGGGCATAGGGTATCAATTAAGAAGATCAGGAGTAATTTTTTTTAATGCAAGATAGAAAATTTCCCAAGGAGAAATGCAAGAAAATTTCTCAGAACTGAAGGACACAGAGCCTCCAGATTAGAAGAGCCCTCTAAGTGTCTAGCATCATGCATAGCAAATTATCCACCAGAAGGTACATCCGCGATATTTCAGAACATCAGGAATAAAGAGGCAATCTTAAAAGCTTTCAGAAAGGTAAACAAGTTACATATAGTATAGTAAGAATCAGAGTGCCATAAGACTTGTCAACACCACTGGATAGTAGAAGATAATGGAGTAATGCCTTGGAAATTACCCAGGCAAACCATGAGTCAAGTGTAGGGGTAGGTGAAGAGTCTCTCCTCCCTTAGAAGCTTTGCAGAGAGCAAACCAAGGGAAACAATATCACGCCCACAGTGCACTATACAGATGATGTGATAGAATTATACATTGAAACTTGCATAATCTTGTTAACCAATGTCATCCTGATAAATTTAATTTTAAAAAGAAAGATACTACATAAACTCAAAAAGCAATCACTGGATCCAGGAAAAGGAAACTCAACAGAAGAGAAATCGTTTGATAGCAAAGGGGATTCTCAGGGTGACAGCTGTGTGCAGGCTTTAGAGTAACACACCCAGACTGCAGTGGAGGGTGGAGTGTTGCTGAAGGGAAATCGCCAAGAAAAAAGAAAAATTACTTAATATGCTTGAGCCTTGTGGGGAAGAAAAAAACCTGAGAATATTTGCCAGAGTGAATGGACTACTTGGGAAAACATTAAAGATAGGTATGTAAAAAACAGAATTTTAAAAATTATCAATTCCAGGAAAAATAAAAATTTGTACAAGAGACAGTGCTCTCCCTCCCCCTCCTGAGAGCCTTTTCCCTCCTCCTTCCTCCTCCTCCCCACCAGGCACATGACCTTTACCTTCCTCACTAAATAAATAAATAAATAATTTGTGCACGATACAATCATAATACATTGACTACTGATTTGTGTAGGATTTTTTTTTTTTTTTATCCTGGAGGACAGGAAAAGTAGGAGGTGGTAAGAACAGACTAAATCATCATCTACGTGATAGGAAGTTAATAGTTTCAAGTTGACAAATCAAGAAATAAAAGTATAAGTATATTGCTTAGAAATGTGAAGATAAATGCCAGTTTATTTTTTGGTGTGTGTGTGTGTGTGTGTTTTTTTTAAAGCTGAATTAGTTCAAAGTGGTTTCCTCCAGGGTATAGGAGACAGAAGTTTCATTAAGACCTTTCAATACCGTTTTATCACCTACTATATGCCTCCTTCTCCACAATACCTCAATCATCAGCACAGCCCCCGCTCAAAGAGCCATTTGGTGGTCCCTTTTATTGGCTCTCAGGACCCTGCTCCATCTATTACTGCTTCTTTCATCTCCATCATCAGTCAATCTCTCCCTCTTCACTGGCTTCTTTCCCTTTGCGTGTAACTGTGTTCAAGAACTTCCAGCCTTGCTCACTGACTGGCCAACGTTGGCTTCGTTCCCTGGGTTCTGATCTCATTTCTTGGCACAGAATATCGTTGGAATGATATCCACTGCTAATGAGCCCTCGTTGGGCCCGGCTCCAGGACCTCCCACGTATGGGTACTTGTCAGGTACTCTGTACCCTGCAGCGTGGAACACATAAAGCCAGGCCTACCTGCAGCAAAGGGCATTAGAAGTCTGAAGTAAAATAACTGTGGAAATTACTAAACAAGAAACAGAAAGAGGAGTCCGAGGTGATGCCAAAAGGTGTTGAGGCCATTAGTGATATTGGGAACTCAAGAACAGGACATTTGGTAAGGGTGGTAAAAAAAAAAAAAGGTGATATATTTTGGCTTTAAACAAATTGAGTTTGAAGCTAATAGAATTGGGAAGTAATCAGGGTAAAGCAAACAGATTAATCATCATCTAGAAACAGTGAAATACATGGGAAAGGTTTTAGAGTTAATATGTACTAGATTTATAACCTGGCTCTACCAGCTCCTAACTGAAGGACCATTTGCAAGTTACTTAAGTTCTCTGGGGCTCAGTTTTCTCATCTGCGAAGTGGGGATTGTACCTTGATTAGAAAGGAGGTGTGACAAATTTGAGATGACTCCACGCAAAGGCCACTTGACTCAGATAGGGCAGTCTGGCTAGAGTGTGAAGACGAGGTTAGAGATGTCAAGGCTGCAATTCAGTATCCTGATTGCACAGAAGATCAAGGGTGATGGAATCAAAGGGTACCGGAGGGAGTGGGCAACTAGGAGTGGAGAGAAATAGGACAATTTGGGGAATACTTGGGAGATAAAAGTTGTAGGATGCTCTGATTTTACCGGGGGGCAGATGTCAGTGCTCCACCTTTAGGCTTCTGGATCCCTCTACCATTCTCATGCTGTGTTTTCTTCTTAATATATTTTTATTGATTTCAGAGAGGAAGGAAGAGAGAGAGAGAGAAATGGAAACATCAATGCTGAGAATCATTGCTCAGCTGCCTCCTACATGCCCCCCAGTGGGGATGGAGCCTGCAACCTGGGCATGTGCCCTGGCTGGGAATCGAACTCTGACCTCCTGGTTCATAGGTCCACGCCCAACCCCTGAGCCATGCCGGCCAGGCTCACTTCCAACAGCCAACACCTGCAAGGAGAGCCAGACGTACCGGGATTTACATCTCCCTGGGAGAGTCCGAGCAAAGGACTCCTGGTGCGGAAGTAGAAGTGCGCCAGCCACCGTGCCCTGGTCCAGACTGCTCTGAGGTATGACTGTCCGGAAGCCCCATGGAGTGGAGCCTAAATTGCCCTCCATGGGACTTTGTTGTCAAATACTTGCTTTGCTTCCTTCTCTTCCCTGTATCTCTTCCACCTATTCTTGCTGTGTTTTCCTAACTCATACAGTTTCACATGAATCCTCATCTCAGAATCTGCTTCTGGGGAGTCTATCCTATGAACAGCATGGTGGTTATTAATGCTGCTTATTCATTTTTCTACTCTCTGTCTTCTGAGCACATGGTAGGGTTGTGCTTCCTGCTCTCTGTGGTTGGGTGATGGGGCTACGTTCTCAGCTCTAGCAAAGGTGATGTGCATCAAATTGCCAGAATGGTACCCTTCAGAGCTCTTTTCCCTGGGTTGTGGTGACCAAAAATGTTCCAGATAGTGGCTGCTCTGTCAGCCTGTGATCTAGAGTCAGTGTGACCCAGTGGAGCAGAACCCCAGCCCTGACTCATTAGGCAGAGTGAGCTGTAAGCTTGTTACATTAAGCCACGGTGAGCTGGGGATCGTTCGCAGTTGCAGTATATCCTGGCAGATCCTGATGGATACGGAGGGTGAAAAAAAGAGACAAATCCAGGACGACTAAGAGTTCTGATGTGGGCTATTGGATGGAGGGGGTTAACAGTCTTTGGGGTTGTGGGTGGCAAGGACACAGAGCTGGGTTTTTGTTTGTTCTGTTATTGAACAATAAAGTGCAGTGTTAGACATGTTGAGCTTGAGATTCTTGTGGGAATCTAAATTGAGATATTGATAAGATGATTAATTCTGAGTCTCTTTAGAGTGATCTGGGCTGGAGACAGGCATCTGAGACATAAGTAGTACATTAGGAAAAGAGGAATAAGTCAGGGCCAAGGGAGAAATAGAATGCATATGTGCTAATGGTAATCTTTAGCACAGATACCATGATTGTAATTTAAATTGGGCATTGAGCTTCCTGGCAGGGAAACATGTTCTATTACATGGCTCTCACCATTGGGAAGAAATAAGGATACCAGTTCCTTCAAGAAACTAAAGGTCTAAACGTCCTCCTCCCACTCCAACCAGAGTAGTTTATCAATAATATTTTCTCAGAGTAGGACCTTCATGACCAATAAATAAGTAAAAATTGGAGAACTAGAGGTGATCTCCCCTGAGTATCATTTCTTTGGGCCAGATTTCTGACACCAATTGAATGGCAGAAAATTTAGTACATATTTTCGGAAGCGCTCCAGACGGACGGGAGTCCGGGGGCATCTAGGCAACGCAGACTTCCCCTGGAAGGAGCTTTGGCGCCTTTCCAGCATTTGCTTCACAATCGGCGCGGCCCTGTCCTGTGAAGTCCAGTCTGTGGCTGATGGCCCATCCTGATCTCTAGACTTGGGACAGTGCAGCTCTGTGTTTGCCAGCATCTTCCCTGAATAGCGACTGCGACTGCTTTTGTAGCCACAAAAATTTCCCAACAAGTATTATAATGTCTTCAGCAGAGCAGAAGGGAATAACCGGCCACAGAGGAGCCTGGAAGTGATTTTAATCGCTTTGAATGACCCTGCAAGATGACGATAATAGTTCGCTAATGTGATGCGTAAGGTTTTATTTCACAGAACAGATCAGCTCAGTTCACTGCACAGACAATGTTTTTGCTAAACATTCACGTATTTGTTGGGGCCTAGTACATTTCATGAGAGTGAAGGAAGAATAATTCTGGAAGATATGTAAATTATCAGAATTTGAAAAATAAGTAACCACTCCTAAACACATACCCTAGAAAATACAAGCTTATGGAGACATGGACAAGGATGCCTATTGAGCAGTGTTTATACAATGGCTAGCTACTGGAAACCATCTGAATTTCTACCAATAGAAGACAAGTTGTAACTGGTTCATATGCTAGACTAATAGTCATCCATGAAAGTTATGGTATATATCGGCCAGCCTATCTTTGGGCACCTCCTCTCCTTCTCCCCACAGCTTCCTGGGTTTACCAGATCCTTCTCTTCCCATGATCTTACTGTGAACAAGGCAAATACAATTGTATTTGTATTTATTAAGTTACAGTTATTTTCATGTTTTCTCCCTGAAATTACCCAACATTACTTTCTCCTTTTTTTGAAATTGGAGAGTTCCCAAATTCTTCAGCCACACATTTATAAAAAATTGCTTGTTTTTCTCCTCCAGGAGGTTAATCACATCCATGGTGGGCACTGTTTTGCTTGTTTTATCCTGTGGTAGCCTTATTTCTAAATCATCCTATGTAATAAAAGGCTAATATGCAAATTGTTCCCTCAATAGTTCAACCGACAGGGAGTTTGACTGCTCACTATGATGTGCGCTGATCACCAGGGGGCGGCGCAGAACAAAGGAAGGCCCCGATTGGCCCTGATCACTGACTAGGCCTAGGGACCCTACCCGTGCATGAATTTCATGCACCGGGCCTCTAGTTGCATATAAAAAGAAACCTCACACATGCTGAGTTTTGAAAGATGATTAGAATTGACCTAGTGAACTGTGGTGGCAAAGGGCATTCCAGCTTGAAGAATGAAAATGTGTGAAAGCACAGAGATGTGAAACAGCTGGGCTTAGTGAGGAACTATGAGCATTTTATAAAGCCTTCAGTGTGACTGCAGCAGTGTCAGGGCCAAGTCCTGACCTGGGGGTATTAGTCTGGGATGAGCAGGGTCTTGTCTCTTGGGAGTGGGTTAGGGAGCACATAACACAGGCATTGACTCTCTGCATGTTCACTGTCTTGCTTTCACACTGCTTCCCCTTTGGTCTTATCATTATCACCATAACAAGTCATACCAACATATTAATCTTGAAAATAACTGCTATAAGGACCCCAGCACTCTTCCTTTTGCTCTCCCACTGTAGATCCTTCTGAAAAGTGGCCAAAGAAACTGAAGAGGAGACTGGAGATGGAGATAAGCAGTGAACTGGCCACAAAGGACCTGGGACAACATGCCACAAGTTTGGACTTAACTTGGTATGTGATGGGCAATCAGCAAAAGGAGCACTTAATTTTCGAATTAAAAAATCCACACACATTTGAGAGTAAACACACATGTGGATGCATAGAAACCTATATGCACATGTGTAGAGAAATAGATGCACTCTTTTTAGAGACATTAAATTCGCTATAAATATGTCAAATACATATGTAAATATATATAAACAATTGCTTAGTTTACTATACTCACATATATGGTGTGCATGAGCACACATATATATGTATGCACATAAGTATATATGTATGTACATATAAACAGTCTGGAATGTGTATGAATATGAAGACTATAATATACATGTATGTATATATGTATTATACACATGTACTAGATGCAGAGAGAAGCAAATAGACAGAGACAGACAGAGATGGATTATCTACCCCAACAATTAACAGTGCTTACCTTTGGGGTTTGGGTTGGAGGGGGGTCTTTCACTTCCTATTGTATACTCTTTTTTTTAATTTGATACAAAAGCATATATTGATTTTGTAATTAAAAAATCTCATAAAAATTTTAGGGAATATTATGTAGGTACAGCTTAATAAATATTAAAATCTCATTGAAATGCCCAATGTTCTATGAAAATAAGAGAACTGTGGCAGACATATGTGGTGGGAGGTGCTGGCGAGAGGCCTGGGCTGCAGCAGGGGGGAGATCAGCCAGGCGATCGATCACTGCAGCGACCCAGGAGAAAATAAATTACATGCACTTTCACTGCTAAGGCTTTGCTCCTCTTCCAAAACCTGGAATCTGCCCTCACCCCAACTTCCCCACCTGCTGAAATTCTGCTCATCCTCCAGAACTGAGTGCAAACCCTGGTGTCCCTGGAAAAGCCTCCTATTCCCAGTCTCTCCAGCTACCTTCTCAGGGTTCCCTTAGCGTTTGTTTCTGCCTGGTTCTATTGTTTGTTATTTATGTCTCTCAACTGGACAGTAACAACTTTGAGGCTAAGAGCCATTTCTGTAGCGAGGAAAGAGAAATCTCACAATTCTAGGATAAGGTTGTGCATGTCGTAGAGTCTCAATAAATGCTCTTGGAATGAAAAGTGTTTAAAATAACCATATTTTGAGATACAAACCATTCAAAGCTATACTTTCCTTTTGTCTCTATCGATGTCACTTATCATAAATCAACTTTTTCCTAATTTCATCACATTTACACTTTTAAAAACTGATCGTAATAACAGTGCACCCTAAAATAAAAAATATTTCTCTAAACCATGTAACTTGATGTTCTCCATATCCGCATCTACTTTATGGGATTTCATCCTTGTCTGCCAGTAAGAATCCCAGAGGAATTTTGTTTATTAAATATAGTTCCCATGTATCATATATTTGAAAGTTGCTAAGAGAGTAGATCTTAAAAGTTCTCGTAACAAGAAAAAAAAAGTGTAGCTATGTATGGTGATGGATGTTAACTAGAGTTATTGTGGTGATTACTTCCCAATATATACAAATATTGAATCGTTATGTTGGATACCTGAAACTAATCTACTATTATATGTCAATTACATTTTCATTAAAAAAGCACTACAGTTCCCAGAGCCACTTCTAGACACTTTGTTTCAATTGGTCTGAGACAGAGCCTGGCCCTTATTTTAAAGCTGCCCAGGTGATGCTGGCACACTCAGGGTAGAAGTTTCACTGATTGAGTCCATTGACTTATGCCCCAGGGGCATTTCCTTTGAAACCCTTTACCAGACAGAGATCAAAGACTTCACATGAATCTGCCTGAGAGTGATCTCATTTGGCCATCTGACTGACTCTCTGAGTTCCCCTTATTTCCACCAGAACTCTAGCAATCTTTAAACATCCCCACCCACCACTCCTCCAGTCCCCCTCATCACACACGCAAGTCAAGAGCTTTACGCTTATTTCAGTAAAAAAAATTTTTTCCCTCATATGTTTGACAAATTAAAATGAATTTTGCCATTTTGGTTTTATAGTTCACTATAACTGTCTTTTAAATAATTCTTCCAATTTTATTGTTTCATGTTTTTCTCAAAAAATAACTTATGCCTATAAAAACATATAGATGTGGGTGTATTACATATATGTGAGCACACACGTGTGCTTATCCCTATATCCATTGCTTGTACCTTGCTTTTCTTTTTAAACTTGTTTTGGAATCTTTCAAACATACAGAAGAATATTTATTTGTAAGAAATGAATAATCAATGAATAGAAGCATAAATCCAAAAGGCCAATCAATATGAAAATATTCTTAACTCATGTAATTAGAAAAATGCACATTCAAATCACAGTAACCCCCTTTTTGTATTCATCAGCCTGTAAAAAGCTTAAAAGTGTGACAGGGGGTGGTGGGATAAGGAGCAATGGAATGCTGATTTGAGTATGAGTACAACTACTTTGGAGAACAAGTTGGCAGTGTGTAATGTATTAATCAGTCATTGCCATAATAATTCTGTGTAACAAAACACTCCAAGTAAGCAAAGATTTCTTTTTCTTTTAAAGATTTTTAAAATTGATTTTTAGAGAGAGAGGAAGGGAGAGGGAGAGAGAAATCATGGATGTGAGGCATCGATTGGCTGCCTCCCGTAGGCCCCCATACTGGGGAATCAAGCCAGGAACCTTCCGGTGCACCGGACAATGCCCAGCCAAATGAGCCACACCAGCCAGGGCAGCAAAGATTTCTTAAACAGCACACAGAAGAAAAATGAAAATAAATGAAAGAAAACTTTGATACATTGAACTTCATTTACTATTCACTAGCATTATTAAAAATGTAAAAAGAGAATCTAAGATTAGGAAAAGACATTTGCCATAATATATCCTACAAAGAACTTGTACCCAGAATGTATAAAAAACTCCTACAAATCAATAAGAAAAAGACAAAAAGTTTAAAAATAGACAAAGACTTGAACAGGCACAGAAAAAAAAAATATTCAAGTGGCCAATAAACATATAAAAAGATTTTGTTCCTCAAACACATAAGTGGGTTGAAATTAAAAGGATGAAAAAAGATATACCATGCAAGCAGCAAAAGAGAACTGGAGTGGCTATACTAATATCAAAGTAGACTTTGACACAAAGAAAGTTACTGGGGATAAACAGGACATTTTATAACTATATAAGGATCAATTAGATATAATAAATATGCACATATATTTCCCTAAAACTGAGTCCCAAAGTACAATGTAGCAAAACTCGACAGAAATGAGTGGAGAAATAGTCAATTTAATGATATGTATTGGAAGACTTAATATTGTTAAGATGGCACTACCTCCCGAACTGATCTACAGAGTCAATGCCATCACTATCAAGAATTCAGCTAACTTCCTTTTTTGCAGAAATGGACATGATGATGCTAAAATTTATATGGAAATACCAAAGAATCTTGAAATGATTGATGTCCATCAATAGAAGGGGCAAAAAAATAATGGCATTTTTATACAATGTGATACTACACAGAAGTAAAAAAAGAACCTACTTCTGTACTCAGCAACATGGTAAGTCTCAGACACATAATGTTAAGCAAAGGAGGCCAGACACAAAAGAGTTCACACGATATTATCCCATTTACATGAAATTCAAAAACAGGCAAATCAATGATGACAGAATAACAGTTACCTCTAGGGAGAGGTATCCACAGGGTGGAGGAATGAGGGAGCCTGCTGGTGTTTTGGAAATGGCCCACATCTTGATTTGGGTGGTGGTTACCTAGGTGTCTACTCATTAAAAATTCATTGAACTGCCCTGGCCAGTTTGGCTCAGTGGATAGAGCGTTGGCCTGCAGACTGAGGGGTCCCAGGTTCGATTCCGGTCAGGGGCGTGTGCCTTGGTTGGGGGCACATCCCAGTGGGAGGTGTGCAGGAGGCAGCTGATCGATGTTTCTCTCTCATGGATGTTTCTAGCTCTCTATCCCTCTCCTTTCCTCTCTGTAAAAAATCAATAAAATATATTTTTAAAAAATTCATTGAACTGTGCGATGACTATTAGAGACCTTATGAACTTTCCTACAAATGTTAAACCTGACTATAAAATTAAAAATCAGAAGTTTAAGTGCCTTTATTTTGCCATAGCTGTAGGACACTCTTTGTTGTCTCACAGTTCAGTGGTTCTCAACCTTCCTAATGCCACAACCCTTTCATACAGTTCCTCATGTTGTGGTGACCCCCAACCATGAAATTATTTTCGTTGCTACTTCATAACTGTAATGTTGCTACTGTTATGAATCGTAACGTAAATATCTGATATACAGGATGTATTTTCATTGTTACAAATTGAACATAATGAAAGCATAGTGATCAATAACCAAAACAATATGTAATTATATATGTGTTTTCCGATGGTCTTAGGCGACCCCTGTGAAAGGGTTGTTCGACCCCCAAAGGGGTCTCGACCCACAGGTTGAGAACCGCTGCCTTAGTTTCTCAGTTGTGTTCATTAATCATCTCACTTTATCAAGAGTTTTGATAAAGATAGTACCGTTGGTGCTGATTCAAAATGCAGATTCTTTGGTCCCATTCTAGATCTCCTGGGTTGGAATCTTCAGAAGGAAGAGTGTCAGGACTCCGCATTTTTTTAAAAAAAAGAAATCTTTTTTAAAAAACCTCTGAAGCTGGAGAAGCACTGCAGTAGGACAGGCGCAGGGAGCCTGTACCACACCGACTACCTCATTCCACCCAGGCCCCGCCCACTCCCCCACCCCAGCTCTAATCGGGCCCACTGTTGCATTTTCAAACCAAGGCCAGGCTGTAGAACTGAGAGACATTGTGCATTGTTCCAGCCTGATGTGGGGGAGGCCGAAGACTGTTCCTCTTCTAAGCCTTGGCAGGACACGCCTTTCAAAGCTGGATGTGGATTGAAAGTTCATCTCTTTTCTGTTATTTTTCAATATAAAAGAAATCAAGTGTTTTTTTTAAATATATTTTATAGATTTTTTATAGAGAGGAAGGGAGAGGGATAGAGAGTTAGAAACATCAATGAGAGAGAAACATCGATCAGCTGCCTCCTGCACATCTCCTACTGGGGATGTGCCCACAACCAAGGTACATGCCCTTGACCGGAATCGAACCTGGGACCTTCCAGTCAGCAGGCCGACGCTCTATCCACTGAGCCAAACCAGTCTCAGCAAGAAATCAAGTGTTTTTGCTTGATCTTTTTTTTTTTTTTAAGTCTAGTTATCCTAGTGGAGCTGGAGTATTTAGAGTTTCACAGAATTTTGTTTGATTGATTTTTGGTTTTGAAGGTGACGTAAAGGAGTCTTTGCTTTATGTTTATTTTCTTCATTAGGACACCTATTGCTTCCATATGCTTATTTTTACTTTGAAAGCATTTTTAATTCCAGCATTATCTGCAGGAGAGAATTTAGCTGTTCATCAGATTCCTTGTTCAGGAAGCTAAGCGGACATGAAGAAAGCCAATGGGTAATGTTGCTGCCTTCAGCTTTGTGATATTTTTCTAAATCAGCAAATGAAGCTGGCGGTAGGGTTGGGGGTATTGGATTGGTGCATAGGAGGGTGGATGGGGGTATATGTGTGTGACTATAATGTCTCTCTCTATTTTTTAAATGTATCTTTTTTTTAATATCAGGAAGGGAGAGGGAGAGATAGAAACATGAACGATGTGAGACAATCATTGATTGGTTGCCTCCTGCACTCCCCCTACTGAGGTCCAAGCCCACAACCCAGGCACGTGCCCTGACCAGGAATCAAACTATGACCTCCTGGTTCATAGGTGGAGGTCAACTACTGAGCCACAGGAGGGGCATGCCTCTCTGTCCTTAGTAAACACAAGTGGAAACACGGTATACAATTTTCATTTAAAATGGGTTATGTCTTCTTATAGGGCCCCAGAAAGAATGATCTCAAATTATCCTGGATCCACTACTTTTCAGTGTTGAAGATCCCTTACCTAATGTGGTTGGGACACCTTAGCGTAGAAGGGCACTTTGTTTGGTTTAAAAGGTGCTCCTTCAAAGAGACGCATTAGAAAAAGGTGCCCCTCCCTCTGGCTGATGAAGCCTAGAGTGAAGGTGCTTGACTTGCACACAGAGCCCAGGCAGGATCTCAGCCTTTCCTTATGGTCCCCACGGGTGGGTGGCCTTGTGCAAGGTCCCGCTGGGTGTAGAGACCAGCAGCAAGGACACCGTGGCGCGTGTTACCAAGCCCCCCTTCCTCCGTGCGTTGACTCTGTTCAGGCAGTGGGCAGGATGAAAGTGCAGGCACTCACTGACTCTGAGACTCAAGGGGCAGAGGCCTTGACGCGGTTGTGCAGGGAGAGGACCTGCTCAGCATCTCCTATTTCTGTTTCCACCTTTTGAACTTGGGCATGTTGGCCCTGAGAACGCAGAATCCCCTTCACTGAGAGACTTGGCAAAACTCTAGCGTGGCTTCTAGCAACCCGAGGCCCTGAAATCACCTCGCCTCCTTATGTTCCTGCCTGGAAAAGCTCACGGCTGCCAAATGATTGCCGTTTGTCCAGCAACACCAGACCAAAGGCTCTCGACCTCCCATTTTTAGAGCATTTATTTTAAAAAGCTTACAATTGTAAATTCTTCCTCTGTCCCTTTAGAATGTGTATGTATTGCCGACAACCCAGAAGTGTCCCTCAGAGATCTGGTAGCCATTCCTCTGAAGAATAGGGACTCTGTCTTCCCGTCTCTGTGGGAAGGTGGAATCCTCACGTGGATACATTCCAGTTAGCAGACATTAAACCAACCCTCTTACCTGCTCTCTGTAACTTCCCGCTTTCCTAATTCTGCTCAAATCCCCTCCTTTTGTCCCCCCACCCCCTTGATCTACTTTTGAAACACCCAGTCTCCACTGCGCAGTTCTTTCCCCTACTGTGGTAGTTACTTAATATCCGTCTCTACCCATTTTAACTAGTGTGTGGCTTTGTTTAGCTTTGAGAGTTCTTTTTTCCAGTTCTTAACCTGATTCTTCCTAAAAAGTAATATAATGTGTTATAACTTAATGTGCTAGCACACATATTATTCCATGTTGTTACCTAGTTCCCATAATATAATCCTTAACCCCTTCCCCAACAATTTTTTTGTTAAAAACATTTCTTTTTCAGACTAATTTTTTTATTTTGGTTCTATATAGTATTTTTGATGCTGGTTATGAAAACAGTTTGTAACTCGTCTTCCTATAAACCATATTTTTTTTTACCATATTTTCTTAGTATACTCGTCGACGCCTGAAAAAGAACATTTTGTGAAAACGAGTATACACGTTTCTGCCGGGGAAGGGGTTTAATCACTACATATTATGGGTTATATGCCATACATTTCTTAACCAAAAAACAAAACCAAACACCATTATTTTTTTATTGTGAAAGAACTATATGTTCATCATGGAAAATATTATAAACAAAATACAAAATTACTAGCCAGTTGTCCTACTACCCAGTCTTGCCTCTTTCAATTTTCCAACTTTCAGTGTTAACATTTCAATATAATTTCTTATGGTCTATATATTCTCTGAATGTATCTGTACAATTAAGCATAATTTTTAAAGCAAAAGTGGGATCATACTTTTTAAATAGATATCTTTTCTACTTAACATTTCCCCATGTCATTAAATATTGTTCAGAAATGTGACTTAAAGACTACACAACATTCCATTGTATGGATGTACCAATATTTATTTACCTATCTCGTCAGGCTTCTCTGTCCTTTCCACACCCACTACCAACAATACTATATAATAAAAGCCCAGCGACCGAACGGCGGAACAACCAGAATGACCAGTTGACCAGTCGCTATGACACACACTGACCAGCAGGGGGCAGACACTCAACACAGAGCTGCCCCCTGGTGGTCAGTGTGCTCTCACAGTGGGAGCACTGCTCGGCTGACCAGGATGAGCGATGCTCCCATGGTGGGCTGATCCCCTCAGGCCATGCCCCTCACTAGTGCACAAATCCTGTGCACTGGGCCTCTAGTAATGAAATACTCTTGTAGGCAAATCCTTGTCCTCATCCTTAATTATCTCCTTTGGATAAATTCTGAAGGGAGTGTTTTAACTCCACTGATGACTCAACTCCCCTTTCTCTTGTCTTCTATGACACCATACCTCCCCTCTCCACTCTGGCCATGTCTCTGCTTCCCATTCAGGACTTTCTTATGGTCCCTTTTACATTTTGCTGTGCCTGTGTGTGTGTGTGTGTGTGTGTGTGTGTGTGTGTTATCATTCTCTGTAAACAAGCTCACTCATTCATGACTTCAATTTCCATCTTATGCTGATGACAGTCTAAACCTTCAATCTAGATAGCTCCCTTCAACTCCAATTTGTAAACATCTCACTATTTCAGATGTCCCCACGTGGGTGTCTCCCCGCACATACAGCTCAAAATAGTCAAAATGGAATTCATGATTTTACCTCCCAAGTCCTCATTCTGTAGTGATTCCTGTTTCAGTAAACAGCACCACCATCTACCCAGTGGTTCAAGCCGGAAACGAGTCTTGCTTGCCTTCTCCATCACATTGCACATTTGCCAAATCCTGTTGATTCTACTTCCGCCTTTGAGCTTTAACATTTATTTCTCTTCATCCTCACTGTGACTTCTAGACCAGATTGTCATCTCTCACCTAGATTCATTCATCAGCTCCATAATTGGCTCGCTGCCTCCAGTCTTATTTCTCTTCAATTCATTTTCCACATGGCAGCCTGAGAAAATTTGCGGATATGCAAATGTGGCCATGCCGCTCTGAAACGTAACCTCCTTAAATGGCTCTCCACTGCGCGTGGGATTGAGCCCATACGCCTTACCATGGCTGATCAATCCTTTTTTAAAAGAATAACTTTTAGAAACAGGTCCTGCCTGTTTCACTAGGTTCTCCAGCCTCATTTCTGGACACCCCATACGCTGCTGAAAAGCCCTAGTTGTCTTCTCACTTTTGCCGGTAAGCCATTGTTCTGGAGTCCATGTCCATGTTTCTTGTTATCGCTGCCTGTCCCATTCTTCCCATGATCACACCTGGGGTCTATCTAGCACAGTGCCTGGCATAACCAACATTTCAAAAGATGTCTGCGGAGCTGGTTATATATTAATTGAGAAGCAGTAAAGTTAAGTCTGTAGGCCAGTTTCTACAGTCTAGGGTAATTCAAAACAATGGTCAAATTCCTGCTCCACCACTTTAGACCTTCATCTCCTCATCTTTGGAATGAGGACACAGTAGAGACCTCATAGTACCTACTGTGAGGATTAAAGAAGGTAACGTAAGTAAAATATTCAGTACAATGTCTGACATATAAATGTTGAATAAATCTAATCCAGCAGCAGTGACAGCAGTGACCAGGATACACACTCTCTTATAGGCTGGCCCGGGACACCCATCCAGAGGCCAGTTGCCATTAGCAATGAAAAAAGAACACATCTGATTGCCCGCAATAAGATATGCAAAAATGTTTTATTTCTTTGGTTACTCGTAATGTACCTATTATTAGACATACATGGGATTTATATATTTTGGCTTTCTTTTAAAAAAATGCTCCAGTGCCATTTCCACACACATAACCTTTTTCTTCTTCCTAAAATTTTCCTTCAGAAAATTCCCAGTAGTAGTATTGTGGGTAACAGATTCACATTTTCATCACTTTTGATGCATCTTGGCAGGTCGCTTTCTATACAGTACGTACTATTTATTTTAATTTTAGAATTCCTATCTGCAACCTGATTCTTCTATTTATTTCTCATTAAAAATTAAAAACAGAATTATACTTTTCTGTGTGTTCTTTATGTACTTGGCATGGTGATAACTCTGGCCAGTAACTTGTTTCTAGACGACTACTGCTACTTATCCTCCTTTCTCACAGTGATATTAGAGGCTCACTGAGGTGATATGTGAAATGTGTACAATCAAATGTACTGTATGACTAAATATAAGATATTCTTTTCATAGTCAGGAATAGGTGTGTTTTCTTCACCAAATACTAGCAGGCAAGTCACAGAGAGCACTGATTTCTGCAAAGTGCAGTTACTTAAGATGGCAGCAAAATCAAAGAATACCACTTTTATAGTATAGTAATATTACATGAGTATATATACTAGCTATCTCAAGGAGACAGTGTTTAACTTTGAACTTTAGTTAGGGCTGCATTTGATAGCATGTCACAGAGAGGACTAGAGGTAGGCAGCCTGGGACTGATGTGGCAGCTCCATGCAGTCAATGTTGTCCCAGGTTCCTCATCTTGGCTCTGGCATACTTCATACCACATGGACTTCATTCTCAATGTCAGCTCGTGGTTACAAGATGGCTGATCCCAAACTTAAGTCTTCCTTCCAGGCAGAAAGAAAGAAAACAGTACAAATGACAAAAGGCAAAGGGATAGCCAAGCTTCTCCTTCAGCTTTCTCCGAAGCCATCCATCCCATTGGCCACAGTGATCTTATGGCTGCTACCCCATCTGCAAGAGGAGCCTGGGAGGAAAGTTTTAACTCGGCACATCGCCACCCTGAGCAAATTTGGGTCTGTCAAACAGGGTAGGGTGGGTATTGACTAGGCAACTTGCAGTATCTGCCATCGATGTAACATGTATGTAATTTTTCTTTTCTTTTAAAATATATTTCTTTATTAATTTCAGAGAGGAATGGAGAAGGAGAGAGAGAGAGAGAAACATCAATGATGAGAGAGAATCATTGATCAGCTGCCTCCTGCACACCCCCTACTGGGGAACGAGCCCACAACCCAGGCATGTGCCCTCGGCCGGAATCGAACCTGGGACCCTTCAATCCGCAGGCTGACGCTCTATCCACTGAGCCAAGCCGGCGAGGGCTGTATGTAATTTTTCATTAGTAATATGACAAATACAATGTTATTTCTCTTAAACCCAAACTAAACTTACTGAATACTATGTCCTTAAACTTCTACCTCGTAGGAAACCAAACTAAACCAGAGGAGACAAATGTAACAGGCTTCTCAAACCTGTTATTTCTCTTGTTCTTTGGGTACTTTTTAGTGCATAGTATCACCCAAGAATTTGAAATCTGCAGACACATAAAACCCCCGCTAATACTGCTTTTAATCCCCAAAGCATTTCTGTGACTTTTTATATATCAGAGGCAGAAATAAAGCATTCCAGGATATGGAGTCCCTTTTCTTCCTTCAGTGAAAGTAAAAAGGATTGCCTCTCACTTCTCCATTGCTACGGCTGACATCATTAGCTAATTAGTTAGCTAATTGACTAATAGTTCAGATCTAGTTAGAAGTACCTGGGCTGCCTCAGTCATTAAAACCTTCTCACTGTGATTTTATGAATTTAAAACATATGCTGTATATATTGAATGCTAGTTCTACCCATTTAAGTCTAATGGAGGGTTAAAGATGGTGATGAATCTTTTCTAAGGAAATGTGTTTCTTCCATTCACTAAATAAATACTCATAAAACTTCTAACTGCTCCGGAACCTTAAAAAAACACACAAAAAACTTAAAGAGCAATTACCCTTAAATGATGTGAAAAGTGCCCTCGCTTTTGCTCAGCGGTTAGAGTGTTGGCCCACAGATCAAAGGGGTTCAATTCCTGGTCAAGGGCTCCATTGCAGGTTCATCCCTGCCCAGGTCGGGGCACACGTGGGAGGCAACCAATCAATGTGTCGCTCTCACTTGGATGTTTTTTTTCTCTCTCTCTTTCTCCTCCTTCCCTCCTACTCTCTCTAAAAGTCAATAGAAAAAATATCCTCAGGTGAGGATTAAAAAAAAAAGTGTGTTTTTTTTTGTTTTCAAAAACTAACAGATTATACCATTTTGCTTAATATATATCAAAGGAAGTCTTACAAGTTTTCTTTCTTAGGGTTTAATTCTCTCTTCGTGTCCAGGAAAATAATACTAAATATAAGAAATCTTTTCAACATGAAGACACTGGGTATTTGGTATGTTTTAGGACTTTGAAAGTAAAATTCAATCATATGGCGTGCGATTTTGTGCCCATGAAAGGTGGTATAGTATACTGGTTAAGGGAGTATGCGCTTGAGCCAAACTGCCAGGTTATTAGCTACGTGACTACAGGCAAATTGCTTAGTTTCTCTGTGTCCCTCAATCTCCTCTTAGGTAAACTGGGGATAACATTAATAAGTACCTCGAAGGATGGTTGTAAGGATTAAATGAATTAATTTCCACAAAGAAGTTAATAAAGTGCTTGGTAATGTGTTAGCAGTCAGAAACAGCCATTATTTAGCCATTAGGAATTCCTCTTTCCGTTGCAATTTAAGGGCTCTCTTCTGGGTCATTTGTACCAGCGAACTCCAAAACGTAGTGTTGTGGTAAGCTTCTCTTAAGATGGTCCCAATCGCCTTAAAACATATATCAAAAAATGCAAGGAGAACTCTTAACATGTTTCCTACTACTTGTAACTTAACAAAATAAAGCAAGCATATGAAACATAATCTTTTATTCTGTGAGAAATGGGCATTAATGGGGCCATTTCAAAAAGGAGTCGGGGCAGCCATTCCAGAGGAACTGCATTGCACCTCTAACTCCTTGCACCTTTGGAATGTTTGAACTGGGCCTAAAGCAACATTGTATCCCAAACAACTGTTTGCCAAGAAAACAGACCTCCTGACTATGAGGACTGATAAAGACATTTTTCAGAATCAGTAAACAGCCATGTATAGCTAAAGAATAACTTAGCTTATTAACACAACTAGAAATTCCTTCTTTCTATTCATGTAATTATTTCTCTTCCTTTTCTCACAAAAACCCTTTGCCTTCTTCACCCGGTAATTGAAACACTATTTGGGTTTCTGCCTGAATCAGTGCTTCTGGAATAGCTATTCTTTGATTTCAAATAAAAGCTCGTTGCTTCTCACTTCAGTTTTTTTGTTTGTTGTTGTTTTTTAAACTTTTAAGTTTAAGAACTTTCTGCAAAACTTTTCAGACAAAAGGTTCAAAACCTATTTCAAAATATTTTGGTCGTGATTTACAGCATGTATCAATCCGATAAAGACATTTTTTTTTTTTAGTTCTTTGTCCACTAAGAGCTCATGGATTCTGAGTATGGGTAAACACACAAGCAAGATTTAATGTATCTCAGACAAAGAGGGAAGTAAATTGTTTTTCTTAAACATGTGAAGCCGCATCCTGTAACATGTGAGATTAATTCTTCTGAGTACCTCGAGGCAGAAAGGCCTATTGGCTTTTTTTTTCTAAAAAAAATCTGAGTCAAATAAACCTCTATCAAGTATTGTTTGAGGTAAATTCATAAAAGGTTGGTATTGTGATCGTTAAATATTATTTAGGAATGAAAGGGACAATTTCAAGTTACTGGATGAGCTGAGTTTATTTTCCAGAGTTTATGCACTATGAAAGGAAGTCTTAAAATCCTTACATACAATACTCTTCCTCAATACATTTATTAAACACATTTAAACCCATGACATGCATTACTTCTAAGAAATCCACTCAGTGGTTCTCAACCTTCCTAATGCCGCGACCCTTTAATACAGTTCCTCATGTTGTGGTGACCCCTAATTTCATTGTTACCAATTGAACATAATTAAAGCATAGTGATTAATCACAAAAACTATATGTAATTATATGTGTTTTCCGATGGTCTTAGGCGACTCCCCTGTGAAAGGGTCGTTTGACCCCCAAGGGGGTCGCGACCCACAGGTTGAGAACCACTGCTTTAAATACTTCAGAGCGAATCTTTTCATCTGCGGGGGTGTCATTAGCAAAGGGCCTCGGGCGCTGGGCTGGCGAGGAGCCCTGGAAAGACAGGGGAGGGCAGGAAGGTGGAGCCGGCGTCCTCCTGGGTCTGGGCTCGTGCGCGTGGACTAGATCGTGGAAGAGGAAAGGTGGACACGGGCATTTGGTGGGTCCTGGTTTGCTCAAGATGGAATCGGGGCTCGCGGGCTCGTCCCCACGGTGAATGGAGCGCTCCGCGTCCCTCCCGGTGCCTCCTCCCGGGGCGCAGGGGCGCAGGAAGGAGGTGGCGGGCGA
>NW_006299705.1:2269905-2279003 GCF_000327345.1 Myotis davidii | reverse complement strand
GGGGAAGGGGCGGAGGGAGAAGAGGGGGCGTGAGGCGTCCAGGTGCGCCGGCGCCACCATTTTGTGGGGGATGGATGCCTCCTTCTTCCTCCGCTCGCCCCGGAGGCGTTCCGGGCCGGCGGTGCCTGCGGAGCCCCCTCCCCTGCAGCCCCCCGACCGGGCGCCTCTCCGCTCGCGCGGATCCCGGGCTCGGGGGCACCCGACCTGCTCAGGTGCGGAGCCGAGGCTTTTCGGCGCCGCCCGCGCGGAGGCGGCCTCCCGAGATGCTCCGACCCCTCCCAGACCCGTAGCTGGGCTGCGTGTGGCTTCTCCAGAAGGCAGCTCGCTGCAAGGCTGTCTGATTCTTAGCTGCCCCTGGCCGCGTTTCCAGGCCTGTGCCCCGGGAGAGCCGATGGAGTGTTCAGGGCCCGGGGGTCTAGGGATCTGCCTACACTCACGCCCAGGATCGTCCTTTGGGAGAAATGACGAGGCGTCGGATTCGCTTTCCAGCTTCTGGAAAGTGGGGTGGGTGCCTCACAAGGAGGAGATTTGGGGGTAACCACCTGATGCCTGCCCCTCCCCCCTCTCAGGGGGATCCTTTCAAAACCCCCATGGAAATGCTCACGTGGGAGGGTTTTGGAGGGCATTGGGCTGCCAGGAAGGGAAAGTTGTAGTTATGATTCTGAACTGTGGCACCGTTGGTCATTTTCAAGGTTCCTGAGAATTTGGCAATTCCTGTTTTAATTTAGGTCGTACATGTAAGTACCTCTAGCGGATTATGGTCGTGCCATTGTGTTTTACCACAGCATCACAGACAGGGATTAAAAGCTGGAATGGTGGCTGTTGCGTAATACTCGTATCTGGGCCCTGGAAGGAGTTCACCGAAATGGATCTGGGTTTGATGAGTGTACCCTCGGCTTGCACATCTTTATTTATTGCACGTAAGATGTGCAGGTAATCTTTGCAAACAATGTTTTGTTTTCCTCCTACAAGAGGAAATATTTTTAGTGACTAATGTGTACCAGACTGAGGTGTGTGTGTGTGTGTGTGTGTGTGTGTGTGTGTGTGTTTTAATGGAGGGTAAGGGGGAGAGGACCAGGAAATGAGATGGTGAGAGGAACCTGGGAAGTCTATTTGTGAAGACTTCCAGCGCAAACAAAGATAAAACATCACAGTCTTTCACAGAAAGCTTGTAGCTGATACATTGTATTACTCTCTTTGAATTTATGTTGAGGATTGGTTTAGGGAATT
Organism: Myotis davidii; assembly: GCF_000327345.1. Taxonomy (NCBI): domain Eukaryota; kingdom Metazoa; phylum Chordata; class Mammalia; order Chiroptera; family Vespertilionidae; genus Myotis; species Myotis davidii. Next base: position 2,277,773 of record NW_006299705.1, on the reverse strand, counting down.
TAGAAATATCATCTAGGAGTAGCAACATTATCCTGCTGCATGAGTAATTATAACCTAAAATGCTTTACCTGTGGGCTTTAGATTCTAAAAAGTTCTGAATTAGTTTGACCTTTGAAATAGGAGTCGAATCATTATAAATGGCATCGTTTCTTTAATAAAGGTACAAAATACATCAAACAAAGGGCTTAACTGACTTGGAGAAAACAAAATATTTATAATTAGAAGCTTTTGAGAGTAAAATTTTAATGTTACCCTCCTAATTAAATTACTGTAAACTTCTTTTCTGATTAGTTGAAGACTCTTCCACTGTTTCTTTTGCGAACAAAGTGATTCATGTCATGTACCATCCTTCGAAGAAATGTTATGCCTCTCATTAATGACATGCTTGTTCTGTGGGAAGAATTATGGAGGTGAAAGGGGTCTTGCACATTGAGAGATGAGTCATGTTTTAGGGAATTTCAGTAAGCAGAGATTGTCTGCTACAGCCTGAAGATGCCCTGGTTGGACCTATCTTTACCATAGCTTGAGATTTTGAGCATTGTTTTTCCAGTGGTTGAGAAATTGAAAAGAAAAAAAATCTCTAACATTTTTATCCATTAGCACCTATCTACATAACCCTTTTAAGCCTTATGTGTGTTATGTTCAGTCATCTGCCTAAAAATGCAAAAAGATTTACTTTTTAAAGGTGAGAACATGAGAGGATTGAGTATTAGGGCAGATGTTTGAAAAATAGCAAGGATTCTGTAGAAGGAACTGTTGATTAGGTAAGGAGGTAAACAAAATCTTCATGTTTCTATTCATTTCTAAGATTTTTTAATTCTAAATTGAAAAAAGAAGTTGCATGATTGTATTTAAGGTGATTTTTTTTTTTTTGCAGGTCATTAGACTCTGATCCTTTGTATATTTAACCCTGAAATTAAGTTCTAAATTTGGTATGCTTCATTGGTAGTAAAGGTATTTTACAATTCTTTCCAACAACAATGAAATTACTGAGGGTTGAATTTATTAAGGATAAGGTGTGATGATTTAAAAAGAATCAGGGAAAAGCTGATCATTTGCTAAAGACATCATACCATAATTATTAGACTCGTTGAATTTTAAAGCTGCTATGTGAGACTTTATACCGGATTTATCTGCTCTGTAGGAGGGATCTACTCATCTAGCCCAACCCATTCTTTGGGCCAGAAAGTTTGTGACTTACCATATACTTTGTTTTTGTAAAAAGAATGTCACTTTAGTTGCCACTTCCACCAATAAATGTTAGTTTTAGGCTACACAAAAGGTAGCTTTCATTTATTCAATAAGCATGGAGTGTCTGTAGTATGTATGGGGCACAAAAACAAATAGACCCCATCCTCATGGAGTTTATAGTTTAGTAAAGTATCGTGAATTAAAATGTTAAAGATTCCATAAAATATAAGTGCACAAAGGTTTTTGTAAATATGAATTGGGAATAAATTCATTTAGTAAATCTTACTTTTTTTTTTTTTAACAAAGTGCCAGGTTGCATTGTTGGGGGGCTGGGGGCTACATTTATGGTTTGTGCAGAGGAGAGGGTTCAGTTGCTGAAATAAACTGAGTTGGGGGGGAAACTACTAAGAAGTAGGATTGGGAGAGAGTGTTGTCCAAGGAAGGAGAGGAGCTTTGAAGCAGCAGAAAGTGGTCAGTTTGGGCTGACCTGTCAAGATGCGAGGGGAGGGGGTGAGAATGAAAATAATACATTGAGAGGTTATTGGAGGCCTGATGAGAGTGATAATGGTGTAGTAATCAGAGAAGAATCCCATTTAGAAACAAATAGGAACAGAGCAAAAGTCAATACATTTGACTCTTTGTTACACTATAATTGATAAAGTAGTAAGTGGTACTAATCAGGAATTTGAGAGTCTAAAATCTTTTACACATATAGGGCCAGTGTTTTCAAGTTTGGATCGGATCCTGATATTCCTGATGGACTGATTTTGATTATTAAATTAACAGTAGTTGTTCAAAGTCAGTGTAGTTTCACAATTCAAGCCAAATAGACATAACATAGGTTTGAACCCTAGCTTTTGTAGCTGCCTGACTTCTAAGGTAATTAATCTCTCTGGGCCTCAGTTTCCTTCCTCCTTTGTAAAAGAGTAGTTGATCCTTGAACAACACAGGTTTGAACTAAGAGAATCTACTTTTTTTTTTTGTAAATACCTATACTGTTTTTGATTGGCATTTGGAAATCAAGGATGCAAATCAAGACCGTATACATTGTCTGCACACCACTTTATTAGGGGACTGCTCATGGTTCATATCACGTTTAGTATCATCTGAATTTCAAGGTTTTCTTTGTCTCTGTCCTTCAGTAATGGATACTTTAAAAACTATAATGCCATTTAGTGGATTCATTTTTTTCCTTAGCTGTATTTTATACTAATCTCTCCAATAAATATTTGGTGGGCATTTTACTTTGTCAGTTTTTATGTTTCTCTTTTATTTTTTAACTTTAAAACAATCGGCTTTGTATTTATTGTAGAGTAACCATTTAACAATGCTGAAGAAAATGGATCATAGTGATTAGAACAGGCATCTAAAGTCTAAACAGAGGATATTGCAAAATATTATTTAAAATATGTTTTTATTGACTTTAGAGAGAGAGGAAGAGAGTGGGAGAGAGATAGAAACATTGTTGAGAGAGAAACATCAATCAAGCTGCTTCCTTCATGCCCCCTATTGGGAATTGAGCCCACAACCCAGCATACATCCTGATCAGGAATCAAACCAGTGGTGACCTCTTGATGCATGGGATGACACTCAAACAACTGAGCACACTGGCCGGATGGATATTGCAAGACTTAAAAATCTAACTCCTAAGGTTGATATATTGTGTGATAATTGTATAGTTAGATGCATCATGGATTTCCTGACCTGGGAAACTGACCAGCAGGTTAAATCCCTCGCTAGACAGATTGGTTAGGGTTAGAGCCTGACTGCCACATACTAGCTGAGTGAACTTGGGTAACTCATTTAACCTCTCCACACCCAAGGCTCCTCATTGTGAGAACGTGTTTAGGAATGCCTGCCTCAGCCCTGCTGCTGTTCTCAGTTGGTTGAGCATCGTCCCGTACACCGAAAGGTTGCGAGTTCAATTCCTGGTCAGGGCGCATGCCCAGGTTGCAGGTCCAATCCCTAGTAGAGAGTGTGCAAGAGGCAGCCAATCAATGTTTCTCCCATATTGATGTTTCTCTTTCTTTCTCTCTCTCTCTCTCTCTCTCAAAATCAATCCTATATAATAAAACCCTAATATGCAAATCGACTGAACAGTGGAACGACTGGTTGCTATGACGTGCATTGATCACCAGGGGGCAAATGCTCAATGTAGGAGCTTCCCCCTGGTGGCCAGTGTGCTCCCACAGGGGAGCGCCACTCAGCCAGAAGCCGGGCTAATAGCTGGCGAGTACAGTGGTGGCGGTGGGAGCCTCTCCCACCTCCACTGCAGACAGGCGGTAAGGACCGAGGGGTCCTGGAATGTGAGAGCCCCGGACTATGAGAGGGATGTCTGCCTGCTGGCTTAGGCCCATGGGGTTTGGGCCTAAGCAGGCAGCTGGACATCCCTCAAGGGGTCTCTGACTGCGAGAGGAGGGCACAGGCTGGGCTGAAAGTCCCCCACACCCCCCAGTGAATGAATCTGTGCACTGGGCCTCTAGTAAAAATATAAGAAAAAAAGAATACCTGCCTTATATGGTCATTTTGAAGACTAAATGAGATAATATTGTAGAACTAGAGGCCCAGTGCACGGATTCGTTCACTGGGGGTGTGGAGGGGGGATTTCAGCCCAGCCTGTGCCCTCTCGCAGTCAGGGACCCCTTGGGGGATGTCTGCCTGCCTGCTTAGGCCCAATCCCCCTTGGGCCTAAGCTAGCAGGCAGACATCCCTCTCGTAGTCCAGGACCCCTTGCCCCTTACCCCCGTCTGCAGTGGAGGTGGGAGAGGCTCACGCCACCATCACTGTACTCGCCAGCCGTTAGCCCGGCTTCTGGCTGAGCGGCACTCTCCCCGTGGGAGCACACTGACCACCAGGGGGAAGCTCCTGTATTGAGCATCTGCCCCTGGTGATCAGTGCACGTCATAGCGACCAGTCGTTCCACTGTTCAGTCAATTTGCATATTAGGGTTTTATTATATAGGATGCTGAGCATAATACCTAGTGCAAGTTAATCCAGGAAAAAATGGTGTCATAAAACATACTGAGTTTTAAAAAACGATTATAAATTAATTTTTGATGATACCACCTCTTTGTAAATTCTTTAAGTGTAGACACATAAGTTATTTTAATTTTTGATGATACCACCTCTTTGTAAATTACTTCTTCAAGTGTAGACACATAAGTTACTAGTAAGGAGAGACATCAGAGATCTTTTGACACATCCCTACTTTTTATATGTTTGGAAAAAATGAATTATGCTTCCCTGGAGTCTGAGCCTGGTAGGGGAGAAAGATGAAGAAAAATAAGTTGTATTGTCATGTTAAGTATATTAAAAGAAGTATGCACAAGATATTTATCTTAAGAGCTTCTCAGCTTGTCTCCTGTCAGTTCTTCCTATTAATACATCCTACACACTGTTGGTTAAATTGTCTGAAAACATAGCATTAGGATTTAATTCCTTAAATTGAATCCTACTTGAGTATCAAATAAAGTCCCAACTCTTAGTTTGTGTTCTTGATCTTTTTAATTGAATTTATTGGAGTGACATTGGTTCGTAAAACTATACTGTTTTATTGGCCTTTAATTTTCTGTCCTCAGTTTATTGTCCTAGCATCCCTTCCACTACTTATCTTCACATACTGCTCCTAATTCTCTTGGTAAATCCAACTACTTGCCATTCTCAGCATGCTTTCTGGCTTTCGTTTAGCATATTCTTTCTTTTTAGAGGGCCTTCTCTATCTCTTCCTGTTGAGAGACAGTCCATTGCTTTTCATCTAGCAGCAGAACTTTACGTGTCTTTCATCCGTGGCAGTGCTTCCTTCTAGCAACAGTGTGTGGTTTTATTTATTTCCCATCACCATTTATCCCCCCTGTACCCTCACCCACCAAATCCCCACCCTCACCCCATCAGTCACCATACTGTTGCCAGGTCCATGAGTTCTTTCTCGTTTTTTCTCTTCTGCTCAATCACTCCACCCACCCCCAACCCTCACCATACAAATTTTTGTTCTGTCATGCATTATTTATTCATTTGCTTAGTAAATATGTATTGAAGTCAGATAAGAAGGGCATTACTGCTGCCAATGAGAGGCAAGAAAAGAATTTTACTTGATCTGGGTAAGCAAACCCACCTGAGTTTGCAAGAGCAAGTGTATGGGGCCACAGCTGGAAGTGCAGAGTTGGAGTGGACCTGAAAGGAAAGAGAATGGCTAGCCAGTGGTCGGCAAACTGCGGCTCGCGAGCCACATGTGGCTCGCGAGCCGCAGTTTGCCGACCACTGGGCTAGCCTGTGGATCAGAGGCTGCTGTTTTTCCAGTTGATATGATACCGGCAGCTCTTGGTTACACGTCTTAGTTGTGTAGTGAAAATATTAGGGAATATTTCCTAAACATTATGTGAAAATTAAGCACCAAGTTTTGTTTTGTTTTTGCTTTGTTTTGAACTAGATGAATTTCCTTTAAAACAAAAACATCAGTTTTTCTTCAGGGTTCTAAAAGAGACAAGCCTCTGTGATACTGTGTGTTAAAATTATCCTATATCCTATATAATAAACAGCCAATATGCAAATTGACCAAATGGCAGAATGACCAGTTGCTATGATATACACTGACCACCAGGAAGCAGATGCTCAACACGAGAGCTGCCCCCTCGTGGTCAGTGCACCAGAAGCTATGGGGAGCGGGCCTGAACCAAGGGCTCCTGGACTGCGAGAGAGCACAGGCCAGGCTGAGAGCCCCTGCTGAGTGCCAGAATATTGTGCACTGGGCCACTAGTCTATAATTGCATATTGTTTAGACTGCTGTATCCTTGAAGTTTACTGTATCAAACCCATGTTAACTTTAATAAAACACTATAAAATCAGATCTATTATATGATGAGCCAAGTTAAAAAAAATAATGAATTTTAGATCGTCTAATCTTGAAATGGACAAAATTTTATGGTGTATTCATCTAAATAGTTCTTAGTTTGGCTTTCCTGTGTTTGTAAACTGCTTCTGTAGGATTATGAACAGTGTTCAGTAATCTGGGTCATGAAGTACATATAGCACTGTTGGCTCAGTGATGGTTACTTCAAAAGATGGTTTGGGCTTCTACTTGAAATAAAAATAGACAGCAGGTATGAACCCCATTTAACTTTTTGCTCCATTACCCATAAACTTGTAGGCAATCCTTAGCCATATGTAGTCAGATCTTTTTCATTTCCCAGAAGACCAAAAGGATTTTTGAGCAGTGTTGAGCCCATCTGAGATTTAATCATCGTAGCAGTCTGTTCCAGAAGTGGTTTCATTTTTGTTGTACTAAAAAACTCAGCTGTGAATGGGGAGAAGGATTAATCTAAGATTTAGGGCCTTGTGTAGGATAGGGATAGAGGAAGTAAGAAGCTTAAGTAAGACAGAGATCAGTTGACCTGACGTAGTACAGGAGCTAGGTTAGTTAAGGAAGAAATGATGTTAGGGAGAAAAGAAAAGGGAAGAATCAGAAGAATCATAATAAGGTTCAGAAACAGGGTTTTTGTGTACAAGGTTGAGAGCATTGATGATTATGTTGCCTGGATACCTAACCTATTTTCTTTGTTGGGGAAGCAATCAGGAGAGGTAAGATCATGACTTGGATTGGTTGAGATAATTATTTGTTTTCTAAGAACTTTTTCAGCTCTAACATTGCCAGATTTTTTAAATCTAACCTTTCCCCTAAAACTCTTAAATAATAGCAATAATGTATAAGAATCTTGAAATAATTTAGTTATTGAACTTATATGTTCCCCCTTTTTAAGAGTACAGTTGACATCTAGTAATTAACATCACATAGGGAACGAATCACAATGATAGGAATTATTTTTCTAATTTGTTTTCATATTTTCTTGTTAAGTGTAGTAATTCTGCCCTGTCCTGGCCCATTTGGCTCAGGTGGAGCGTCGTCCTGCGGACCTAAGGGTCTCGGGTTCGATTCCTGGTCAAGGGCACATACCTTGTACCTCGGTGGCAGGCTCCCCAGCCCTGGTGAGGCCTTATGCAGGAGGTAACCAATTGTTGTATCTCTCTCTCATCCATGTTTCTCTCTATCTCTCCCCACCTTCTCCTCTTCCACTCTCTTTGGAAATCAGTGGAAAAAATACCCTCTGGTGAGGGTTAAATAAAATAGTCATTCTTTCAAATAGTTATATAATTTTTCAGGAAAAGTGAAATTATTAAAAGATGGATGTAAAATAGCTGTATGTCCTCTTAGAACTCTTACATAAGGAAGCGGTCTGAGTATGTTTTTATATAAGTTAGCCAGGATTAATGAGCATACGCTTTACTTAATTAATTAATTTGGACACTTTTTACACTTCATTGTCTATTCTGTATACATTTTCGATGAGTTCACTGAAGGCAACCTTAAGCTTTCTCATTCATGTAGAATCTAGTTAGGCCTTTTGGTTTATCTCGTGGGCAGAGAATAAAATGCTTGACAAAATTTGACCTGACAGCTTTACAGTTATGTAACATAGAATACAAGCTTAACAACAACAAAAAAGGAGGAGAAGCATGTGATTTACCATAGCAACACAATTTTCTCCAGGGCTTGATAACCCTTCTCTGGCCTCTTTAAACTATAGCAGAACCACCATAGGGCTAGTAATTTATGCACTCTTAAGTTAATCAATATTTAATTTTATTGTCTAAAGTTTTACATACTAGTATGTCTCCTTTTTCCC
>NW_006299705.1:2267555-2268518 GCF_000327345.1 Myotis davidii | reverse complement strand
GTATAGGTCTTTTAGGTCCTTGGTTAAGTTTATTCCTAGGTATCTTAATTTTTTTGGTGCAATGGTAAATGGGATGTTTTTTTCATTTCTCTTTCTGTGAGTTCATTGTCTTCTATCTATATATATAAAAGCCTAAGCGACCATCGCAACCAAACCAACCGAACGGACGACCAAACAGGCTGCATGGGGCAACCAGTCCAGCAGGGGGGTTAGTGAGGGCCAACCAAATGACTGAGCAGCAGGCTGCGTGAGATGACCAGGTTGGCAGGGGGGCAGTGAGGGGCAACCAAACCACTGAACAGAAGGCTGCATGGGGCGACCAGGCCAGCCGGTGGGGCAGTTAGGGTGACCACGCTGACAAGGGAAAACAGTGAGGGGCGACCAGGCTGGCAGAGGGGGCAGTGAGGGACAATCAGGCAGGCAGACAGGTGAGCAGTTAGGAGCCAGTGGTCCCAGATTGTGAGAGGGATGTCCAACTGTCGGTATAGGCTTTTGATCCCCGGGATCAGGCCTAAACCGGCAGTCAGACATCCCCCGAGGGGTCCCGGATTGGAGAGGGTGCAGGCTGAGCTGAGGGAACCCCTCCCCCCACCCTTCACCCGTGCATGAATTTCGTGCACCAGGCCTCTAGTTGGTGCATAGATTTCTGGGTGTTAATTTTGTATCCTGCTACGTTGCCAAATTCAGTTATTAAGCCTAGTAGTTTTTTGATGGAGTCTTTGGGGTTTTCTATGTATAGTATTGTGTCATCTGCAAACAAGGAGAGCTTTACTTCTTTTCTGGTTTGAATGCCTTTTATTTCTTCTTGTCTGATTGCTATGGCTAGCACTTCCAGTTCTATATCAAACAGGAGTGGTGAAAGTGGGCATCCCTGTCTTGTTCCCATTCTTAGGGGAAATGAATTTAGTTTTGCCCATTGAGTATAATGTTGGCTGTAAGTTTGTCATATAAGTCTTTTATTAT
>NW_006299705.1:2260628-2265315 GCF_000327345.1 Myotis davidii | reverse complement strand
AATTTTTCTTTGTTCTCCCTTTAATTTATATGGATTTTTTGACTTTTATTGCTTTTAATTAAAATCTGAAATTGAAACAGTTATTTTGTAGTGTATATAAATCAATTAAGCATGATAAAATTTACATCTATACTTAGGGAGTTGTTAGAAGAAAGATCATATATAATTTCAAGGAATTTTTTTTTAATATATTTTATTGATTTTTTACAGAGAGGAAGGGAGAGAGAGAGAGAGAGAGAGTCAGAAACATCGATGAGAGAGAGACATCGATTAGCTGCCTCCTGCACATCCCCTACTGGGGATGTGCCCGCAACCCAGGTACATGCCCTTGACCGGAATCGAACCTGGGACCTTTCAGTCTGCAGGCCGACGCTCTATCCACTGAGCCAAACCGGTTTCGGCTTTTAACCAATATTTTAAAAAATAAACAATTACTAATATTTAGAGGTAAAAAGGTCCTTATTTACTTACTTTTTTATCCTCACCTGATGATATATTTATTGATTTTGGAGTAAGGGAGAGAGAGAGAGGGAATGGGAGAGGGAGAAAGAGATATCAGTTTCCTCTCATATGCACCCTGACCAGGGATCAAATCTGAAACCTAGGCATGTGCTCTGACCAGGAAACAAACTGTGGTGTACTGGAGGATGCTCCAACCAACTGAGCTACCCAGCCGAGCAGCTGTCAAACTGTATTCAGAAATAACAACTTCTAACTAAGTAAAGTCCCCCCCCCCATAATGTTCTTTATGCAAATTTCAGAATATTTAAATTGTTGGATTCAGGAACACAGGATATGGTTTCATTTTGTTTTATATATGTCTCTCTCTCTCTCTCTCTCTATATATATATATGAATAATCTTATGTGTAAGAATAATCTTTGACTAAACCTAGAAGTGATTATTTTTCTATTCAAAAGTCTCAGTTTAAGAATGAAAGATAATGAATTTTTGTTTTACATTTTAATTAATTTAGTCATACTGTATTTGCCTTTAGTCTTATGGTAAGCAATCCCGTAGATAGTAATGTTTTCTAAAGTGTGCTGACATACTATTGGTGATTTAGGAGAGGGCTTTAAGTTGTATTCAGGTGAACATTTAAATTATGATACTTAGAAATCATAAGGCTGATTAGGAAAATGTATTATCTAAGATATCAAATTGGTGGTTTTATAGGTTTTATAGTTTAAAGTGAATGAAAAACTTTTTTTAAAGTGAGTTGAGATTCTGATAGAGGCTACAACATGGATGAAGCTTGAAATAAGTGAAATAAGGCAGAAATACTAGTAAAAAAGACAATTATTGTGATAACACTTACGAGATTACTAGAATAGGCAAATTCATGGATACAGAAAGAATGGTGGTTATCAGGGACTAGGGGGAATAGGTACATAGTTCTGGAAAGGGAGAGTGGTGAAGGTTGTATAACAGTGTGAATATTCTTACTGCCACTGAACTGTAAACTTACAAAGGGTTAAAATGGTAAATGTTATGTGTATACTAGAGGTCTAGGGTGCACAAAATTCGTGCACTCGGGGTAGGAGGGGTCCCTCTGCCTGGCCTGCACCCTCTCGCAGTCAGTCGGACAGCCTTGGCGCTGCCATGGAGGCAGGAGAGGCTCCTGCCACCGCTGCTGTGCTCGCCAGCTGTGAGCTCCGCTTCTGGGTGAGCGGTGCTCACCCTGTGGGAGCACTGACCACCAGAGGCAGCTCCTGTGTTGAGCATCTGCCCCCTGGTGGTCAGTGCACGTCGTAGGTGACTGGTCATTCTGCCATTAGGTCGATTTGCATATTAGCTTTATTATATAGGATTTTACCAAATTAAAAGGGGGGGATGGGATGAGAGGTGTGCACTTAAAAAAGTGAATTGAGGCCGAACCGGTTTGGCTCAGTGGATAGAGCGTCGGCCTGCGAACTCAAGGGTTCCAGGTTCGATTCCGGTCAAGGGCATGTACCTTGGTTGCAGGCACATCCCCACTGCGGAGCGTGCAGAAGGCAGCCTATCGATGTTTCTCTCTCATCGATGTTTCTGACTCTCTGTCCCTCTCCCTTCTTCTCTGTAAAAAATCAATAAAATATAAAAAAAAAGTGAATTGAGGAACATACATATTACGTAGTGATATAGACACTTGACACACTGGAAACATTTTGATGGTGGTATGCAGATAATTGAAGTTCAGCCAACACTAGGATAGAGGAAGGATCAATGGCTTAGGGACACATGGCCTGTGTTCCAGTCTCGCACTGCCACAAACTAGCAGGACGGGTCAGACATAGTTAAAGCATGTTTGGTAAGGAATCATGACACCCCTGCCTATTCACAACCATTCTCTTATTCTGGGCTATACTGCTAGGCCCTTTATTCAATATGAATAAAACTAAAACTAAAAAATAAGACTAAAAAAAAAGAAAAGAAAATGCTATTTAAACATGATAGTATTTAAAATCTTTTAAGGACCATGTTGTGGTAACAGTCGGTGAAAAGAAAATGACCCATCAATTTGCTATTCTATCAGGCTCCTTTTCCTTATATGTCCATTTTGTATTCTTTGTCTAGAATGCCATATTATATCTTTATGTGATTGTAATCAACAATGCTTTTGTATACCAAATTTTTGGCAGGCCTCATATGTTAATTTATATTTTATCCTTCAGGGCAGGGGTATATGGCCCTTGAAATCATTTGGTTTGGCCCTGCCAAGGCATTAGGGGTGAGTTAATTAAATATTTGACCAAATATAGCAGGCTAATTTTTAAGTTGATAATTTTGTATGATCCAGGAATGACGTTATAAATATCCAAATGGCTCTTGGCAGAAACAGGTTCCCCACCCCTGCTTTAACTCACAATTACTCTTAGCAAATGAAATGTTTAAATGTGTTTCATTCCTACCTTGTTTTGGTAGCTAATATTCAAGAGAGTCTTTCGAGTTGGTTTAAGGAGAATACTGTGATATTAATCCTTCTTGAGCTTCATCTAGTCAATAGTAGGGTATATTTTAATGCTCTTAATTTTTACTTAGACACAAAGCTGGGATCTTGTTGTCTATAAGAGAGGAAAACAGTTAACTAGTGTCCATCTAGTCAATAGTAGGGTATATTTTAATGCTCTTAATTTTTACTTAGACACAAAGCTGGGATCTTGTTGCCTATAAGAGAGGAAAACAGTTAATTAGACACAAAGCTGGGATCTTGTTGTCTATAAGAAAAAAAAACAGTTAACTTATGCTTTTTTCATCTGCTGTTGACCATTTGTTTTTGGTTTCATCTAAAATTTTAATCTTCATTAGAATTGTTGGATCTGACTAGAACATAATGTTCTATTTCCTTAGTTTGCTTTTGAATATTGACTTTGATAGAGATATAAAGATTTGCCCAAAATAACAAATAAGCTTCATAATAGAGCTCTGCTGGTTTATTTTGATACTTTTCTAACTATAACATCTGATTTACATAAGCTCCTGGTTGATCTCTCTTGAAAGTCATAGTTGCTGTTTTTTTCTTTTTCTTTTTATAAGTTGCCTGGAAATCCTGTGGTATTGCTTTTATAAATGTTTCACAAATTTTTCTTACTTTCTCCATTTATTTAGACATTTATATTTTCTAATAGATGGGCTGTTTTTGTGTGTTCTATTTCTAGGTTTTTATTTTAAACAATTTAAAAATCAATTTGATTAAAATATATATTTGTATAAAATTAGTGTCCCAATCATATACACCACGTTTTAAAGTCTTTAGGACCAGGATTTCAGATTATGGTAAAAAATAAGTTTCTCATTATCATCATATATTGAAAATTCAGAAAAATATATTTAACCCTAGCCAGGTAGTTCAGTTGTTTGGAGCATTGTCCTGTATACCAAAAAGTTGTGGATTCGATCCTTGGTCGGGGCATGTACAGGAAGCAACTGATCAATGTTTGTCTCACACATAGATGTTTCTCTCCCCCCCCTCCCTTTCCTCGCTCACTAAAATTAATCAGTAAAAACATATCCTTGTTTGAAGATTTAAAAAATAAATTAAAAAAAATTTTTTTAAAAATATATATTCAACTATATGTAGCTATTATATGTCCTATCTTTTACATGTTTATCTCATATTTTCATTAGATTTTCAGCTTTTTTACCTACTAATATATTTGTTGTGATAAAAAAGATTTGATGTGATAAAATGCTTCTCTGAAGAATTACTTCAGAGAAAAGTAATTTTTATTTTCTCAGTTTTCTTCTGCCTTTTCCCTTTATTATTTTTTAAATCGAGATTGAAGAGATTATTGACAAATACAGCAGTTGGGCTCTGCTGTTTTTATTTTGGGTAAATATAAAATAGGGAATTTTTTTTCTTTTTTTTTTAATTTTATTTTTTATTACAAAGGGTATTACATATGTGTCCATTTTTCCCCCCCGCCCTAGACAGTCCCCTAGCCTCCTCATTCCCCAGTGTCTTATGTCCATTGGTTATGCTTATATGCATGCATACAAGTCCTTTGGTTGATCTCTTACCCCCTACCTCCCGCCCCCGAACCCTCCCCGTCATTTTGTTGATTGTTTCCTTTGCTATGCAAAAAACTCTTTAGATTGATGTAGACACATTTGTTTATTTTTTCTTTTGTATCCCTTACCCAAGGAGATATATCAAAAAATATTGCTACAAGAAATGACTGAGATTTTACTGCCTATGTTTTCTTCAC
>NW_006299705.1:2240860-2257602 GCF_000327345.1 Myotis davidii | reverse complement strand
ATGTTTACCAGGGTTATATCTTCTTGTTGTATTGATCCCTTTAGTATTATGAAGTGGCCTTCCCTATCTCTTGTTATGGCCTTCACTTTGAGGTCTATTTTGTCCGATATAAGTATTGCTACCCCAGCTTTCTTTTCCTTTCCATTTGCCTGAAAGATATTTTTCCATCCTTTCACTTTCAGTCTGTGTGAGTCCTTTCTAATGAGGTGGGTTTCTTGTAGACAGCAGATATATGGGTCATGTTTTTTTATCCATTCAGCCACTTGATGTCTTTTGTTTGGAGCATTTAGTCCGTTTACGTTTAAGGTTATTATTGAAAGGTACTTGTTTGTAGCCATGAAATAGGGAATTTTTATAACAAGTTAATCTATTTTACTTTATTTCTCCTTTAAGACCTATGTAGCTCAGACTTTGATATAGAGCATATGTTTATTTTTTATTTAACTTTTTGTCATGGAAATTTTCAAGAGTACCCAAATCAGAATCCTCTCTACAGTGCATCTGATCAGTATGTCTCTTAAGTGTCTTTTAATTTACAATAGTTCCCACTCTTTAAACTCCATGCTGTATATGTATTGAAGAAACGGTTATTCTAAATTTGACTGGCTGTATATTTAAGATGTGATTTCACATGATTGATGGCTTCATTAGATTTCGGTTTGATTTTTCTTTTTGTATCTCATCAAGATGCATATTTCTGCTTAGCTTACTTTTTTTTTTTAATCCTCACCCAAGGACATTTTTCCATTGATTTTTAGAGAGTGGAAGGGAGAGGGAAAGACAGAGAAACATTGATGTGAGAGAAACACATAGATTGGTTGCCTCCTGTGTGAGCCCTGACCAGGGCCCGGCCGGGGAGGAGCCTGCAAAAGAGGTACATGACCTTGACCAGAATTGAACCTTGGACCCTTTGGTCCCCAGGCTGATGCTCTATCCACTGTAAATGGGGTCTTTTACCTATTTTTACTTCATTTTTTCCATTCCTGATTTCTTCTCACTAGTTATTATTGTATATATGAGGGCTTAATTTCTGTGTGTAACTATATCCTGTTTTAGTATATTTTCTTACTGTTTGGAATAGTTTTTCCATTGATTCTTTTGTGTTTTTCAATTAAATATATTATTTGCAAATTGAGGTAGAGATAGTTCCTTCCACATACACCCATACCCAGTTGTTATGCCTCTAGGCCAAGTACCTATATAATGTTATACAGGGTAGAGTCATTTTTCCTGACTTTAGTGGTAAAGTGTTTAGTGTTTCCTCACTAAAGTGCTGGCTTTTTTTTTTTTTTTAACAGCTCTATGTATGAGAGGTAGAATTTACATATTGCGACATTTACCTATTGCTATTGTATAATTCAGTGATTAATTTATTTATTTTTTAGTAAATTTATATGGTGGAGCATCCATCACTACGATACAGTTATAGAACATTTCTATTCCAAAAAGTTCCCTTTTGTCCTTTTATAGTGACTTATAATGTTGGCAGGTGTATGAGGATATATTTATGTGAGTGTACGTATATGCAAATATGTATATCCTATGCCTGTATAAATACGTTTATATCATTTAAAGAATTACTATTGCCCTAACTGGTTTGGCTCAGTGGATAGAGCATCAGCCTGCGGACTGAAGGGTCCCAGGTTCCATTCCAGTCAAGGGCATGTACCTTGGTTGCGGGCACATTCCCGGTGGGCAGTGTGCAGGAGGCAGCTGATCGATGTTTCTCTCTCATCGATGTTTCTAACTCTCTATTCCCTCTCCCTTCTTCTCTGTAAAAAGTCAATAAAATATTTTTTTTAAAAAAAGAATTACTATTAATTCTTATTTTATTTTTAATTCAGATGAATAATGTTTAAAAGTTTTCTTTTGATGTACATTGTTAAATCAGCAGGCCAAGATGTAGTCTGACATGGTATAATGAAGAACTCTTTATAATAAAATATTACAATATAAAGTTTTTCTATGAGAAAAGGAAGCTAGCATTTCATATTCTGAAACATTTTTGTCCCATGTTGTTTGTTAAAGAGGATGGCATTCCCTGTGGATATGCTGGATAATTGCAGTCACGAGGAACTGGAAAATTCTGCTGAAGATTATATGTCAGATCTAAGGTGTGGAGACCCTGAAAATCCTGAGTGTTTTTCTCTTCTCAATATAACGGTAAGGTGTTCTGCAGTGCTTTTTATGAGTCTTTTCAGTTGAGTTCATACATGCAATTAATATCCTTTTATTTTTTTGTCATTTTAAAGTGTTAACTAAACTTTTAAAATTTGTATGAGAAGACATCAGTAAAATGCATAAATATTGGTTGGTTAGAATAGTAACATGACCAGGTTTTAAAAAGAAACTCTACAGGTTATTGTTTAATATTTGTGTTGTGCCTTTAAAATTATGTAGTTTTTCTAAGACTGGTTTCCAAATTTGAGCTATCTCAAATTTTCTTTAGATTTAGAGTTTGTGATATAAGAATTTTTTAAAATAAAAATATCAGCAAACCACTAAATTATACATTTTTGTGTCAAAAACCTCCCCTTTTCTAAAATATTAAAATAAAACTTTCAAATTGGTAAGCTGCATATGTTGTTAGAATTCCACTGTGAACTTGATGGTAGGCAAATTCTCTAACATCTAGGCCTCAGATTTTTCTTCTGGAAAATTATGTTGATTTAAAGGATTCTTTAAGTCTCCTCTAGTACCAATATTTTATAATTCTCTGAATTGTAATATGTTCTATAAATGAGGAATTAGCATTGGGTTAATGAAGGCAGAAAAAATTTAAAGTATTGTATGTCTCTCTAAAAAAAATTACCTATCTGGTGTCTTTTACTAGAAAATAGAATCCCATCCCCTCCAATAGTCTAAATAACAGATGTAAACTATAGTTGTCTTTTAGTGACTTTATGGACCATATCTTTCTTTTGTTTTTATTTAGTTTTTTGGCTAGAACACAGTAATATTTATTGAAATAAACTTTCATTTCCTGCCCCCCCCCCCGCAACATAATAAACTTCCCACAAAAGGGAATTTTGATTTTCTTTTTTCTTTTTTTTAATATATTTTTATTGTTTTAGGGAGGAAGGGAGAAGGAGAGAGAGATAGAAACAATAATGAGAGAAAATCATTGATTGGCTGCCTCCTGCTCGTCCTCTACTGGGGATCGAGCCTGTAACCTAGTCATGTGCCCTTGACTAGATTCGAACCCGGGATCCTTCAGTCCGTAGGCTGATGCTCTATCCACTGAGCCAAACCAGCTAGGGCAGTGATGGCGAACCTTTTGAGCTCGGTGTGTCATCATTTTGAAAAACCCTAACTTCACTCTGGTGCCATGTCACATATAGAAATTTTTTGATATTTGCAACCATAGTAAAACAAAGACTTATATTTTTGATATTTACTTTATGTATTCAAATGCCATTTAACAAAAAAAATCAGCCAAAAAAATGAGTTCGCATGTCACCTCTGACACGCGTGTTATAGGTTCGCCATCACTGAGCTAGGGCTACTTTTTTTTTTTGAGACTAGAAATATTGTATATGAAATGAAGGTATATAATTAACATTAATGTAGAAAGTTAATATTTTGGTAGAATCATGGTGTTTTTGTGCGATATTTTCTTCACAGACTCTTCACTAATGTTTAATCAATTGTCATTTCAGATTCCTATTAGCCTGTCAAATGTAGGCTTTGTACCTCTTTATGGTGGAGATCAGACCCAGAAAATTCTTGCTCTTTTTTCACCTGAGGACTCACTCACAGGTCTCTTTTTTGCTTAATCTTTAAAATTGAGGAGTTTTTCTCCAAACAATTAGAAACTTATTGAAAGGTAGTTACATGAAGGAATTGAAAAAAAGAAAGAAAACGTGTTTCAAACTTAAATTTAGGAAAATTCTTAATTGCTTACTATTAAATGTTTAATGAGTGAAATAAAAATAGTGTAAATGGGGCCATATTGTATTATAAAAGTATGGGTATACCTAAGGGTATCTATATAATAACCTTACCAAATAGTAATGTTATACACTGTAAGACTTAAAACTTAAATGTTAATCATTTATTCTATTTTAGCTGTGGCACTTTACCTGGCTGATCAGTGGTGGGCTGTTGATGATATTGTAAAAACGTCTGTCCCTTCTAGAGAGGGGCTTAAGCAGGTAATACGATCTTGTAATTTTAAAAGTTTCTTTCTGAGGCCATTTCACAGTTATGTTTCCTATAAACAGTGATATTTTTTTAAGTTATTGAGCTCTTCCCCATTTTATTGTAACCAGGTTTTATTAAACCCTTAGAGTTTCACTGTGCTAAAGGTATGTGAGAATTGGGTGAGGAAGATTGAATGCTTATGGGTTAGTTGCACTGTAGTGACCCATATCAACTTCAGCTTCTGATTTCCTTGTTAGGTAGAGATACAGCTAGTTCTTCTCTGTGTGAGGTTGCTTAGGTTCTCTGTCTCTCGGAGACACTGACCAGGAAGGAAACTTGCTTATCAATAGGGCCATTTTGGGGGGTTCTCAGCAGCATACCACAAAACTTTGTTTTTTGTTGTTGTTTTTTCTGTCCTAATCACCAAGTTTCATAAATACTTAGAGGAAGACATAGATGGCATGCATGTCCATTCTGCATGCCACAGTGCTGAATTAGAGAACCAATCTGTGAAAGGCAGAATTAAGAAAAAAGGGAAAGATCTAACATGATGAAAATTAATAGGGATAAGTGTAGAGTAGTACCCATAGGTTCAAAAATTTAACCGCACCATGTATACCATGAGGCCCAAACTGAAACAGCAGCACATAGGAAAGAGCGGGTGTTAATTAGAAGCAAATGAAGGCAGGCAAGAAAGCTAATTTAAAAATCTTAAGTTTATGCAGAAAAGCCCCACTGTCCTAGCAATATCTTTAATGTTTATATCTGTAGTATCTGCATGCCCATCATGAAGACAGATATTAGGTGGTTGGAGCAACTTCAAGGAGGAGGACAGGAATGGCAAAAGCACCCAAAGTTGCATTAGTCTTTTCCTTCAGTTGTTTAGAGTCGGTATGGAATGTAGGGGAATCTTACGGTTGTCTTCAGATATTTGTAGGCTGTGTGGCTCCAGAATACCTTTGGGAAATAAATTTTAGCTCAGTCTAAGGAAGAATTTTATGCTGATCAGAGCTGTTCAAGCTAGTAAAAGATTGCCTTAAAGGCCTGTGAAATCATGTGGTCTGGCCCTGCCAAGGCATTGGGAGTGAGTTAATTAAATGTTTGACCAAATATAGCAGGTTGATATTTAAGTTGATAACTTTGTATGGCCCTTGAATGATGTTACAAATATCCAAATGGCCTGTGGCCGAAAAAAGCTTCCCTACTTTGCAAGCTAACAAGCTTTGTCATGTCATGCATTGGAGATCTCCCACTAGGGGTGTTTTTGAGAGTAGAGTGTATGTTATTGTTTTCTCTCTCCACTTATTTAATTAGAAGGCACTCTTGTTTTTCTTTAAGGAGTCTTTATGGATAGAATTCTTGTTTTTAGCAGTGAAAGGTGTCTGATGGGAAAACCCCACTGTTTAATGCCAGAAAGTTGGTAAGGGGGGTCCTGGTGACCATGTAGCCCTGCCTGTAAGAAGTGAGGCTCAGTTTCCATTCTGTGGTTACCCCAAGTATGTTTTCACTAGACTTCCGTGATGCCACTATCATCCCTCATCTGGTCTGTATATCTGTGTATGTGGCCGAAGGGGCAGGGGGGTATTCCTTATAGTTAGACAACAAAAACACAACTGTTAAATGAACATTTTACCTGGAAAGGGTGAGACAAATTCTTTTCCCAGGAGCATTATTATGTCTTTGCTCATCAAATGAGGTAATTGGTCTTAAAATCTTCAGGGGATAACATGAAGCCTTCTCCCCTCTCCCCCCCATTATTGTTTTTAATGTGGAAGCTGAAATGGGGTGAAAGGGGTTGAAGCAGTAGACGTGGTGGAGGCAGCAATTAGGGTGGCTGAGACCCCTGGTATGGGCAGCTGGAAGCAGAAAGAAAACACTGCCAACTAGGAGATGCTGGGCATTGGTGCACTGGAAACTCATTTTGCCAGTCTTAGAATTCTGCTGAGAGGCAGTATTCACGCATAATATGTGTGTAGAAATGGTTATTGGTATGAATGATTAGCCTTGCCTTTGTGATAATAAAATGTTTTACAGATCATTTTGAACGCATTCAAAGTGCTTCGAATGCCGGTACGAAGCAGGGAGCAAGGTAAACAGCATCTCTCAGTTGATGCATATTATAACTGTTGTGCCTGGTGTTTGACTCTCTTTGTAGGTGAGAACTCTTGGGGAGAGAGTGGTTCTGTATGTTCTGAATCGAATTATTTATAGAAAACAGGAAATGGAGAGAAATGAGATCCCATTCCTATGTCATAGCAGTACTGATTATGCTAAGATTCTGTGGAAGAAAGGAGAGGCCATTGGGTTTTATTCAGTTAAGCCTACAGGTGAGTCTTTAAAAGTTATTTAAATTGTGTATAATGGAAACCTCCTTTTCAAACCCCAACTGTATCAACATCCCTTTTAAGTGAATCTCGAGTGCAAATTGAGGTGATTTTACTTAGTATTTGGGGGGGAATATTTAATTCTTCTTTACCTGTGGACCAAATGCATAGCCCTTTTTGCTCAGTGCTGCTGATTTAGCCTGGCATACTAAAGGCAGCTTTGTTAATTACCATGAAAAACAAAGTACGTCAGTATACAGTATTTAGAGAATCCAAACAGCTTTGAAATTGTGAAATCTTCTAAAGTTTGGATTTCTGATCCTAAGACCCAAATATACCCTCCTCCTAAGCGACTAGAGCAACTTCATCTTGTTTTACCTGTTTTCCTGTTCATTTGCTCCCTAGTTGTACTGGAGCCAGAAAGATCTAACCTGCTTATTCCATGTAAATAAATAACCAAATAACAAAGTTGGTGTTGTTTTGTACTTTAACCAAAAGACCTTTCACTGAGAACACTCATATTATTTTTCTGTCATTTTTTCATTTCAAACCTTCCAAAATTAGCTCATCTACTCAGATCCAGTGTAATGATCATATCAAATTCACTGCTGATTTGAAGAACAGTTATGACCATTATCTTAATCACATAGTTAATACATATTTATCATGAGATTATGCATACCATCAATAAAAGGAAGGTCACTTTTTCTCAAGAATAAAACATTATGATCTAGAGTTTAAAATGGTTTTGTTATTTAGCAAATACTGTGGTTCTCCTTTAATATTCTATTTTATTCTTGTATAAATTTGAAATAGAATCAGTGATTCATTTAACTCCAGAAAGATGTCATTATATAGGGGCAGAATAATTATGTCTGTTAAATGGAAGCTTACTGCTGCATTGCATAAAAGGCATCATGTTGTTTTTAAAATGTTTTAAAATGGCTGAGGTGCGCTTTCATTTCTTTATGCTTTATTTTATATGCGATAATTCCTGTGGGAATAGGAGGCTTTTTCCTTTTCACACTGGCTCCAGGGATTTTCCTATCTGAAATGAGCTCATAGATAGTTTGATCACATATTACTTTATGCTTTTTTTGTTTAGAGTTTGCTTTAGATGGAAGACACACAGTTAACGGGCATAGCATTCCCCTTTTAGTGTTTCTGATCAGTATTTGACGCCAGGACTGTGTTCCTCTTCATTTTATGTGCATCTGGGGTTCCTCCTCTCCTCTGAGACCTGGCCTTTATTTTTGCTTGTTCTGGTAGTTAAGTTTTTGGGGTTGTTTTTTTCTTTTGGTTATTCCTCATCCAAAGATTATTTTTCCATTGACTTTAATTTTATTTTTTATTGATTTCAGAGAGGAAGGGAAAAGGAGAGAGATAGAAACATCAGTGATGAGAGAGAACCATTGATTACCTGCTTCCTGCATGCCCCACCGTGGGGATCAAGCCCACAACCCGGATATGTGCCCTGACTGGAAATCAAACCTGACCTCTTGGTTCATAGAGTGACGCTCAACCACTGAGCCACTCTGGCTGAGCTCCATTGAATTTTAGAGAGAGTGGAAGGGAGGGGGGAGACAGAGAGAGAGACCAAGGAGGTAGAACCTGCAACCCAGGTACATGCCCTTGACTGGGAATTGAACCCATGATCCTCTGGTGCTTCTCTGTTAATTGCCTTCCACCCTGACTATTAATTTTTGTTCTTTCTTGCTTTATACTCTGGCTCTCCTCCACCAGATAATAATGGAATTAGTTGTGCTTATACTATACTAGCCTTTGAGTCATTTAAATTCCTTTATTGGCATATCAGCGAAATTCTCAGGAGACAAAAATAAGCAATGAGACAAATGGATGCGGGGGTCAAAGTTATGGAAATATTTGTGTTTACATTAAGAAAGCATATAACGCGCATGCTCTTTAAACTCGATATATTGTCTAATTCTTCAATTTTCTTTCCTAAAAAGAATGATGCCAATGATAACACTAAGACAACACTTTTTTAAAAATATATTTTATTGGCTCTTTACAGAGAGGAAGGGAGAAGGACAAAGAGTTAGAAACGTCGATGAGAGAGAAACATCAATCAGCTGCCTCCTGCACACTCCCTACTGGGGATGTGCCCGCAACCAAGGCACATGCCCTTGACCGGAATCGAACCCGGGACCCTTCAGTCTGCAGGCCGATGCTCTATCCACTGAGCCAGATCGGTTAGGGCAACTTTTTTTTTTCTACAAAGAAAACCCAAACATAAAATATTTTGGAAAAACGTCCCATAACATATACTAAAACACCTTGTGATAGAAATATTTTTTACATATCAGGAAAAAGAACTGTACCAGCAAAGTGATAACATCTTTATTAAATACAGGTCTAGTTGGGTGAAAGCCTTATGCTATTACTTACGATTTTTTAATTAAATAGCAAATCAGTATATGGGGATAATAGTTGGGATATAAAAATAGCCTTGGAATAAAAAAGAAGGCTTTGTTCATGAGGTTAAATCTTATTACAGTACAGTGAAATTTAAGAAACTATATAAATTCTTTTTTTGCTTGAAGTAAGAGATCGCTGTGAGGGACTTATTTATTTTTTGGATTAGATAGATGTCAGATTATTAAAAAATAGTTTTATACACTAGTTTGTTGTGTGATCTTTGGCATATGTGTATTGTATTCTGAAGTCAATTAAAAGAGCTGCTTAGTACTCCAGCTGAAAGAAGTACTTCTAGCAGGAAAGTGGCAGTAGTGATAGAGAAGGAAACCGATTTGAGGGAGCTTTTTGTGCGGTGACTCCATTGCCTGTGTGGGAAGGGATAGAAGAGTAACCAGTGATGAATCTTGAGGGTTTGGGCTTAGCCGCTTAGGTGGCAAACTGTGAACCAAGATTGGGAATACCGAAGCGTGGATTTGGTAATACTTGAGTTCAGTTTGACATGTGAACTTCATTGTGCCTGTGGAACACATAAGTAGGGATAGTACACAGTTAGAAATGTAAGTCGGGTCACATGGGGGAGGTGTGGATGTTTATGTGGGCCACAGAAGTCAACACATTTTTAAAATAAGGATGAGATCTATCAAAACCGTATCAAGTGAGTATGTGTGTTTGTGAATATTGGCATGGGGATGTACGTATGTTACTGAAGTCAGCCTGAGGTAACCAAATAAACATAACTGTGGAGGGAGTCTGCCAGCAAAAGGGACTACCTGCTCAGACGTGATCATTGATTTCCTAAAGGTTAAAAAGGAGGTGTGTTCACTTCTGCAGCACATACACTAAAGTTCAAAAGGAAGTGCTAGTCTGTTGGGAGATAAAAAGAAGAGGAAAGTTAGTGGAGGCTGCTAGCTAACCAAATAGTTGTGCTTCCTCTTCTATATTCTAGTCATTGGTCAGCAGCTGCCCAGTCAGAGATTATATTTTCTAGTCACTTGCACAGTTGGGTGGGTCTGTGTGATTAGTTCTCCCCAAAGTAATTAAGGAAATGATATTTATGACATCAGGTCAAAGTGGTTAAGGTGCATTCCTTTTCATAATTTGTCTGCTGAATGTAAAGGATTCTGAGGACCTAGGGGATGGGGAAGCCACAGGTAGAAGGAACCTGAGTTCCTGTGGTGGTACTTTGCATTTCCATATCAATTTTAGGATCACCTTCTCAGTTTCAGGAAAAAAATCCAGCTGGGACTTTGAGTCTGTACGTCAGTTTGGGGAGTATTGACATCTTAACAGTGTTATGTATTCTGATTCATGAACTTGAGATGTTTTTGCCATTTATTTAGGTGCTCATTAATTTCTTTTAACAATGTCTATACTTCAAAGTTTACAAGTTTTGCACTTCTTATGTTAAATTTACTCGTAAGAATTTTATTGTTGATGCTATTGTAAATGGAATTATCTTTTTTTTTTAAGTATGTTTTTAGTGATGTCAGAGAGATGGGAGAGAGGGATAGAAACATCAATGATGAAAGCGAATCATTGATCGGTTGCCTCCTGCATGCTCCCCACTGGAGATCAAGCCCTCAACCATGGCATGTGCCCTGACCTGGAATAACTGTTACTTCCTGGTCATGGGTGAATACTCAACCACTAAGCTACACCAGTGGGCAGGAATTGTTATCTTAATTTCATTTTCAAAATGTTCATTGTTGGTATATAGAAATACAGTTAATTTTTGTATGTTGATCCTGCAGCCTTACTAAACTTATATGTCGGTTTTAATGAATTTTTAGTGGATTCCTTAAGGTTTTCTATATATAAGGTTGTGGCATCTGCAAAAAAATTTTACTTTTTTCTTTCCAACCTGGTGCCTTTTATTTTATTTTCTTGACTAATTACCCAACCTCTAGTACAATGTTGAATAAAAGCAGTGAGAGTGAACATTTTTGTCTTGTTCCTAATCTTAATAGGGGAAACATCCAGTTTTTCACCATTAGGTGTGTTGTTAGCTGTGGGTTTTTCATAAATCTCTTTATCAGGTTGAGGATTTTGCGTATTTTTATCATGAAAGGCATTGGATTTTATCAAATACTTTTTCTCCACTTATTGAAATGACCATGTGGTTTCTGTACTATTTACTGGTACATTTACATGAGGTCTTCCATTGGAGTAAATCTCAGGAATTACAGAAACTAAAGGTTAGTGGACATCAATATTTGGATAAATGGTAGAAGCCTTTGGGAGTAGGTGAAATTATCCAGAGAGAGCATATAGAAAGAAAGGTGGTCAAAGAGGAAACTTAGAGGAATATAAATATTTAATGACCATGTGCAATAAATTTAACGTAATGAAGACTTCACCTAAGGCAGCAGTTGTGGTTTTGCTGTACTAGGTAATTGTGCTATTGTCTACAGCTATTGACGTGTCTGACGATCTCTGGTAACGTGAAGTTTTTCTGCCCTTTATTTGATTGCCTTTGTATAACCCTTATACAAAGTATAACTATTTAAGGTGTAGGCAAGGAAGAGAAAGCATGGTTTTTAGAAATGAATATGTACAGGTGGAGCCAAAGTAGGCTTACAGTTGTGAGTACATGAAACAGTTTATTCTTGTATTATAATTTACTAATTATTGCATTATTTTCCAAACTGATGACAGTGCTGGGAAGCAAGATCTCAACAAAAAATAATGCTTCCCAGAATGATAGTTTTCAGCTTCTTTCATGCATTTGGATTAAGGAGGGAATGTCAGGAAGATTACATGAAAAGCAAGTTGGGGATTGAGCTATAGGCTAGTTAAGACTGTGTTCTTTTGAGGGTAGCGAGGCTTCTAAGGGTTCTGAAAATGAGCATTTCAAAGGTATGTTAATATAGATGCTCAAAAACGATGGACAGAGCTTGTTTAAGGCAAAGATAGACCTCTCACTAGAGAAGTTATATGCCTGGGGTGTGACTACCACGACCTGCCCAGTTTGGAATTTTTGATCAGATCACCCTGTGAGTTTACTTTTTGTTAGTGTTATTATAGCACTCCCTTTAAAAGTTTTTAAAAAGAGATTATTAAAACAGCTTTATTTATAGCCCCCCAAATTATAACTCAAATGGCAGGAGCCAGGCCAAGGTGAGCAAAGGGAGAGGAAATGGGGGGCATCTGTAATAACCTCAACAACAAAAATAAATTTTAAATATAGTAAATAAATGGATTTCAGTTAACCCATATCATGGATACTATTAAGTGCTGATAGACATAGCATGTACTCGATTTCAAAATCATTGTGTTGGGGGAAAGAAATCAGACACGAAGAAAACATACTGTATGATTCCATTTATGTTATTCTAGAAAAGTAAAAGCAAATTTGTAGTGGCAGAAATCAAACAGAGACCTGGGAGGGATGGATTGGCCGTAAAAGGGATAGAGGGAACTTTTTGGGATAGCACTCCGTTTATAGCCACTGAAAAACCATTTTTAGAAAGATTGTTAACTCATGTTTTCTAAAAGTATATACATATAGGTCTTTCAGTGTGAAAAATGGTTGGCTTTCTGTTCTTATGATTGCAGGAAGCATATGTGCCTCATTTCTTACGCAAAGCTACCAACTGCCAGTTCTTGATACAATGTTTATAAGAAAGAACTATCGAGGCAAAGATTTTGGGCTTCATATGCTGGAGGACTTCGTTGATTCCTTTACAGAAGATGCACTTGGCTTGCGGTATCCACTGTCCTCTATAATGTACACAGGTAAATGGAATAAGTGAAAAATGTTAAACTTGTCTCTGACTAGTTTCTGCAGAATATTGTAAATGTGCATATAACAATTTTAAATAAATTTTGATTATTTGATACCCTTGGCCAGTGATGGCGAACCTTTTGAGCTTGGCGTGTCAACATTTTGAAAAACCCTAACTTAATTCTGGTGCCGTGTCACATAAAGAATTTTTTTGACATTTGCAACCATAGTAAAACAAAGATTTATATTTTTGATACTTATTTTATATATTTAAATGCCATTTAACAAAGAAAAATCAACCAAAAAAATGAGTTCGCGTGACACCTCTGACATGCGTGTAATAGGTTCGCCATCACTGCCCTAGGGCTTAATTTTGCAAATGTGTCCTTATCTCACTATATATATATTAGGGGGTATGGTAGCTTTTTAAAAGATATGAACTTTAATTTTTTAAAAACTGTTTTGTTTTTGTTTGTTTTAAATATTTTTTTATTGATTTCTGAGAGGAAGGGGGAGGGGGAGAGAGAGAAACATCAATGATGAGAGAGAATCATTGATCAGCTGCCTCCTGCACACCCCCTACTGGGGATTCAGCCCACAACCCGGGCATGTGCCCTCACCAGGAATGGAACCATGACTTCCTGGTTCATAGGTCAAGGCTCAACCACTAAGCCACACTGGTCAGGTAGAGCTTTAACTTATATACCATAAAATTCACCTTTTTAAAATGTTAATCCTCACCCAAGGATATTTTTTCCATTGAATTTTAGAGAGAGTGGAAGGGAGGGTGGGAAGGGGGAAGAGAGAGAGAGAGAGAGGAGAAACATTGATGAGAGAGAGACACATAGATTGGTCGCTTCCTGCATGCGCCCTGATGGGGGCTGAGGATTGAACCTCCACCCCAGGCATGTGCCCTTGACCAGTAAACAAACCCAGGCACCGTCTATTCCCCCATTTCTCCATTACCTAGTAAACACTAAAACACTAGCTGCTAGGGCTTATCTGCCTTTTTTGTAATAGTCATCTGAGTGGGTGCAAAGTGGCCTCTAATAGTTTTGGATTGCATTTGATGTTGAACATCTTTTCATGTGCTTATTGGCCATTTGTATGTCGTCTTTGGAGAAATGTCTATTTATATTATTTGACCACTTTTGGGGGCGTTATTTGTCTGTGGTAGCTTTTAAATTAAAAAAGAAAGAAAGAAAGAAGGAAACCTCAGACATATACGAAAGTATACAAAGTAAGGTAAATACTTATGTACCACTAGCATGTACCTTCTATGAGAAATGGATGCTTTGCCAACACAGTTGCACTCCTACCTAAATAGCTTACTCCCTTCCCTGAAATAAGCATTATCCTTAATTTGGCATTTTTCTTCATGCATTTCTTAGACTTTTAAGATATATATGTACATCCTCCAATAATATGTCATATTATTTTTAATATTTTAAAACTTTATATAAATGAAAGGCACTGTATGAATTCTTCTTTAGTTTGCTTTCTTTACTCATCTTTATGTTTATTGGATTCATTAATGTGGATTTACATAGCTCTATTCATTTTCAGTGCTGTTTAGTATTCCATTGTATGGCTATTCAATGTGGTGATGTTTTAAAAACTATTCATATTTATATTTGTAAATTTATATTTGCATTTGTATAAAGGCCAAACAACTGTTTTTTCTTAATGTAGTAAGATTTAATCCTGGAAAGTAATTTATTTGAAAACTTCAATAAAATATAATTTCCATCCGATGTTTATTTTCACTAAAAATATATTTTCTAGGTTTCCTCTCTCTTTTTAATATTAAAAATCTAGAAAACAAGAACCAAATGTTGCGTCTCCATTTTGAATTACAGTTTTTCTCTAGACGCATACATGTGAATGGAATGAATCCTGTATCCCCTTTGATAATTTGAACATAGATTACTGCTTTACTAACTTTGGGGAGGAATGGAAGTACATCGACTATAGGAAGAACTCCTCAGTACTTCACTCTTTGTTCTGTCATTTTGAATTTAGGGCCAAGTTTTGTAAAGTTCCATTCAAAAGAAACTGTTGGGATTTTGTTTAGGATTGCATCAAGTTTACAAAATAATTTGGAGAGAATTGATGTTTTTACACTATTAGATCTAACAATCCTTTTATTTAGTTCTTTTATGTCCCTCAACAAAATTTAATAATTTTCTTTTTAAAGGTTAAACACATCTTTTACTTGGATTTTTATTGCTTGATCACATTAAAACCTTAATATGGAATTTCACTTAGAATTTTTATGTAAATGAGATGACTGTATAATTTTCTTGAGTTGCTTTGGTGTTTTGATATCAAAAAGTTATGCTAGCCCATTAAGTGAGTTGGCAGCTTTCTATCTTTCTGTTTTCTAAAATAATTGATATTTTGGATTTCTAGAAAATTCTAAATGTGTTTTTCAGCTTGCAAGCAATACTTTGAAAAGTATCCAGGAGACCATGAACTCCTTTGGGAAGTTGAAGGTGTTGGACATTGGTACCAGAGAATACCTATCACCAGAGCATTACAGAGAGAAACACTTAAAATTACAGGTAAGAATGTTTTAGTTGGAACGCATGTCCCACTTAAAAATAGCAGTGCCTGATGGTGATGGTGCCTTATACTCCAGAGCAGTGGTGTGCTGTGATGTGATCTCTTTAGTAACAGACCCTCTTTCCTAAAGTATGATTTTTTGTTATGTATTAATATTAACATTTGAGTCACTAAGAGTAGCCCAGCAGAATGTAATAATTGGTGTGTACAAAATAAACAGAGATACTGAAACAGTATAGAATAGGCATCAGGAGATCAAAGATAGTCCACAGTCTCATGGATCTCTCTCCTCAAAGTCACAAAATACAGATGATTATTTAAAACTCTTTATAATTGAAAGGTTTTATTATAAGACTAGAGGCCTGGTGCACAGATTTGTGCACTGATGAGGGGTGTGGCCTGCAGGGATCAGCCCGCTGTGGGAGCGCCACTCATCCCGGTCAGCCAAGCGGCACTCCCACTGTGGGAGTGCATTGACCACCAAGGGGCAGTTCCTGCATTGAGTGACTGCCCCCTGGTGGTCAGTGAGCACCATAGCGACTGGTTGACCAGTCATTCTGGTCGTTCTGCCATTTGGTTGCTGGGCTTTTACATATATATATACTAGAGGCCCGGTGCACAAAAGTTTGTGCACTCGGGGGGCAGAGGGGGAGTCCCTCAGCCCAGCCTGTGCCCTCTCGCAGTCTGGGACCCCTCGGGGGGTACCGACTTGCTGGCTTAGGCCTGGTCCCCGGGGGATTGGGCCTAAGCTGGCAATCAGACATCCCTCTGGCAGCCCAACAACCCTCGGGGGATGTCCACTTGCCACTTGAAGATTTAACTTGCCCTAGGAGTCCATTGGCAGTTCCTATAGCTGAAAAAAAGAGAACTGAAGCAGAGATGCTAGGCTTATATTTAGAAAATAAAAAAGGAACTATTAATGCATTCTTTTCCCCAGTAGCATTCATCTCTCTAGGAAGTCCTGCATAAAAAAAAGGGGGTTGGAACACCACTATGTTTTATGAAGTGATACTATGATTTCTTGAAGGGTACTTAACTGTCATGCAGTTGGAAGCCTGTAAGGTCTATTAACTAAAGAAGTTCAAAAATTGCCACTTTGAACTTCTTTAGTTAACATAAGTTCAGTGTATAATTTTATCCTGTTTAGAATTTTGCTTTCCATTTTTTGATTCAGTGCAGTGGGTTGAACATAACTGATTTTAAAATCTTCAGCTTTTCATGGTTCTAATCCTACTTGTTAAAAGTATTCCATTAGGAATTTTAAAGAAATGAGAACAATTGATCCATAGAAATAATTTTTACAGAAATTGTTTTTGTGCTTATAAAATAACATAAAGTCATTTCCCAATTTTGACACTATGAATTTGCTAAAAATTACTGTAGTTTAAAAATAAAAAATCATTTTACCATAAAATAGCAAATTATTCTGGTTCAATAAACAAACTTATTTTACTAAAGCGATAGACAAAACCTTCATTAAAGAATACTTATTTATTATTATTATTATTTTTTACCAAGCAAGATTGCATAATGAAATCACATACTTG
>NW_006299705.1:2230426-2239112 GCF_000327345.1 Myotis davidii | reverse complement strand
TGGAGTCCTCTGTCACTGAAGCAAGCAAGCCTCATGTTCGCTTCAAGCTGCCTGGCTGTCGGCTGCCATCTTGGCTGGCAGTTAATTTGCATATCACCCTGATTAGCCAATGGGAAGGGTAGCGGAGGTATGGCTAATTACCATGTTTCTCTTTTATTAGATAGGATAGATAGGGGTGAAAGGGATATCCTACACCTAGATTTTCAACACTCTTCTATTCATGCTGCTCTGTAGGGCTTTTGTGAAAGTCAGAACAATGTTATTAAAACCGAATACTGATTGGGTTACAATTTGTAAAATTCTTCTACACACAGCAGTTCCTCCAAATGAAGCTAAAAGAACTACGCCTGGAGGATATGGTCTTGCATCTGTTCCAGAATATGAAGCAGGAACTGAAGATAGTCAGTCTAGTGAGATGCAGCTAACTGTAGGTACACTGTATATTTATTGTAGGAAATACTTTTTGTTTCTTTAAAATAGATTCAGTGAATATTTAAATTTTTAAATGTTATTGTTCACTCAACAGACTTATGTAATTTCTACTGTATTCGTTTTCTGGCATCTTTTAATTGGTTACTAAGGACTTAATTTTCTTTGAAAAATAATTTGAAATTCACATAAACTAATATAGAAGAAAATGAAAATCTGTAATCCCACTTCTCCAGAGATAGCAACTGTTAATATCTTGCATATAATATACATGTATCTGCATACATTTTATTTTTGTTTTCTTTTATGCTAATTCTTACTGCTTTTCTCACAACATTTTTTTGGAGGCTACCAGGGTGCATAACATAACATGTTAAGCATTTTTCATGGCATTACTATTTTTCTACTGTTTTTAAATATGATTGTTAAACAGCAGCACACTAGCCTATTATATGTAAACTAGAGGCTGGATGCATGAAATTTGTGCAAGGGCCTCAGCCCTCACAGCCAAGGCAGCTTGCCTCGGCCCTCGCAGCCCTGGTTTTGTCTGGAAGGTCATTCGGAAGGACTTCCGGAAGGCCATTCGGCTGTCCGGTCTAATTAGCACATTACGCTTTTATTATTATAGATGCCATCATTTATTTCCTTAACATACTAAATTTTACATTTATAATGTACCTAGAGGCCTGGTGCATGACAGTCACACACTGCCAGGGGGAGGTCCCTCGGCCTGGCCTGTGGCCTCTTCACAGTCCGGGACCCCTCGAGGGATGTCCGCCTGCCAGCTTAGGGGCAGTCAGACATCACCCTATGGGTCCTTAGTGCTGCCATGGAGGCAGGAGACGTTCCTGCCACCGCTGCTGCGTTCTCCAGCCATGACCCTGGCTTATAGTTGAGTAGCGCTCCCCCTGTGGGAGCGCACTGACCACCAGGGGGCAGCTCCTATGTTGAGCATCTGCCCCCTGGTGGCCAGTGTGCATCATAGCAACCGGTTGTTAGGCTGTTTGGTTGATTTACATATTAGGGTTTTATTATATAGTATGTACACATTTGTACATGCATCATTTTGCATATGTTATTATTTCCTTGCACAGATACGTTTCTAGAAGTGGAATAAGTAGTAGGCCAAAGGTTATGAAGTTATTGTGGGAACTGTGAGGCTAAGTTTCAATAAGTGTATGCTAGGCCTTTGTAGAATGAAATGCACTTTGCAAATAGTAGGTAACCTGAAATTAGAAGAGTAATTCCCATTACTGTGGCTTTCTACTTTCCTAGAATTTACTTGATATTAGTAAAATATGGGTCCATCGATGGGATTCTAGAAGTCTGTTTTTATGTAGTGTTTTTTGTGGTGGCGCTTAATTACAGCTATATTTGTTTTGTACACAGTATCTGATATATCTTTTGTGAGTGTTGAGTTTGCCTATGTAAAGTCAGGTGCATTTCAGAGACCCATGCTTTGGGGAGTTATTTGTTCCTCTTATTTTCTGTTTTAATTAGCATAAGTAAAGAATTTCAAAGTGTTTTTAAGGATAATATAAATAATAACTATATTTAAAGAATTAGAGTTTTTAAATTTTTTCTACATTTGGAACTTCAGACTTTAGAATAAGCCCCAATTCTATTATATTGCAGTCTAAATTCCTCAGTTATACTCAGATTCACTTCGTTTTGGTCAGATATCATGAAACCAGGAAAAGTAGAAAAATCTAATATTCCCATATATGCAGTGATATTAATTATTTATTTTAATATTAAGCAAATAATTTTCAATGTGTCATTTAGTGAGAATATATTAAAATTACACTAGGTCAAGGTTGGCAGCATGAATTAGATTTTTTTTATTTTAGAACTTCATATTCTTTATCATAATAATTTAATAATTCAAGGAAAATATTTCTCATATTAAGCTATTTATTACATCGCTCTTTTTATCAGTAACCACATGGGGAAGTAGTTTTATCTGTTTATTTTTACTACATGATGTATTTTTTAGCTTTATTGAGGTGGTATTGACAAATAATTGTATATCTTTAGGGTGTCCAACTTCGTTTTGATATACATATACATTGTGAAATGATTATCACTACATGATTTATTCTTTAGATGATGGTATTTCTATTTGCTTTTTCCTATTTTTGGACAGAAAACATTACATGTACTTCACTTTTTGTACCTTTTATTTACTCATCTTTATCTATGTCTTAACCTTGTCTAGTTGAACTATAGTCTTCTCGAACACAGTATCTTTATCTTATCCATCACAATTGTTCCCTTGTGTATGTCCTATAAACACACCTTGAAGTATAGGTGCCTATAATATTGTAGAGTTTTGATAACTGTGTGACTGGATAGCAGTTTATATAGTAAAGTGGGTACCTTGGCAAGTGCTGGGCATACAAATTATGGGTCTGTTAAGCCTGGGAAAAGCAGATGGTCCATTATTAGAACAGATAAGTAAACAATTACACTATAGGATAATAATGGCATTAATAGAGCATACATACAGCAAGTGATTGCAGGTACATAAAAGAGGATGTATGACTAACTCTATGCAGGGACTGGAATTGGTGAGGTAGTAACTGAGTTGAGATGACCTTTTAAAGGTGTGTGGGAGTTCTGTGCCAAACGTTGCTAGGGCATTCCTAGGGATGGCATGTATAAAAACACAGAGGCGTGAAAGAAAATGGCATGTTTGGTATGGAAGAGCATTTGGTATTGGAAATTTGGGAGTTTGTATTTCAGGTAGCGATAAACTGACTACATTTTATTTTTTGTAATGCAAAGGAGTAGCACAATTTACAGATGGGAAGCACCACTGTAATCACGGTGGAGAGGATTACAGGCGTGTGACTGGAGTGAGGAATGCCAGTGAGGAGGTTATTAGAACAGTTCATGGTGAAGATGCGAAAGGCCTGAACTAAAGCATTGGCAGTACAAAGGAGGGGGCAGTTTTGAGAGATTCTTAAAGTCAGAATTGACAGGCTTTGTGGTTGATTGAATGAGGGATAGGAAGAAGTCATTACTGTCTCACAGCTATTCTGGTTAGACTGAATTATTACTGTCACTTAACCAAGATAGGGAATACTATTGGGAAAAGATTATTAAAATGATATTGTTCAGTTTGAGACAGGTTGGATGTGAAATTAGATGGAACATCCACTGGGGAGATATCTTATTAGAAATAGAGCTTTGGAAGTTGGGGGAATTAACTTGTATAGATGTTGGAGTGAAGGTAGTAGATAAAATGACAAAGGGAAAGCATGGATTGAAAAGAGAAGGTAGCTGAAGACAGTACTGGAAACTCCAGTGCTTACCACTAAGACATGAGATGGCTTGATAAGTTCTTAGGCTCATAATAAACTGGGCTGTAACATAACCTTTTTATTTCTTACGTAAGTTTTAATTGAATAGTGATTACAAAAAGTGCTTTTGAAAATGTTTTAAAGATTTTCTTTGACACTGAATAAAGTAGATCCACAGGGAGAAAAAATAATCTACAACATTTGGTTTTAATCTGTATCTCTATTTTAGATTGATTCTCTAAAAGATGCCTTTGCAAGCACTTCCGAAGGTAAGAAATCCAGCCGATCTATTAGAAAGTGTTTGAGACACTTAGAATTAGGTGTGTGTGTGTGTGTGTGTGTGTGTGTGTGTGTGTGTGTGTTTTCCTTAGAGCAAGTGAAGACTTACCCAGCTCTAAAGTCTACTTCTGGGTCTAATGCCACCACTTCCACTGATTTTTCTGTGTGAACAGAGTGAGCCATAGTACCTCTCTTCCTCATTTTCTGACCTGTAAAATACAGACAGTAACATCTGCCTTGTTTATTTCCCATGATTAAACAAACCTCATTTCTATTATATTGCAGTCCAAATTCATTTCAGTCTCGGATTCATTTAGTTTTGGTCATATATCATGAAACCAGGAAAAGTAGAAAAATCTAATCTTCCCACATATGCAGGGCAACTAATGTTTTATTTTAATATTAAGCCAAATAATTTTCCATGTATCATGTAGGGAGAATATATTAAAATTACACTATGTCATAAGGTTGGCAGAGATTATTGGGAGAGAATATAAATGAAAATGCAAAAACACTTTGTAAAACTCAAGATAACATGGAAATGTGAGAGGTGAATATGAACGAAGTCTGATATGAGAGAAAGGTAGTGTGTAATGGTGGGGATATATGTAAACTAGCATAGTTCTTGCATGGCTTCTGGGTTTTTTTTAGGTCATGATAAAACACCAGTTTCCACTCGGACTCGAAGTAGTCATCTAAAGCGACCAAAGATTGGAAAGCGGTTTCAGGATTCTGAATTTAGTGGTTCTCAAGGGGAAGATGAAAAGATAGCTGAGACTTCACCTACAGCTTCAGTAATTAAGTAAAGTATTGTTTATTTTACCCTCATTATTTTGTTTATTCTTATTTGTGTATTATCAGTAATTAGTATTATTATATTGTTCATGTAGCAAATGACCTTGGTATAGGAGTTTGTATTTGAATTTTTCTACAAGATAATTGTTTACACTTACCAGTGGTGTCACTTTGACAATCTTATAGGAAGAATTTGCTAGTACGAGAGTGGAATAAACTCATAATTTAATCTCATAGGCCTGAAAATCCAGGAGAATATTCTATTGGTTATCCCAAATGTGTCATTATCACCAACTTTGAATTTGACAGTAGCTGTAATTTTTAGTAATGCTTGGGTGTGGTTAATTTTAAAAACCCTCAGTTTTACATTATTACGGATTCATTTCACTGGGGTATTGGATATAACATAAATTAGTAATAACTATAAATGGTGCAGTCAACGCCTCTTAATCAACAGAACACATGGGTCAAAACTTTTCCTCTATCTTCCTTTGAAGCTTAAGAAAACAAGATTTTTAATTTTATATTTAAACTACACTTCTGCCTACTAGTCCTACCAACTGTTCCTGAATCAACCATTCATAGTTTTGCCATTTTAGCTGTGAAATTATTTTACTCAGAGAATTTTGTGTCTATACTAATTTCCTTATGTAAATAATTTTTCATTTGTGTAATTGCATCAGTATGTAAATATTTTATTTTTGTAAAAAATTCATGTTAAAGGCAATATAAATAGATACTTAAATCTAGTAATTTGTGAAAAGAATAAGAGTTTAGATAATTATGGTTTTCTCATGGAGCCACATTTTGATGTAATATCCTTTTTAGGAGGAAATGTAACAATGTATTTTAAATTGAACAACTCAGAATGATGTAGAATTCAGTTTGCTTTTCATAAACAGAACAGTAACAGTGAGGCTATATGCTTGAATGCTTACTCAGACACTACAAAGAACGTAATTTTATCTTTGCCCTTGAAGAATGCCTAATGGTTTCTAGTACATGTATCTGTTTGTGGCTCAGGTTAAGAGCATTGCAAGGTAGATTGTGATGGTGTAATAATAGAAGTGCAAACACTGTGATGCAGAGGAGAGCGTGACTGCCTCTAATGGAGGGGTGGAGACGTTTGGTATTTGGGCTAGGGCTTCAGAGATAAGTGGTAACTAAACAAGCAGAGTTGGGAGAAGATTTCTAGTCCAAGGGTTCACAAACTGTGGTCCATAGGTCAATTCTGGCCCACTACCCAATATAAATAAAATTTTGTTGTAACACATCCATGCTCATTAGTTTACAGGTTTATTATGATTGCTTTTGAGTTAAGTGGCAGAGTTGAGTAGTTAGTTATTCAGGGACCATATGTCCCACAAAACATAAAGGAAAATTTGCTGAGCCTGGCTCTATGCCATGGATGTCCAGAGAGCTTCCCGTAATGAAGGAAATGTCCTGTGTCTGCCCGTCCAGTATGGCAGCCACTACCCATGTGCCATTTGAGCACTTGAAGTGTGGTTGGTGCAGCTGAGGAACTGAATTTTTTATCTCATTTACGTTTAATAACAAATAGGAACACATGTCTTACGGCTACCGTATTGCATGTGCAGAACTAGACTACAGGAATAACATGAACAAAGGCACAAAACGAAGAGGAATGTTGATATGGATATATAAGGTAAATGGTAGTGTAACTGAAACCAAGTTTCAACTGCCTGCTGCCACAGAAGCCAAACTCGTGAGACAGATGCTGGTGAAAAGGAAAGAGGTTTATTCAAGGGCTGGTCATCTGAGAAGAGGGGATTCTTTGTCAAAAGCCCATCTCAACACCTCAGTGCAGACCGAGGTTTTTATGAGGAGGAACAGGGAAAATAGAACAAAGGAATCACGGTGAGGGAGTTGAGTAGTTCTGTACATGCGGGCCACTACAGTCCATTCGATATGGATCTCAAAACTGGTGAAG
Organism: Myotis davidii; assembly: GCF_000327345.1. NCBI lineage: Eukaryota > Metazoa > Chordata > Mammalia > Chiroptera > Vespertilionidae > Myotis > Myotis davidii. The sequence goes on along the minus strand of NW_006299705.1, from coordinate 2,232,353 downwards.
TGATGGTCTGGTGTGCGTCATCCTGGTTCATCGTTCTGGTTCTGCATCATCCTGGTTCTGTGGTTAAAGATTAGCAAGTTTCCCAGAACTGGGGAGACTGAGGGCATAGTCTGCTTCGTCTGAAGTTAGTTCCTAGGATTCTTATACAAACATGCTCTTCATCTACAAGCTGCATATTAGTCAGAATCAGCATTTACAGAAACAGTGTCAAAAAGAACGGTGGGGTGGGTTACAGTTTCTCACTGTTACAGTAGTTTCTAGTGGGAGGTAAGAATATAAGGGTCTGGTCTTGTTAGGCTTTAGAGGGAGATATCCCTTATTCTCTAAGCCATAGAGGACTATCCGAGTTTTCTGAGTGGGGCTGTCACAGGTACAGATATGTCTATGAGAAACACAGCTCTGAAAAGCTTACTGAAGAATAAGTATTAAGATGATTGGGTGCCCTTGTTGGTGTGGCTACGTTGGTTGAGTGTTGTCCTGAGCTCTGAAAAGTTGCCGGCTCGATTCCCAGTCAGGGTACATGCCCAGGTTGTGAGTTCAATCCTGGTCGAGGTGTGAATGAGAGGGACTGATAGATGTTTCTTTCACATCACTATTTTCCCCAACTCTTTGTCTGTCTGTCTGTCTGTCTGTCTGTCTGTCTGTCTATCTATCTATCTATCTATCTATCTATCTATCTATCTACCTATCTATCTATCTATGTATCTATCTATCACCTGTCTATCTAGAAAAGATGAATTGGGAAGAAGTTTCTGTGAGAATTCTCCAGAGAGAATTGGGGCCTGAAAATGGTAATAGTAAGTTAGGGATATGTTTGAAAAGCATTTCGGAGGTAGAACTAAACCGTATCATTTATGGTCCAAATTGGTTTTTATTTTGAGAAAGAAAAGGGCTTTATAATATGCCAATGCTGGGATAAAAGCTTTAAACTGTATGATCCCAGGTATACTAGGATGTATGTTTACTTTAATAGAATAAGATATTATCAGATATGAATAAAGGAAAGGTCTCATTTACATGTTTCAAAATATAGTGATGTTATTAATTGAACTGGAGAACAAGGTAGGAAAGAACAACTTTATAGGATGAAGAGATTGGTCTTGGACCTGTAAAATTTGAAATTGTTGACTGAACAACACTTAGTTGATTCTCTAAAGTGTTACTTTATTAACAGATTCCTGAAATTCATATTCATCCTTAAGAAAACATGTAAGAATTTTGTTTTGTTTTTAGATTGGAGTCTACTTCACACACATCAGAGAGCTCAGAAGAATTACTAGAGGAAGAACATGCACAGAGTGTGGTTGAATTTGAGGACGGAAGTAGTGATAAAGATGCTCATTCAACACCTAAAATCCAGTCACATCTGGAGAAGCAAGATGGTGAAAAGGTAGGAGACCAGTATTTATTCCATAAATAAAATGAATGGAAGTAAATGAAACTTTAACTTTCTTAATCTACCGTATAGAACCAGTTAGAATACTTTAAGGTCCAACAGGTCTTCAATTGCAATCCTAATTTGGTTAGGAGGATATGAATGAGTTTCCCAGAAAAAAAAATATATTTGACTGCAAATTCCTGCTAAAATAACTAAATTCATTTTTTTAAACACCAGAAAACATACAGGAAAATCCTCTGTGACTAAGTAAACTCTTTATTTCACTTGATTTCTTCAGCTCCTCAAATATTTATCCGTACCTTCTTTTTTCTTCTCTATTAATTTCTTGTTCTTCTTTTTCTTAAATAGCTTTAATCTTCTCTCTACAGATTCCTATTTCTTCTTTCATATGTGCTGAAGTTTCTTTAAAAATCTTTTACCTGCTTGCTTAATCCAGCCAGCAGCTAAACAAGTGAAACTACATACCAATTTTATTTTCTTAATTTATACCAATTTAGCTTCCCTCTATTTCTTGAAACTCTGTTTTTA
>NW_006299705.1:2213132-2230406 GCF_000327345.1 Myotis davidii | reverse complement strand
CACTGGGGATGTGCCCACAACCCAGGTACATGCCCTTGACCGGAATCGAACCTGGGGCCCTCCAGTCCCCAGGCCGACGCTCTATCCACTGAGCCAAACTGGCTTTGGTGAAACTCTGTTTTTAAATAACTTTTTTTCTTGTAGAAAATTTGGAAAACAAAGTACATATTTTTAAAAAAGACTAATGGGTTGCTTCCATATCATGGCTCTTGTGAATAATGCTGCAATGAACATAGGGGTGCATGTATTCTTTCAAATCGATGTTTCAGGTTTCTTCAGATACATTCCAAGAAGTGGGATTTGCTGGGTCATAAGGCAATTCCATTTTTAATTTTTTGTTTTGTTAATCCTCACCTGAGGATATTTTTCCATTGATTTTTAGAGAGTGGAAGGAAGGGGGAGAGACAGAGAAAGAGAAACATTGAAGTTACAGAGACACGTCGATTGGTTGCCTCTCGCAAGTGCCCTGACCAGGGCTGGGTATCGAGCCTGCAACTGAGGTACGTGCCTTGACCAGAATTGAACCCATGACCCTTTAAACTGTGGGCCAACATTCTATCCATGGAGCCAAACTGCCTAGGGCCCATTTTTAATTTTTTGAAGAACCTCCACACTGTTTTGCATAGTGGTTGCACCAGTCTGCATTCCCACCAACAGTGCAGAAGGTTCCTTTTTCTCCATGTCCTCTCTAACACTTGTTGTTTATTGATTTATTGATAACTTTTTTGATAGGTGTGAGGTGGTATTTCATTGTGGTTTTGACTTGTGTTTCTCTGATGATTAGTGATGTTAAGCATTTTTTCGTGTATCTATTGGCCTGTATCTCCTCTTTGGAGGAGTGTCTAGTCAGGTCTTTTGCTCACTTTTTAATTGGGTTATTTGCTTTTCTGGTGTTGAGTTATCTGTGTTCTTTATAAGTTTTGGATATTAACCACTTATCAGATATATCATTGTCAAATATCTTCTCCCATTCAGTAGGTTGTCTTTTTGTTTTCTTGATGGTTTCCCTTACTGTGCAAAACCTTTTTAATTCGATGTAGTCCCATTTATTGTTTTCTCTTGTTTCCCTTATCCAAGAAGATATTTCAGAAAACATATTGCTAAGAGAAATGTGCGATATTTTACTGTCTATGTTTTCTTACAGCAGTTTTATGGTTTTGGGTCTTACATTTCAGTTTTTAATCCATTTCAAGTTTATTCTATTTTTTAACATTTTTTCACTTAGGCAACAGTCACACTTTTTTAAAAATATATTTTATTGACTTTTTGCAGAGAGGAAGGGAGAGGGATAGAGAGTTAGAAACATCGAAGAGAGAGAAACATTTATTAGCTGCCTCCTGCACACCCCCCAGTGGGGAAGTGCCCGCAACCAAGGTATATGCCCTTGACCAGAATCGAACCTGGGACCCTTCAGTCCGCAGGCCAATGCTCTATCCACTGAGCCAAACTGGCTAGGGCTCAAGTTTATTCTTACTAGTGTCCTGGTGCAGGAAATTCATGCACAATGAAAGGGGATTAATTAGAGGAAATATTTCAATAATGCTATTTGCCCTTTCTCTATAATAGAAATGTCAGAGATGAAAGAAAATTAGTAAAATGTATATGAAAATCTTTTCAGAGTCTGGGGCGCACCATGGGACCCAGAGTCAAGTCCCCGCCCACCCACATGCGCCTCAAGATTGTGCGAGCTCCTGGTGACCAATCTTTGGTTGTTAGGCTGTGACGGTGTCATGCCCCCCCCCCCCCCCCCGCCATTGGGCTAGATCCAGACCCAGCCGCTTCCACCCTTGTCAAGGGGGGCGCAGCTTCGGGTCCCTTGTCAAGCCCCGCTGGTGGAGGGTGCGGCCTGAGGTTCCGCGGCCTGAGGTTCCCTGGCCTGGCACCAGGGTGGGGGGTGTATCCTGGGGTCCCCTGGCCTGGTGCCAGGGTGGGGGGAGTGGTCTGAGGTCCCCTGTCAAGCCCCACGGGGGCAGGGGGGGCAGCGGAGCCTCAGGTCTCTGCTGATTGCTCGTTAAGGCTTATTACGGGAACTCGGCCTCCGCTGTGGGCACAGCCATCTTGTGTTACAGGACCCCCCTTCCCCCCACTGTGGGTGCTGCAATCATTGTGGTGGAGTGATGGTCAATTTGCATATTTCTTTTTTATTATATAGGCTATGGTTAAGAAGGTGGAATAGCAACCCCAGTGCCCATCAATACACGAGTGGATAAAAAAAGCTGTGGTACATATATATACACAATAGAATACTATTCAGCTGTAAAAAAGAACAAAATTGTACTTTTTGTGACAGCATGGATGGCCCTAGATGGTATTGTGCTAAGTGAAATAAGTCAGACAGAGAAAGATAAATACCATACAATTGCATTTATATGCAGAACCTAATGAACAAAATAAAAAAAATTAAAACAGAGAACAGACCGACAGTTGTCAGAGGAGAGGGCGGTGAGGGGGCTGGGTGAAAAAGGTGATGGGGCCAAACTGTGCAAATTGGCCAGCTGGGTCCTCCGAGAAGCCCTGCGTGGAAGCAGGCATGGGGGCCCCCAAGGCAGGGGGGCGCTCGGTGCGGAGAGTGCAGGAGGCGGGGTGACTCCTGAGGACTGCGGCCCCGACGAATGGGTGGGTGGAGGGTCCCCGGGGAGTAGGGTCGGGTCGGGTTGGTGGGCTGTGGCGGGCCCGGAGGTCCGAGCTTGGAGTAGAGCCTGCACCTTCCACCGCCCGCCCTTCGGGGACGATCAGAACTGAGCCAAGAGGCAGGTGCACCAGGCAGATGGGTCTGAGTCCTGTTTGACAGAAGAGAAACTGAGTCACCAGCTCAGGAGCCGCAGGGTCAGCGGGCCCGGGGGTGCTGGGTCCACCTGTGGCGCGGAGAGTTGGTGGGCCTGTGCGTGGAGGTGGCCTCTGTCTGGAGATCGGTTTCTCTTCTGTGTCTGTGCCTCTTGGCTTGGATCCCCTGTGCTCTGTGACTCCGGCATCTCCTGGCTTCTCGTTGGTTTGGGATGGTTCCTGTGCTTGGGGCACCTGAGTGTGCAGGGCCTCGGCCTAGGAGGAAGGGGAGGGGGTGCTGACTGTGGGTCGCAATAGGAGTCTGAGGTTTTGGGGAGACCTTCCTGAGCTATCTTCACCCCAGTCCTGGTGCCAGTCATTTTTCCAGTGTAATGGGGGGAGGAGCGCTAAATTCCATGTCCAGCTCTGCTGTTTGCCAGTTGTAAGACCTCGGGAAATGTCTTCCTTCTCTAATTTCTCTTTTAGAAGTTTGGAACCCGCAAAGATAGCAATAATGGTGGTCCTTTATTTTGTGCTTACTTTGTGTCAAGCACTGATGGGTTCCACGTAATTCTCCCGATAGATACAAAAACTGAAGCTCAGAGAGGACATATAATTTGTTCAAGATTACACAGCTAATAGGTGTCAGAGGTTGGATTTCACCCCAGGCCTGACTCCATAAGCCGTGCCTTAACCAGCAGGCTAGCCAGCCTTTAGGGCATACTCCCCAGTGAGAAGAGGGAGGTGAAAAGTTCGAGGATCCCCCGCTCCCCGTTAGGTTTTATTTAGTTCGTGGCCAGCAAAGACTTGCCCTGACCCGACCTCCTAACCTTTCCTCACCTGGTGCTGCTGCCTCTGAGCTCCAGACTGAAGGGGCAGCAAAGAAGTGGGCTGTGACCATTGCAGGCCTTCTTCACGCAGGGCTTGGGTGCTGGGCCCTGGGTCAGCTTCCCAGACAGTTGCTGTTTCAATCCATCATCCATCCACCCTCGTCCATGAGCAACCTCCCTGAGAGTTGGATACATGAGGCAGGGTCTCTGAGCTCTGTAGGCCTAGCTCCTCCTAGAGCTGAGGCAGTGAGAGGCTGTGGCTGAGGTTGGTCCAGCGAGTCCCTGAAACCTTTCTGGGCTTCTGTTTCCACATCTGTTACAGAGGTTATTAAGACTCCCGCGGGGAAAGCTGCTGCCACTCACCCCGTGTCTTCCGGCCGCTTCCCTCTTTGCTGCCCCTCCCCACAGGCTCCCCCTCTGCACCTCCTGGGGACCCTCATGAATGGCGCCCCTTCCCTGGAGGATGGGGCTTCCCCTCTCCTCCTCCCTTCTCACCACCCCCTCCCCCTAGTTGGCCGGAGTTCTGTGAGTCCCATGGCTGCCCTGGATTTTGCCCGCCATTTGTGCCTGTACCTGGCCTCCCACCCCCCATATGCAGGGCCCGGGGCCGAGGCTGCCTTCTCCCGCCGTTTTGCTGAGCTCTCCCTGCAGCATTTGGAAGCTGAGGTGGCCGGGCCTCTGGTTCCCTCTCACCACCCATCCTGGCCCCTCTGAGTCCTGGTGTGGAGATGCCACCACATGACCTGTCCCTTGAGAGCTGCAGGGCGGGCGGGCCTGTGGCTGTGCTGGGCCCTTCTCGATCATCTGAGGACCTGGCCGGCCTCCTCCCTGCCTCGGTCTCTTCCTCTTCTACAACCTCCTCCTCGAAGCCGAAGCTAAAGAAACGCTTCTCCCTCCATTCAGTGGGTCGCTCTGTCCGAGGTTCGGCCCGCGGCATCCTGCAGTGGCGGGGGACCATGGACCCTCCCTCCCCAGCCGGGCCCCTGGAGACCTCGTCAGGCCCCCTGTGTTAGGTGGAAACCGCACCTCCAACTCCTCTGGTGGGGCTGGGACCGTTGGCAGGGGGCTGGTTAGTGATGGAACATCCCCGGGGGACAGATGGACTCACCGTTTTGAGAGGCTGAGACTCAGACTCAGTCGGGGAGGAGGGACCTTGAAGGATGGAGCAGGGACGGTGCAGGGGGAAGAGCTGCTGAGTTTCATGGGGGCTGAAGAGGCAGTCCCTGCCCAGCTGGAGTGGGCCGGGGAGGAGGGGCAGCTGGGCCTTCCTCAGGGGGAGGAGGGCAACTCGGTGGCAGAAGTGTCGCTTACTGCTTCAAAGTGGAGAAGGAGGAGGAGGAGGAGGAGGAGGAAGTCGCCTGGAATTCTTTGTACCACTCAAGGCATCTGGCCTTGGCTCAGCATTCCCTGCTCTACCATCACGGATGTGCGGGCGACCACAGCGCTGGAGATGCCTGATCAGGAGAACACACTTGTGGTTAAGGTGGAAGGCTCCTCAGAGTATATCCTGGGGACAGCTGATGCTCTACATGTGAAGGCCTGGGTGTCTGACATTCAAGAATGCCTGAGCCCGGGGCCCTGCCCTGCTACCAGTCCCCACCCCATGACCCTCCCACTGGCCCCTGGGGCCTCATTTCTTACAAGAGAGAACACAGACAGCCTGGAACTGCCCTGCCTGAATCACTCAGAGAGTCTGCCCAGCCAGGATCTACTGCTGGGACCCAGCGAGAGCAACAACCGCCTGTCCCCGGGGGCATGTGGGGGCCTCTCAGACCGCCCTTCAGCATCCATCTCCCCTAGTTCCGCCTCCATTGCTGCCTCCCATTTTGACTCAGTGGAACTGCTTCCCCCAGAGTTGCCACTCCGCATCCCCATTGAAGAGGAACCCCCAGCTGGGACAGTTCATCCCCTCTCAACCCCCTACCCACCCCTGGACACTCCAGAAACAGCCATAGGGTCATTCCTGTTCCAGGGGGAATAGAGGGAGGTGAGGGGGAGCAGCCCCTCTCAGGGTATCCTTGGTTCCACGGGATGCTCTCTTGACTCAAGGCTGCCCAGTTAGTACTGGCCAGAGGCACCGACTCCCATGGTGTTTTCCTGGTACGTCAGAGTGCGACGAGGCGGGGCGAATATGTCCTCACTTTGAACTTCCAGGGCAAGGCCAAGTACCTGCGTCTGTCGCTGAGTGAGGAGGGTCAGTGCCAGGCCCAGCACTGTGGTTCCAGTCCATTTTCGATATGCTCAAGCATTTCCGGGTGCACCCATCCCTCTGGAGTCTGGAGGCCCCAGTGATATTGTCCTTGGCAGCTATGTTGTGCCCTCCCAGCAGCAGCAGGATGAGCAGAGCAGGTCTGCAGGGGAGGAGGTGCCCGTGCACCCAAGAAGTGAGGAGGCGGAGAGCAGCCTCCCAGCAGCAGCAGGATGAGCAGAGCAGGTCTGCAGGGGAGGAGGTGCCCGTGCACCCAAGAAGTGAGGAGGCCGAGAGCAGGCCGGGAACCATGCAGGGGTGTGCGAGGGAGATCGATGCTACCCCGATGCCTCCTCCACCCTCATGCCCTTCGGAGCGAGTGACTGTGTAACCGAACACCTCCCACGACCCACCCCTACCCCCTGAACCTCCTTCATGGACAGATCCCCCACATCCTGGGGCAGAAGAGGCGTCGGGGATGTCAGAAGTGGCAGCAGCAACAGCCACAGCAGCCAAAGAGAGGAAAGAGAAAGAGAAAGTGGGCTGTGGAGGGATCCAGGAAGAGCTGGTCCCCGTGCTTGAGTTGGTCCCCATGGTTGAATTGGAAGAGGCCATGACACCAGGCATGGAGGTCCAGGGAGGCCCTGGATCTGGTGGGGTCCCTGAAGCAACACCGATGGTGCAGCTCCAGCAGTTACCAATAGGGGGTGATGGAGAAGAAGGGGGCCACCCCAGAGCCATTAATAACCAGTACTCCTTTGTGTGACACCCTACCTCCACCCTTTCTCCACTTTCTTGCTCCTCAGCCCTCAGTTCCTGAGACGGGGGCTGAGCAGGGACATAGAGGAGCGGTAGGAATCCCCTCCCCATATGCTTCCTTACCCTTGATGGCCAAGGGCATATATGTTGGTACAAGAAGAGGTTCAAGAGTCCCGTTAACTCCCCAGTTCATACACTACAGGGGCCCCGTCCCCTGGGGAGGGGACTTGGGTTCCATCACCTCTCCAAGGGGCTCTATGGTCAGCCCCGCCCCTGGGGGCCATTTCCCCATTATCTACCCCTCTGCCCAAAAGGAGGGGTGAGGGGGTAGGGCTATCAGTAAATATTAAGGTGGTGGTGGTGGTGGTTGTTTTAAACAAAATGGAGAAGGGTTTATCTCAAAAAAAAAAACAAACAAACAAAAAACCCCTACAAATTGGCAGTTACAAGATAGTCACAGAGATGTAGATTATAGCATAGGGTATATAGTCAATAATATTGTGATAAATATGTGTGGGTCCAGGTGGGTACTTGAAGCAGCGGAGGACCACTCTGTAAAGTACATGATTTTTAAAACTGTTTTGCTGTACAGAATAATATTGAATGTAAATTATATTTGAAAAATAAAAAAGGTTTATGTGCACCTATCGGTGATGGCGAACCTTTTGAGCTCGGCGTGTCAACATTTTGAAAAACCCTAACTTAACTCTGGTGCTGTGTCACATATAGAAATTTTTTGATCTTTGCAACCATAGTAAAACAAAGATTTATATTTTTGATATTTATTTTATATATTTAAATGCCATTTAACAAAGAAAAATCAACCAAAAAAATGAGTTCGCATGTCACTTCTGACACGCGTGTCATAGGTTCGCCATCATGACCTAGATGCTTATGGGCATATATATATTTGTGCTTTTTTTCTCTTTTAAAAACAATATTAACTGTACATACTTCATTTAACCAGTTTCATTTGTCCAACAATACATTGAGCACATACTGTTATAGGTCACCAGTGCCACTTCCATTGAATTCCAGTGGATTTTCTGACCTAGATTGACTACTCTCTCTTCAAGATTCTCTAGCTCCCTTGCTTTTTAACACTACTGTATTTTAACTTCTTGGTTTTCCTATCTCTTAAGTTTTGTTTTGTTTTATTTATTTTTTGGCTGTTCTGCTTTTTCATCTAAAAGACTCAGTTCTTGACTTTCTGCTCTTTGGTTCATCCTCTCTCTTTTGAAAATGCATCCAATCTAATGGTTCAATGAGAGGATGACCAATAACTGTAGACTTTCAATATTGATCCAGAGTGTAGTCTCATAATGTTACTTGCCTTCTGAATATTTCTGTTTAGACAGATGTCTTTTATCATCTTAAATTTAGCACAATCTCTATTCTTTCTTATCACTTCTGTATTGAGCCTAGTAAAAAAATGTCTTCTCTTTCATTCAGTTCCCAAAACTAAAACTGGCTGGACTGAGTTTTTCTCTTCTGTTGCTTCTCACTTTTAGTTACCAGAATTCTATTTTTTAAAGCTTTTACTCTATTTTTCTCATTTTCTTCCTTTTGATATGTCTTCTGCCTTAATTGGTTCTTTTGAGTTTTATTATAATTGTTTTCTTTGTGCAAGTTATTTTGTATATCTAAGCCCCTGATTTCAATAGTCCTATGGGAAATGTTCTTTATATGATTTCAAGGGTTCTATATAATTCAGCCAAATCTATTTCTGAACACTTGAGTGCATCAGTTTTCTTCTTATTAAAATGGTAATAAGATGCCTTCTAATTATGAGAATATCAGTAGGATTAGAAATATTAGACATTAAATAGAAGTCTTGTATATTGATAAACATTGGAAGATTTTTAGAAATTGCAGGGTTTGTGTTATCAGATCACTTTTCTATATTTTAATGTGAGGTAAAGAGGAGGATTGTTCAGAAATGATGCTAAGTTAACTAGACAGGGAACTGAGATTGGGGGCTCGTTTTATCCCTGCAGGAACCAGTAGGCAGGGTAAACTCACTTCCTACAGGCTCCAAAGATGGTAAGTGCTGAGCAGCTGGGGTTCTGTAAAGAGGTGGCACCACATCTAGACCCTCTCTAGTGCCTTTTTACTGAAAAGGTTCCTCCCATGATTGCCCTTTGAGAAGGAAGAGCAAGAGGGGCAGGGTTTCATTATTGAATCTCAGACCGACACTGTGTCCATAGTGTATCCAGTTCCTGTCCTCTCTCTCCATGAGAACAGGAGGAGTTTGGGGGACTTACGGATTCTTTTCTTTTATTGACCCTGCCTCATACATTTCCCCTTTTCCCCAATAACACTATTCTTTAACCCCTGCCCTATAATGTGGTAGAATTTATCTTGAGTCTTGGTACCTGACAGATAGGACTGAGAATGGACCCACATTACATGACAAATAAGTGAGTCTGTAATTATGTCCTGACATATTCCTCCCCTTCCCCGCATAGGAATCTGAAGTAGAGCCTATGAATGGTGAAGTAATGGATGATACTATTAAGACCTCTCTTATAATTGAAGAGGAGGACTCCACTAGTGAAGTTTTAGATGAAGAATTTAAATTGCAGCCTTTTAATTCCAGTGAAGACCCTACAAATCTAGTTCCGCTGGTGGTAGAATCTTCAAAACCCCCTGAGGCTGTTGCACAGGATAAGGTAAGAGGGAAATAACCTAATATTTTGTTTGCTTTGTTAATCCTCACCCAAGGATATTTTTTCCATTGATTTTTTAGACAGAGTAGAAGGGAGGGGGAGAGACAGAAAGAGAGAAATATCGATGTGAGAGAGAGAAATTGATTGGTTGCCTCTCGCATGAGCCCCTGGGAGTGAGCCTGCAACTGAGGCCGTGCCCTTAACCAGAATTGAACCCTGGACCTTTCAATCCGTGGGCTGATGCTCTAACCACTGAGAAAACTGGGTTGGGCTAACCTAACATTTTATAGTTAACATATTCTAGTGTTGGTGACATGGCAAGGGCAGAGTAGTATGTATATTTTCCTCCTTTAACATGTACAGTCCTTTAGAAAAATTAAATTTTATACTAGATTCAGTATTTTATAAAGATGCAATCAGTAATGTTTCATAGATTCAAATCTTTATAAACTATTCATTCTTACCAGATTTATGTTTACAAAATGAGTTTTACTTTGTAGGTAAAAACTTAGAAAAATGGATAAAAAAATTTTTGCCAAATATTTGAGTACCTATTTGCTAACATGATCATTTTAATTTGTTTTAATTAGGGAGACATCAGATTAGTGGGAAAAACTTGGACTATTTTAAAAGAAATTTAATTTTTTCTTTTGAATATTTAAATGTAAAGCTAAAAAACTATTGTATAGAATTACTTTATTAGCGTCTAGGATAAATAAATAAATAAAATTTCCATTGCCCTTACCTGTCATCTAACAAAACCATAGTCAAATTTAGTGGGGTGGCACAGTGTCAAGTTCCAGTAACACCAAGAAAATAGCCGAAACCGGTTTGGCTCAGTGGATAGAGCGTTGGCCTGTGGACTGAAAGGTCCCAGGTTCGATTCCGGTCAAGGGCATGTACCTTGGTTGCGGGCACATCCCCAGTAGGAGATGTGCAGGAGGCAGCTGATTGATGTTTCTCTCTCATCGATGTTTCTGACTATCTATCTCTCTTCCTTCCTCTCTGTAAAAAATCAATAAAATATATCAAAATAAATAAATAAATAAAAAGAAAATAAAAACTTTTGAGCTAAAAGTTTTGAAAAATCTTGATATGAAGTTTAAAATATCTTAAGTACTTTTTAAGTTAAAATTATTCTTTTTACGATATCTTTAAAGCAAGAACTTAATGTATGCAAATTATCAAAGACAATTTTGAAGAAATAGACTTGTACTCAGAATATGTACACATGGTTAAGTAAAGTAATGAATACCGAAGTCTTTAAAATGCAGTTTAGTATCATTACATACTGGTTTCTAAGAATAATTTATATAAGGTCTATATTGCAGAAGTTTGCTCACCAGGTTTTTATTTTTAGACCTCACATGTTACTGACTCAGAAGTGTTGTTAAACGAAGGCCCATCTGATGGAAAGGGGCACACAGAAGAGAAAGTGCCACAAGTTCCAAGAAAGAAGGCACATTTTGGGAGTTCAGACAATGCTGCCACTATCCCACATGAAGAACAATCTGACAGTGGTTTTCCAAACTCTGTGGTAGCTGAATTTTCTGAGGAACCAATCTCTGAAAATTTGTCACCCAATACTACTTCCTCATTGGAAGACCAGGTTGAAGAGGGGGTGTCCGAGCCCCAGGAAACATCTCCAGCTGTTCCTCAGAGTTCTTTAGTAGAGGTTGAACTTGAAGACGGGCCGTTTTCACAGAATGCAGGACAGAAGAACCAGTCAGAGGAGCAGTCGGAAGCGTCTTCTGAGCAACTGGATCAGTTTACACAATCGACAGAAAAGACTGCGGATAGCAGCTCAGAGGAAATAGAAGTGGAAGTGCCTGTTGTAGACAGGCGGAATTTAAGAAGAAAGGCCAAAGGATACAAAGGACCCGCTAAGAAGAAAGCCAAGCTGACCTGAATGAAGAAATGCAGATCACAAATCCTCTTTGTAACATAATTGTTTTTAAGATATGGTAATAAATAGCACGGGGCACAGGACAAAAATTCCAGAATTTCACTTTGAGCTTATTTATGATGCTGTTTTTCCCTCCTCCTTAGGGCTTAGGATTCATCATTGTTTTTAATTTTCAGGTTACTTTGTGTAAATACAGTTTTTTAATTTTTATTAACCATGTTTCGATTTGGAGAAACCAGATCATACTGTATTTTCTTTAGTAGTTGGGGCCATCTGACTATTACTATTTCAGGATATATAAATTAAAAAACAAAGTAGTAGGCTTTTCATTGTGAGGATTACAGAAATCTTTTACACTTGAGTTTTAAATAGTAAACTTGGGGAGTGTTCTAGAAGTTTTAGCTTAACTATCAAAACTAATCACTATTTTAAAAAATTTAGACATGCCTAAACAAAAATGGCAGTAAATTAGAATAATTTCGACTAAATGAGAGCACAAATACATAAATTTTTGGTCGAAGGTTTATGAGGGCGGTATTTTGGCCTCTTAATTCATTGTAGTGTAGATGCAGTTTCTTCATTTGACTTTTCCGAATAGGTACAAACTTTCCAACTCACTCCTTAAAACATTTAATATTAACAGTAGTGCTAGGGATTTAACTCTGGCATGTAGGTACTAATATAATTATTTAAATTTTCTTTTGAAGTTGGGGACTATACTTTTGTCTTCACCTAGTTAACACATATACATTAGAAGAGGTCCCTTCCTAAGAGTTCTCCTTAATCCTGCTATTGCTCTTAATCTAGAATCTTAATTTATATTCCTCTCAGCGTTCATCCACTTCCCTCACAGAGTGAATCCTGTCAAAAAATCTGCCTGCCTGCCAGTTTATGCCCTTGGCATCACTTTGGGTAGGTATGAAACTACGCCCCACTTAGATCTGGATGACAGCAGTAACGCTGCCCTAGGAACTGTTGTTACCAGAGCTTAAGTCAAATTGGAGGCTTTGTCCCTTTGGTCTTGCTTTTATTCTTGATTTGTTTTGAGGACAGGTTACAAGCCAGCCTGTTCATTGTGTTGCCATAGCAAAGGCCTTTGCCCAGGAAAACTTAAAAACAACAAAATCCTCAATTGTTAATTTTTGTAAATTTATTTAGAAATGAACAAAATGGTTATTCTTAGGATCCAAAGAGAAATTCGAAATAATACTGCTCTTTGGAAGTATTATGTGTACTCAGATGTGTACTTAAGTTGAAGAATGCTTTGAGACCACTTAGGTTGTTTTTAAAACAGGCTTGGTTCATTATGAAAAAAATGAGTTAGAACTTTCTGTCATTATTTGACAAATAATGCTAAGGATTGATGTTAAATGTTTTTTAGTCCACAGTCAAGTTATGTCATTACATTTTTCAGGGGGATGTTGGTATTTTAGAAAGATTTAAGTTCTTTAAGCAGGCAAAATGGCAAACCCTCCTATTCATTGTAAAATTTTGAGTACTTGTATCCCCAAATTTTCTTTAATTATTGGTTGGGATAAGCCAGATTTCACACTAAATAAAAATTACAGCACTTTGGCTGTTTTCTCAAAAAAAAATGCTAAATAAGTGAAAGAAAAAAGTATTAGTACTAATTCCCTATCAAATGTTTATGTTCTTACATGTTTTAATGAAAAACATGTTAAAACCACAAATAGGGAATTAAAGATTAAGATTTAGTGAGTTCTTTTTCTTAACCTTTCCATTTTAAATTTCTTATGATAAAAATCCAACACTTATTTTACTTGGGATTATTCATTTTCTCTTCAAAATACTTTCTATAAAAAGGTGGGATTTAAGAAAGTGGAATTCACTGACAACTCTTGTGTGAACATGGTTACCGAGTTTACAAAAAGGAATGGTTATTCGTGTGTGATTGCCAGGGACTAACAGTTGAACTTGTTTGGTTTATTCTTAAACAAGACGTGCATTTTAGGCAATTGCAAAACTTTTTGTTCAGCACACAAGAAAACTTGTTACATGCTGTCTGGCAGAAAAATGTTATTTTGGCGCTTATAGATAGTGGAGGAAAAGTGAGTCACGTGAAAAATTCAGTAACATGCTTTTTCAGTAAATGAGTTCTATACTCAGAGAGTATAGAATTTATAACAAAATATATCAACTAGGAAACTAAATAAAACTTAATCAGATACTTGTTTTTGCAAGTCGTTAGTAAAACTTTCGGAACTGGAGGACAGAAATTTGATTTCAAACAGCTAGTCCAGTTGTTGAGTATCCAGTCACATTCTGTAATTCTTTGTGGATTGTTTTGTTTAGAAGTCTTATTCGTGGAGAAGTTAGTTCACTTTAGTTTGTGTAAATACGTATTTCCCTTGTGTAATATAGAGCAGTTATTAACAAAATTTTAGTTCTTTTAAGTTTATTCAATTGCTGGACATCACAGAAATAAGTATATTTAAGAATTTATTATAAAGCTCTTCTACAGCTTTTAAAGATGAGGGTCTATTATGATTTTTTATAAAATCAAATAGCATGACAGACTATCAGTCACTTGCTTAAATTGTGTCTCTATTCATGGTGTTTTCCATTAAGTACAGAGAATTATCACAGGAAAGATAACTACTAGTGATTAATGGTTCACTTTTTGCTGACCACCAGAACACCATGCTACCTAAAATGGTTTGTGACTTTAGAAAATTATCTTGGTGGGTTGTGATTGCATCAGATTGAGAGTTTACGTAGCATCTGATATCTGCTCTTATGTTCTGCTTTACCCTTAGGGATTACCTTCTAAATTTGGTCACACCAGCAATCCAAAACAGAATCTTAAAGTGTAAATAATTTATACTAACATTACTCATCCAGTGACAGTATTTTACAAATATATTTCTGCCTGGTAATGTCCACTAACATCAATATTGTTCAAGGTGTTATCCGATATTTCATGGATGTGATGAGTTATGTTTCTGTTAATATCAGGCTTTGTATAAGTTAATTTGCTTATTTTAAAAAATATCTGTTCTGTAGCATCATGTGCTTACCTTTAGTCAGTGTTTTCTTTCACCTTCCAAAACCTAAGTCATTCATTTCTATTAGTGGCAAAATCATGTTAAAATTGTAAGAAAGGTTAAGCTCTGTCATTGTGAAGTGATTGTATTATGCTGGATAGTCATTCCCAAGGACTAGCCAGCCTTTCTTTTCCTGTGTTCTTAACCTTTTATTGTTTATAGAACTTAGAAAAGATATTGCAATATTTAGAATAGCAAGTCTTACTGAAATTTTCTTGGTAGTTGTTTTTTTAGTTTAAAGTAGTAATTAAACATATATTTTGTGATTGTTCTTGGTCTGTGTATTGAAATTCTTTCCCTTTTCTTTTCCCTAATTTCATTGATGATGTGTATGGATAAAGAATTTGTTCATACTGGTTGTACCTTCAGAACAGATTTTTAAAAATAAACAATTTAAAACGATTATAGATTAATATATAGACACCCTAAAGCTCAAAGCCACCAACATAATTCATATAACAAAGGTGCTTTGACAATTACCCTAAAACATGATTTTTTATATTATGTGATTACAAATATATTTCTCTTTTAAGGGCATCAGTGCAGTCTTTTTCTTTTTAAAACCATTTTTTCTGGATTTAAACAAATTTTCAGACTCTAAAAATATAAATATACTACCAAGTTCAGAATACAGAAAATGCTAAAAGTATAAACACTTTGGTGTTTTTCATGTTGCAAGTAGAAAGCACAGTTCCAAGTAGGTGTTACTATATATGAGAAGAAAATGTTTAACATACTAAAAAAAAACAACAAAAAACTGACTTACTGTCTGAAGAAATTAAGAATTACGGGAGAAAAGATTTATCTAAATTTCTTCTGAATTCGACTTACTGTAGTGTACCTTTTCTCATATACCTTCAATGTGAATACTTTATGAACTTAACATTACCAGATGTGTTAATGCTACATTTTTAGGACTAATGATGAAAAAATAATGAGGTGAGGTTTTAGATATGACAGTTTTATAGCGTAGGCCCCATATTAAGTGTGCATTAACTCTTAGGATAAAAGGTGTTATCAACTACACTGGCTTTCCAGAAATGTTAGATCTGCATTGCTGAATACCCACTTATTAATACAGATAGTTATTGATGAAGTAGGAACTGTTATAATTGCTTTTTTAAATCATTCAATTTCATGAGCACCTAAGTAATAAACAGACCTCAAAATAAAGACCAATTTGTAAAACTGGGCCATTTTAATGTTAATAGAATAAATAATTCTCTTGATGACTGCAGACATGTAAGCTGTTTGATAGCATTCAGAAACATCATAGTAAAGGAATTTTCCTGATTGGTGCATAATCTTCAACAATTACAAAGTTACTTGTGTGAAACTACTGTCTGTCAAACCAGTAAGACTGCATTTATGCACCCATCGTTTTCAGGATTGTTGGTAACCTGAGC
Organism: Myotis davidii; assembly: GCF_000327345.1. Lineage (NCBI taxonomy): Eukaryota > Metazoa > Chordata > Mammalia > Chiroptera > Vespertilionidae > Myotis > Myotis davidii. The sequence goes on along the minus strand of NW_006299705.1, from coordinate 2,214,820 downwards.
ATATTTTCCTAAGGAAACAAAATGAAGAAAAAGAGGGATGTTAGCTAATAAAAACTTTAAAAAATATAACCTTTGCCCCAATATTTCTAATTTACTACTTTTAAGAGTTATAGAAGATACTAGAGGCCCAGTGCATGAATTCGTGCATGGGTGCGGTCTGGCTGACCTGCCCCCCGATCCGGGTGGTTGGCTGACCGGCCCCACCCCCTGGTTGAATTCCTGGCCAAAGGGACAATTTGCATATTAGCCTTTTATTATATAGGATTCTTCCCTTTCAAAGAACATTCAAGTTTAGGAATATCTGGGCACTAAAAGCAGAAAAGTAAGAAAATGAGGAAATTTTTTTGATATATGCCTTCCTTCTTCCACTCACAGGTAATTTATTATATTCCAATATTTTTTAATTATAACCATATCTTGGCATCTGTTTCCCTGGTAATTAATTTATTTTTAAATATAGCATCAAAGTCTAACAACATAGTACATCTCATATAACTGAAATTAAGTTAAATTATATTCATAACTATTTCTATAAAAAGTATTCTTCCTAAAGATTTAAATCTGCTTTACATCAAGTATGAACTTATCTATGTCTTCCACATTACAGTTTGCGGTGTACTTTATGTCAACTTGAAAATTTGTTTTTAGGATTACAAGAGCAGCATCCCCATACTAACAAATTTACTTACCCCAAATAACCTTGCCTCCTTGTGTCACAAGGCCCAACTCACTCACATTCACCTCGATGACAGTACCTTTGGTAATAACACCCAAGGTTGTATAAAGTGGGGAGGAGGGATTCTTCTTTACACCAAGTATTGGCAGGCAAAAGGTAGCTTTCAGTTCAGGATGTGTTACATGGGCCTTCTTGAAACGTAAGCCCTAGTAAGTCAAATGCAAGAATGTTTGAGTCCAAAATGTTAACAATGAGTAATGGTCTTTTTCTGCTTATCTTTTCCAAGTCTCAAAAACAAAAAACAAAAGAGTTGAAAGTAAAATCTTAAGGCATCAAATAAAAATACAATTCTACAGACTAAAAACTCAGTTACAGAATAAATTACCCTGTAGTTAATTCTACAGACTAAAAATCTCAGTTACAGGATAAATACAATTACCCTACTTTTTAAAAAAGAATAAAAAAAAAGATTAGCAGGCTAAATGACTTGTTCACAGGTTAAATGGTGTATGGATGGAATCAAATTTAAGCATTCTGATTCCAAGTCTTTATGTACCTCGGCTAACTTCCATGATGAAAGTTGTTAGCTTTCTTTGCACTGATGGTAACACTGGTCAAGGACTGGAAGAGACCATAGTTACCCAGTCACCTCGATGTGGTCTTTAGGAATGTGGCATGTTAAAAAGCCACAACACTTTGCAGTCTTTTGAATGCGATAATTAACTAAATAGAGGTAGGCAGCAAATGATACTAAATCAAGTTCTTAGTAAAGGACTCAATAATCAAGCTGGCAAGAAACCATTCAGAATGCCATCTGATTAATTCACAATAAAATATGTATCTGCCAAGCTACTGAGTCTAGACCAGCCGTGGGCAAACTACAGCCCACGGGCCGGATCCAGCCCGTTTGAACTGAATGAAACTAAAAAAAAAAAAAAGACCATACCCTTTTATGTAATGATGTTTACTTTGAATTTATATTAGTTCACACAAACACTCCATCCATGCTTTG
>NW_006299705.1:2210776-2213064 GCF_000327345.1 Myotis davidii | reverse complement strand
ACTTTCCTCTTATTCTTTGTTTCTCTAAGCAGGCTGGTACCCAGTTGGGAGAATAATTCAGTCTGTTTAAAGGCTTTTGTAAAAATGTATCTTCAATTATATTTGGTTGGGGGGGGGGGTTGACTGGTTTTGACCATTACTGCTGTCAACAGAAAGTAAAGTCCCACTTTTACATTAAACTTGCTTAATGCAATGTTTGAATACTGAATGTTTTCAAAGCATTAAGCTACTCACCTTAGTAAACCAGAATTGACTCTTGAAAACAGCCCTACTCAACTTTTTTAACTGCTCTCAAACAAGAGTCAGGCATATAGTAGATCACTTACTAAATGAATAAAATTACTTCATGTGGAAAATGAAGATCCTAATAAGCCATTTTTAAAAGTGAAGATTCACTGACAACGTAATGGAAATTTTTTCATCTCAAATCTCTTATGAAACTGAAGACAAGATTTTGATGATAGTGGAAAAGTCCTAAGCAATTCTTTAAAATTTAAAATAACAAAAACAATCTTAAAATGTCTTTCAAGCTATACTAGTATTTTATATCAATTTAGGAATTTCAGGAAACTAATGTACTTTATCTAGTTTAATACAGGAACTAATATGTGAGCCACTGCACTCTTGCAAGGGACTTACCATTGGCCTAATGAACCTTTCATATTTAGGTGGTTTTCGAGTAAAGCCATCTCCAACAAAGCAGACTTTAGTAACCATCCTCTTCCATGCCTTTTTCTTTCTCTTTCCTGTTCGAATAACTTTTAATACCTCTGTTTCTCCCTGGGCACGAACTTTGGGCAGAGGGACTTCCCATTTTCCCTAAAAATAGACCACAGTTAAAATTTACATTGTTAGTAAAAGACAATGGGAATAAGAAATCACGCACGTTTTAGTTGTACAAAGCCGTACTTCACTTTTTTCCTTAACCAACAAGATCATGGCTCTAATGTTTTCTAGAGATCTGCACGGTTTCCTCACAAACCCCCGAATAATTGAAACTAGTTTACATATCATAGGTACATTATTAAATAAAATGGTTTGTTTAAGCTAAAAATCTTAAAGCTTTGTTATGGATGAAAAATACCACCTGTACTAGGGCAGTAACTTCTTAGGCAGAATATGTGCTTATTACTAAAAGTGTAAAACTGTCTTTTAACCTATCTTTGTATTTCTACCTCAAATGGATTTTTAGAATGCATTACTAGACAAAATGCATCACCAGATATTTTGTACTTCCCTAGAATGCACATTAAATTCTGTGAAAAAACTGAAGAAGTGCAAGACAGGAGGAAGAATTCTGGACTTATTACTAACGCAAAGGTCTAGAGGTTACTCTACCAATTCATAGACACATGACCATGCAGATGATTTACAACCTCCCAGACTCCAATCTCTTCATCTGTAAAATACGGAGGTCAGCTAGATAGTCTCTAAAGTTTCTTTTGGTGCTAAAGTTCTACCATTCTCATTTTGGATAATTACATAACAAAAAACCCACAGTAACATCTTAAAAATGAAATGTGGAGACTGTTAAAGTTCTTTAAATATAGTTACCACATATCCTACTGCTTCCTGGATTTCTATTGATCTAACACCAGATGTGTAAATAGTATCTATGCCTTTTTCTCCGTATTTAACACTAAGCACAATCCAGAAAAAATTTTTAAGAACTGCTTAATTTTTATTTGTGTTCAATCACTTGGGGATGTTTCTCACTATCCAACCTTTTTTTATAAATATATTTTTATTGATTTCAGAGAGGAAGGGAGGAGAAACAGAAACATCAATGATGAGAGAGAATCACTAATCAGCTGCCTCCTGCACGCCCCTCACTGGGGATCGAGCTCGCAACCAGGCATGTGCCCCTGACTGGAATCGAACCCTTCAGTCAACAGGCCAGTGCTCTATCCATTGAGCTAAACTGGCTAGGACTCCACTATCTAACTTTTAAACCAATTTTAACACACTGCACAGCAGCATAAACAAGCAGCGGTTGTCTCCTTCTCCACAAAAGCACAGTATTAGGAGCTGTCAAGTTTAGGAAGCTGTTAAAATACTAAATTTGAGATTCACTGCTTACTCTTTGTCTTTAAATAATTTTTTAAAAACTAAAGATTCGTTGTCTTCTAATAAATGTTCAAAAAAACTAATACTAAAATGTGCTTGCTGGCTGATGAGAAAGCAATAATATTACTGAAACATTTTATACAAAATGAAATTTACAAAGACTTCAACATCTAAGTGAGAATAGTTGGACTTCATGTTTCCAATTAAACTGAAAAAACAAA
>NW_006299705.1:2210084-2210427 GCF_000327345.1 Myotis davidii | reverse complement strand
AAATTGTATTTCACCCAAATGTTCTCTTCCTTAACACTTGCAGTATTGTCTATTAACATGATATACGTTAAATAAATTTTGATCCTGGATGATATGAGGCATCAGGATATACATCTAATAATCTCAGTGAAAGTTACTGTTCACTGAAGGGAACTGCCCAAAATCCACTTAACTATACCAAAGGGATGATCTGATTCAGGAGCTCACACAGTCGTCAGTTTTGACAAACTATACAGTTGTTTAAGCACCAAAATCAAGTTAGAAAATATTTCCAACCCCCAGAAAGTTGCCTTGTGCCACTTGGCGGTCATTCCTCTTTTACTGCCTCCAATCTGGTTGGTTT
>NW_006299705.1:2209116-2209837 GCF_000327345.1 Myotis davidii | reverse complement strand
CTTTTCTTCGCTGCCAAGTAGTATCCATTGCATGGACAGACCACCATTTGTTTATCCATAGACCAGTGATGGATACCTGTTTCCTCCTACCTTTTAGCGAATAAACATGCATGTACCTCTTTGGACATATGTCCAATGTTCTGAAGTGGCTGTACTATTTTGCATTTCACCGGCAATGTCTGAGATCCCCTTTGCTTTTTAACTGCCTATTTTATATGCCAATTCTGTTTAAATATGAAGCCCCAGTCCATTTGGATTTTAGTACTGCAAAAAATAAAATGACACAAAGCCAACTCCACGGAGACTAATGCTAAGTAGCAAGCTTCTATGCATCAGGTGTGGTGTTTTCAACTGCTAGCACATAAACTGCCGCAACCAGGTGCAAGGTACGTGGAATTTATGTTGCACAGAAACAGATTACAGCTGTAGTAGGACCTGGCAGCCAGGCGTGGCTGTGAGCCGGCCAGTGCGAAGGCATGCCCTCAGCTTCCTCAGCAGTGAAATGAGGTGGCGGCGGGGTTAATGCCGACAGCGTAGGGTTATCGCTAGGTTCTGGCCCCGATGGCCCCGCAACATATGGTGAGACCAGGAATTTAACAGAGTGAATCCCGTCTTGCTCGCAAGCTTGTGCTCTGGCAAATACCCCACTCTGTGTCACCAGTGTTAAGGTTTCTTTTCATCCCACGGCGCCGACCCCTCGAGGTCTATCTAACCTCATTCC
>NW_006299705.1:2207086-2209056 GCF_000327345.1 Myotis davidii | reverse complement strand
CACACCCTCCAGCTGAACCTCACTTCCGCCTACCACCTCTGACCCCAGCCCCAGCGCCCCGGGGACCCTAGACCCCACCATCTCTGACGCCCCACGTAGCGAGCGCCCGAGGCCACCTCCTCACCATGGTGACGGCCGCCGGGCCGCCGGGTGCAGTCCCCCGGGCGTGAAGAAGCTCTCAATTCTCGGGTCTCAGAGACACGCGAACCACCTCTTCGCAACTCGCGACAGCAAAGGGACACTTCTCAAACGACCGACTCCACCGAAAGCTCGACGCATTCGTTCCGAGTTCTGTTCTCCGCCTTTAGCAAGAAGAGCGGAAGTTGTTGTCGGGGGCGTTTGAGTGTTGCACCACCGGAAGTAGTGTGCTGCATGTGTCGGGGCAGGACAGGCAGACGCGAGAGGATATAGGTTCGGTTCTAGAGGTACCACGGCATTCCCCGAGGCAGGCGGACGTTGCGACTTGCGGTCTGTGCAGACTTTTGCGCGGCCCGGACTCCCGCTCACAACAGCCTGGAGGGAAAACGCTGGCCTCCGGGATGCGCCTGAACGCCAGGTGGGTACCGAACCGCTCGCCGCGGCTCCGCGTGCCTGAGACCTTGCCCGCCTAGGGCACCGCTGACCTTCAAGGATGCAACAGCCCTTCTTATGCCATCAGGTGTTAAACAGCTTTTAATGGGCACTGAAGCATTCTCCAATATAAGGATGAATAACTCAATGGTTAACCCTGGTAAGATACCACTCTTCTGCCCACGGGGAAGAAGAAAACCACCGAAGTGCCCTAAGTGGCTATAGGTGAGAAAAACGAGGCGTTGTGCCAGGCACTGCTGGTAGAAGACCCCTGCTTTTGGGGAGCTCACAGTAGCGGAGAGAACGTCTAAATACCCTATTTTTCATGAGTGAATATAAATTCCAAGTGTTATAAAAACACCGAGAGGGTAGTATTAAAACTTTGTAAGGAATTAGGAAAGGCTTCCAAGGAGCTTGGAGACTGAGTCGGAATTTGCCGGGGAGGGGCTTTGGGAACTCCAGGACGCTTTCAGGCGGCGGGGACCGCACAGGTGTAAAGGTGGCAGAGCACGGCGTGCTGGGGAATTCTGGTAAAGCTCCCAGTATAGCAGGGAATAGGAGAGTGCAGAGCTGTGAAGGGAGCTGGGGATAGATTTATCATGTTAAAAACCTTAAGGAAGGAAGTGACAAGATGTGGTTTATTTGAAGGTATGTGTTAATGGATTAAAACAGCATTTCCCACTTGAGTAATTTGAGGACTACCTTGTAAGACTGGTCATAGATGAATGTCACCTGTGTTATTTACTAATATTTTACTATGTTATATTATTTACTTAACATTTCCCCACACATTGTTTTATGTAAATTAATTTAACTTCATCACATTACCTTAAACAATACTGTCTGTAAAATCACAGGATTTGTTGGCTATTTTTTCTAATAATTTAGCAAACAATTTTATTTATTTATTTTTTTGGTCTATAACCTAAAATAATGATGGGCATTCTCTTTGGGAAACACGGTGTTGGAATGAGTGTCTCAAAATTTTTGGTCTATTGGAACCCTTCACACTCTTAAAAATGATTCAGAACTCCAGAGAGGTTTGTTTATATGGGTTATAATTGATATTCAAATATTAGAAATTAAAGCAAAACGTCAAAATATTTTAGTCACTCATTAAAAAGTTATACGTCCATTAAATGTTAATGTAAGTAATAAGTTTTATGAAAAATGCCCATTTTCCAAAACAAACATAGTTTGAAGATTGTTTTACTTTGGTTTACAATTTTGTAAGTCTCTTTAATGCAGTGGTTCTCAACCTTGGCTGCACATTAGAATCACCTGGGAATCTTTTTAAAATCCTGATTTCTGGGCCTCATCCTCCGGAAATTCTGTTTCTTTGTTACTAATGTTGTGCCTCACCCCATAACAAAGAAACAGAATTTCTGGAGAATGAGGCC
>NW_006299705.1:2206472-2206948 GCF_000327345.1 Myotis davidii | reverse complement strand
GCTTCCATAGTTATGTTACTATATATCTTAAAAAAAATTTTGGTTGAAGTGTAAGAAGATTCAGCCTTATACATACTTGTATATATGTTTGGGAAAGGAAAGATTATTTTAATTATCTTTTCAGAAAATTGTGGACGCTGTAGTAGGCTTTGACAAGTGATAGTTTCTTAAAGGTTAGTTGCCATGTGAAAGCAAATCATACTAGTGATCTTTTTCTGTTCTGTTATGTTAGAATCCATTGTTCTATTTTAGAAGAGATCTAACATGCATGATTTTGCAAACATCCTGCACTTTGGCGTTAGAAATGAAGAAGAGGGAGTAGATTCAAGATACATTTAGGAAGTAAAATCAAAAGGATTTGGTGACTTCCTGAATATGGATAGTGAATATTTCTGTCTTAAGATACAGAAAAAAGCAAATTTAAGAGGAATAATAGTCTTTTGGCATGGCTTCTTACATAATATTGGGCACACTGG
>NW_006299705.1:2203458-2206448 GCF_000327345.1 Myotis davidii | reverse complement strand
TGTTTTTGTCTCTCCATCCAATCAAATGCGTCCATGCATTTCTCATAGCTTTGATAGTGTACTCGAAACATAGAGAACATTTACTAAAACATATTTAGTAAATGTTTTAAAACTAAAGATGCTTAGTTTCTGTAATTATAGACGAGGACTTGCTAGAAGAGGACTTGCTTTTGTATATTTTTTTACATATTTATGGTAGAAAAAATCAGAATATACGGATAATTAAAAAAGTTATATTACCAACATGTAGGTAGATATTTAAACTTTCTATACTTAATTCTATACATTTTACATAAAAATTTTGGTATGATATGTTTTTATAATTTAAATAAATCTTTTTCTATACTATCTTTATATATTTTTTGAAGAATTAAAAGCATGTTGAAAAGAACAAGGAACATTTTAAGCTTGGAACTGTATTCCTCATGTTTAGTCAGAATTTCCATTTTCTGAAAAATGCATTGTTTTTGATAGCTAAAAATATTGTTCCTACTTTTTAAAAGTAATACATTTTCACTACATATCTACATATGCCTTACATATGTATTACTGACATGGAATATGTAAACTTAGTTTTATAATCTTGTATATTTCTTTTTCAGAGGATAACAGTTTAGAGGGCCAAGATGTTGTCCAACTTGAGGATATTTGCAGTGAATCATAAGAAAATATCCAGCTTGCACGTTTGTGTAAGTCTTTCTTGTAAAATTAAATATACTTCATTTCCTTTATTTCCCAAAGGAGATATATATATGTATATATATATCTTTTTTACAGGTATGGGAGAACCTGTAACCAAGAAGAAGCATGCCTTATCATTAGTTCATAAATTCATTTTACTGCTTTAAAATCACCTTTGCAGCATTTTGAAGAATATCTATTTCTGTATTCCATTTGAGGTCATTAGTGGCTCAAACAATTACAGTTTTTCTCCAGTGTTGTCATTGCTAATGCTTTCAGACTGCACACACTGTCTTACCTTGATCATTACCTTGGTGCAAATTTTAATAGCTTTGAGTTTCTTCTTTAATTTCACATTTGAACATTCCACATGGTTTCAGTTTACAACCTGCAGGAGGAACGTGGTCTTTGAAACCAAATCTGTAATTGCTTCTTCACCCCCAAGAAAAGTGTGAATTAGTGAAACCCCAACTTCAGGGGAGCAATCCACCTGGAACCTCCGCAGCCGGCAGCGCGAGGTGAACGCAGAAAAGACCTCTGAAGATGGGGCCCGGGAGGTCACTTCTTTTAAAAATATGTTTTAATTGATTTCAGAGAGGAAGGGAGAGGGAGAGAGTGATAGAAATATCAATGATGAGAGAGGATCCTGCACACTCCCCCACAACTGGTGATGGAGCATGCAACCCGGGCATGTGCCCTTGACTGGAATCGAACCTGGGACCCTTTAGTCCACAGGCAGACGCTCTATCCACTGAACAAAACCTAGGGCCCAAATGTTTTTTTAAAAGCTTTCCAGGTGATTCTAATGTGTAGGCACTCTTTTAAATCCTGAAAACATCCAATAGTTTTAGAGTTCATGACCCCCACCAGCTCTTTGCAGTTGAAGGAGTAGCCAGGGTGAGAGACCTTTTTATCATTAATGAGTCTCTGGAAACTTCAGGATCTTGGTTCTCAAACTGTAGCTGTCAGCATCACCTGGAGAGCTTATTATAACACCGATTGTTCTGCCCCATCTCCACAGCGTTTGGTTCCCTTGTTTGGAGCGGGTCCTGAGAGCTTGTCTTTCTGTCAAGTTCTCTGACGATAATGCTGCAGGTCTAGAAGAACTGGCGTCTAAGGTCAGCTTAAAATAGCAAACTAGTCTTAATTTCATTCTTTGTCTTTCCTGTAGTAAAATTTGGGTTGTCACTTTTAAAAAGAATTGGAGTTAATAAATTGGGACTGCTTTAAGGAGATTTGAAGTATTTTGTCCTCTGACAAAGCATAGTTACGATGTTAAAACTACTGTAATGAGTCATGCTGACAAAGTTAATGTCGTTTCTTTTTCTCCTCACTAGAATATGTATTGCTCTAGAATGAGAGCAAGTTTAAAACGAATAAAGCCACTTGTGCCTCTTGGAAGAAGTTACAGTTCCCTGCCAGGTAATACTGTTAGATTCTTCTCATTTTACTTACATTGCTTGCTTCTCTCTACCTCTTCCCTCTTCTTCTTTCTTCCCTCCTTCTCTCCTTGACCCCTCCTCGTCCTCTCTCCCTTTCCTCCTCTTCCTTCTCCTTCTTTCTCCTCCCCTTCCCTAGTCTCTCTCATTTGTAAGCGTCTCCCTTATTAGGGGGCTCCAACCATTTTGGAAATAGTGGCTCCTTTTACTTCTTGGCTATTTCCTTGAGATTATTAGGAGTAGGGAGTATTCTGAGATGTCAGGAGGGAACACCAATAGACTTCTTCATGCTCCTCATCTGCTGGTCATCCTAATAAGCCGAATGAAGGGAAGGGGTGAGTCAGCTTTAGTAGCTGGCTCAAAAGTTTAGCAGGTGAGTCTACTTGTAGAGTGCTCTTGCTGAAAATTGATTTTCTGGTTTTTATACAAAACAAACATTTCTGGTTTTTATACAAAAGTATTTTCTGTCAATAGAGCTTTACCAGAATAATTTATTTTGAAGGTTCTTGAGAAGTAGTTTGGTTAACTTTCTATCTGGGATAGTTTAGGGTAGCTAATAGGCTATTAAAAGCTGGGAGCCTGATACAACTTAACAAAAGGAAGATAAACAATCCATTCAAAAAAGGGCAAAGGACCTAAAAAGACACTTTTTGAAAGAGGCCAAAAAACATATGAGAACATGCTCAGAGCCACTAATCATCCGGGAAATGCAAATCAAAACAACAATGAGGTACCATCTCATCCCTGTCAGAATGGCTATCATCAACAAATCAACAAACGACAAGTGCTGGAAAGGATGTAGAAAAAAAGGAACACTTGTGCACTGCTGGTGGGAATGCAGACTGGTGCAGCCACTGTGGAAGACAGTAG
>NW_006299705.1:2201138-2203251 GCF_000327345.1 Myotis davidii | reverse complement strand
ATTTTTAATATTGCCTACAACTGATATTATACTGTGTGTGTATAGTCTCAGTAATATTTAAAATCATTTTTCTTGAAACATTAATGTTTATTGCATGTAAATGGCTAATTATTTTGTATCTACAATCTGGTAATAGATTTATTTTGTATATTGAAAATAAAATAAAAATTCTATGAAAAAAATAAAAAATAGAAAAAATAAAAGCTGGGAGCCCAAGGAACTGACTGCTCCCAATTCTGAAAGTTCTTCTTATGTTTGAAGTAAGCAAGCATATGGGAGACTTGATGAAACTAGTTTCATTCTTTTGTTCTTCTCATTACCCATCTTTGTCACATGAGAAAAATAGAGTAAAAATACTGATTGTCTTTGTGACTTGTAAGGGCATGTGAATTTAATGGCCTGCATTATTGATGTGAATCTAAGTTGCTGTGTTTTGCTCATGCAAAATTATCTGTAGTAATACAGATTATCTTTCCATCTTCAAATCTCCATGAGGTTTCCAAAATATAATACAATTCTTATTATAGAAATTTGGGAAAACTGGTTTAAACAGCAGGAAGGTCTAGATTAAATTTATAAATGTAAGTGCATTGTTGTTTTAATGTTATCAATAAAATATAATATTTTGTAAATTGATTTTCTAGTACATTTCTGGCTAACATAGAGTTAAACAGAGTAACACATTATGGACTTGTTTATTCCAGAAATGCTACTTGGCCTTTTAGAAGTGTTAGATTATTATAGTAGCTTCTGTTCAGTAGCACCTCCCAGCCTGACTGTAAAGGTATTTTGTCCTTGGGATTGCTGAAGGAAGGTAGTTCCAAGTTGTACAGAAATTCATCATCAGCTGTTAGGAGTGCTTATCTTTTCAACTCTTGACAATGCAGGCTTATAGGACTGCATTTTATATTTTTCTTTAGTTCAAGATATACTGCCTTAAGATAATTTTTATGAGCATTAATTCTTAATCTGCAGCTCTATTATGGAATTGTAGGTGTGGCAGAGATTGGGGTAAATCTATATTTTTCAAAGGATGTGATTTAGAAATTGATGTTTAAAAAATTTATGTTGTTTTATTGCATATATAGCCTTTAGAAATTTCAGGAAAATAATTTTTAGGTAAATGAGACTTGTATTTAGCTTAGATTTTACTTTAATTAGAATTACAGTATTTGCTTAAAATTACTTTAATTTCTTTCATCTGTAAATTAAAGGATAATTTCCTAAACAGTTTAATTTTAAACCTTTTTTTCATTAGGTTTAATAGGAAATGATATCAAATCTCTTCGTTCCATCATCAGTCCTCCTATAGCTAAGTAAGTATTGTCTTTTCATTGATATTGTCTTTTACATAGGCTACCATGAAAAGTTACAGGTTTCTTCATGGGCTTAATCATTAATCAGCATTGTTAGTAAATGCTCTCATTTCTGTTACTTTTGCCCTACCTTTTTATAAGTACATGTTATGTATCTTAGAAGCTATTTTCACAATTGAAAAAAAAATTTTAATGGAGGAAGAGCACACTTTTCATAGAAATAAATATAAGATATTTATAAGATTGTAGTTAGTTCTTTTGACACTTATTTTGTCAGAATACTGTGGTTGTGATATATTTTCTATTTTTCTAGTTTTTATACCAGCTTCAAAATTTGCACAGCATATTTGGGCTTTACAGTTTTAGTAATGTCCACCTGATAACACATATCTTTTTTTTCTCCCTTTTAAACAGAATCCGTAATATTGGAATTATGGCTCATATTGATGCAGGCAAAACTACCACCACAGAAAGAATATTGTACTATTCTGGATACACAAGATCACTGGGAGGTTAGAATGGATTCCTCCTCTCCCTATCCCCCATTAGCAAAAACATTATTGGAAAATATTTTGATTAAGAAGTCAACCCAGAGATCTTGAGTATGGCATGGAGGCACTATTATCTAAACTACAACATACAAATAAGGTAGTTGCTACACCCACAAAAGGGTCTTTCTAGGTTCAACTAAATATTCAGACTCATGAGACTGTCTTAGGCCACAGTGTGGGCTACTGGTCTATTCACGCTGTAGGGCAGAAACCATAACTTACCAGCAGACCAGCAAAAGGTGTTTC
>NW_006299705.1:2195660-2200958 GCF_000327345.1 Myotis davidii | reverse complement strand
TTCTCTGGAAATTAAGCTTCAACAAGTCTGGTATGGCCTGGATGTTCAGCAAGTCTGAGGTACGATGCTTGGATGGTGTATGTGGCTCATACACATTTATGATATGTTTCTCTGATGAATCAACCCTGTTATCATTATGAAGTGCCTTTCTTCATTCCTGGTAAAAACAGTTTGTTTTGAAATTTACAATGGAGGTCATCAGGTCCATAATACCAGAAGTGGAAATGAGTATCTTTTCCCAAAGCTCTGCAGTGATTTTGAAGTACGCTGTATTGGGAACCATTTCTCTGGATTCTTGTAATCTTTTCTCAGAGTGCATTTCAAATGAAGATTCCAATCCTCAGTGTTCTCCTCTCACTGAGCCAGACCGGTCAGGGTGGCTTGTCAATTTTATTCATCTTTTCAAAGAACCAGCTCTCTACTGCATTAATATTTCTATTATCTTTTTGTTCTCTGTTTCATTTACTTCTCTAGTTTTTATTATTTCCTTCCTTCTGGCATTGGGCTTTTTTTTACATTGGGCTTTGTTGTTCTTTTTCTAGTTCTTTGAGGTGAAATGTTAGTGGGGCTCTGGGGATGGCCGAGCCCACCATTCTTGTGTGTTTGTGGAGCGGGGCGAGTAGTGCTCCGGTGTGTTCTGAAGCTGGCCACCAGATGTGTTGGTTCTTGAAGCTCTTGGGAGAGACTTTGGTGCTGGACAGGGTCAGCTGCAGTTTGTGCCCAGGTTGGATCTCCCTGGTAGGAGCTACAGACTAATCTGTGGTTGGTTGGCATTTGTGCGGGGCTTAGAGGCATTTTGGAGAGGCTGTGCTGGAACCTAGGCTGTCTGCCATAGTCTGGGCTTACGTCTGGGCTTGGGGCCCTTTGGTGGCACTACGATGTGAGCTGAGGCCAGCTGCCACTTGTGCTGGGCTGTGGTCACTTAGTGGAAGCTGTGTCTAAAGCAAGACTGGTCACTGTTTATGCCAGACTGTGGTCACCGGATGGGAGTTACAAAGCAAGCTGAGAGTCACCATTTGGGCCAGGCTTGGGGCCACTTAGCCAGAGGTTTAAGGCACACCAAGGCCAGCTGCTGCTTGTTTGAGGTTTTGGACCTTCGAGAGATTTTGGGAAAGTCTGCAGGTCGAACCAAGGCAGAACCACTTGTTTAAAAAAGCCGCTGGAAGAGGTTTGGTTGGGTGCACCGGTTGGGTGAGGCAGGTCTCAGGTAATTACCAGGGCAGGGCAAGCGGTGTTAGCCAGGCTGATGGAGAGCACAGATACGGTTCCTGCCTGTGCTGTACCTGCTGGTTGGGGGTGGGCTCAACAAAGAAACAGTGCGCCTGCCAGCGCTTGCATCTCCAAGAGCTTTCCAGACCCCAGCTCCTTCAGCACTCACCCTAAAGCTAGCCAATTCAGTTCCTCCCAGGCGTTCCTGATGCTTTTCCAGCCGCCCCTGTGTTGGAGCCCAGGACAGATGAGTTTGTGAGTGAGTGAGTGGAAGTGGGCCCTTCAAGAGGACGCCTAGGTCTCCAGCTGTCCTCCACCTCACTCGGACCCAGGCCCTGCTGGTTTTCACAGCTGTATGTGATGGGACCCCTATTGCTGGCACTGGAGCCCTGGGCTAGGGAGTCCTGTTCAGCTGGGACTCCTTGCTCCTCAGGGGGAACCACTTTGGGTGTGGGACCTGCCCATTCTGTCTTTCCCCACCCACTAGTCTCAAGATGGCTTTATATCCTTAGTTATAGTGCGTCTGTGTAGCTAGTCTTCAGGTGCTTCTCAATGATGGTTGTTCTAGAATTTAATTGTAATTTTGACATCATGGAAAGAGGCAAACAGAGAATTTACCTACTCTGCCATCTTGACTAGAAGTCCTTTTTTTCATTTATTTTACTGTATACATTCAATCAGGATAACATATATGTTAAGAATTTTAGGGCAGGGGTTGGGGTGCTGGGTGAAAAAGGTGAGGGGATTAAGAACTACAAATTGTACTTACAAAATAGTCACAGGATGTAAAGTACAGCACAGGGAAGATAGCAGTAACATTGTAATGACTGCATGGTGCCAGGTGGTACTGGAAATAACGAGGGGCACACTTTGTGAAGTGTATGATTGTCTATTCACTATGCTGTACACCTGAAACCAATGCAAAAATAATATTGAATATAACTATAATTTAAAAAATAAACTATAATTTATTTTTAATTTATTAATTAATTTATTATACTGCAGATTACTTTTCGGTTATCAGGATGAACTTTATTCATGACTTTATACTATAGAAGTTCTACCAAGACTTTATTTGGATTTGTAAAAATAAATTCCTCCCACCCAACCCCACCTCCCTTTTTAGAAAATTTAGTAATAAGGGGTTTAAAAAGGATCACTTGGGAGGAATTTTTCTCTACAGTGTTCCATTTAACACTTACTGAGCTAGAAGTTAAAAATTAAACTTAAATAATGTTAAAAAATAAAAAGTTAAAAAATAAAAGTTAAACTAGGAAAAAATGAAAGAAGTATATGGTTCAGTAAAATTAAAATATTTAGTATATTTTAAACCCAATTGTTACAGCAAAATTATTTTTATGGGAAAATTGCTAATCATGCTGAAAGAGCTTTTTCTAGAATAAGGATTTGTTTAGAGAAGGATTAAGGACTCTAAATATTAAACCAAATGTTTTATGGACAATTTTTAAAGCAAAATTAAATTGTTAGGTAGACATCAGATACCAAGAAAACGCTCTTGCGGTTAAGCTTAAGTATGTCATCTTTTTCCTGGTTAGATGTCGATGACGGAGACACAGTGACAGATTTCATGGCTCAAGAGCGAGAAAGAGGCATTACTATTCAATCAGCTGCTGTTACGTTTGATTGGAAGGGGTACAGAGTCAATCTAATTGATACACCAGGTATGGTGCTGTTCTAGCAGGGATGCTGTATCATTTCAGGGTTTTGTTTGTGTATGTGTTTTCTTAAATTGTGGTAAAAAAAAAACCTATAAAATTTATCATCTTAACCATTTTTAAGTGTACGATTAAGTAGTGTTAAGTGTATTGATAATATTGTGAAACAGATCTTCACAACTTTTTCATCTTGTAGAACTTAAACTCTGTACCCTTTAAATAATTATTCTTTTTTGTCTCCTACCATGCCTGATAACCACCATTCTAATTCTATAGCTATGGAATTGACTACTTTACATACCTCATATTAGTAGAATCATACAATATTTGTTGTTTTGTGACTGGCTGACATCACTTAGCATAAAGTCCTTCAAGGTTCATTTATGCTGTGGCATATGATAGTATTTCCTTTCTTTTTAAGGCTGCATAGTATTCCATTGTACATAGATAACACATTTTATATATATACAGAATTTTATATCTCTACCATTTATCCATCAGTGGACATAAAGGTTGCTGCCACCTCTTGGCTATTGTGAATAGTGTTGCCATGAACATAGGTGTGCAGCTATCTTTGTTATACTCTCCTTTCAATTCTTTTAGATAGATACCAAAAGTGGGATTGCTGAGTAACACATTTGTTTGTTTGTTTTAAGGTTTTAACTGTTATATTTTCCATCTCTTTCTTAGGTCATGTGGACTTTACCTTGGAGGTTGAGCGCTGCCTGAGGGTGCTGGATGGTGCAGTGGCTGTGTTTGATGCCTCAGCCGGTGTAGAGGTAAAAAGTATGCCATGGTAAAAAAAAAACCTATCAGCATGATTTTTTTTTTTTAACAGCATGATTTTTTAAAAAAAGTAGAAGGTATCAGATTTAGTTTACTGTAACCCTTTATTTGGTAAGCTGATGTAAATCAAATTATAATTAAAGGAAGTTGGAATTTAATATTGAGATGTGACCTCAGCTGTATTATACAAAGGAAAGTATGTTTGCTTTTCCATAAGAAATATCAAAGTTAGTGTTAAATTGTGAAAGGTCTGAGATTCTACCTTATTTTTATGCTAACAAGGTCGCCTGCCATAGTTTTATGGATTTTGGCAGAATATACAAGACTCCTGAGTTAGAGACAAAAGACTTTATTAGTTACAGAAATAGCAATAGTCAGAATATCAGCACTTTCTTGTGCTGGTACCCCAAGCCCTTAGTCCCAGCGGGTGACCAAAGGGAGTCAGGTGACAGCTGCACCACAGAGGAACTTGTGCTTAGAAAATGCAGCTTTATTACCGTGGCAGTAAGCACGCCTGCTCTGAGCTGGAGAGAGACATTCCTTCCAGGGTTGTGAGCAAACCTGCCTTTTGCTCTGGGGGAGACGCTTTTTCTATCTTTCTAATGTTCATCATACAAACATCCTGGAAAATCTAGTTTAGAACAAAATCCATCAGTGCCGTTCGGAACAAAACATGCAGAAATGTGAGAGGCCCATGAAGAATCGTCTCCCAAAAGTTAATATAAAACTTCTTGACTAAGTCTTGAAAATGGACTTAAATTATTGCTACGGGGATCAGTTATGCTATCTTTAGCTGGCACCTCATTTGTCTTGTAATCTCAAGAACGGTTATATGTTGAATATAGAACTCACATTGATTTTTCTAATCTTAAAATTACTAAAAATAGTATCAATGAAGTGATCAAAATTAACATCCCTAAAAATTGGACAAATTGCCCGGCAAGCATAGCTCAGTGGTTGAGTGTCAACCTATAAACCAGGAGGTCAGGGTTTGATTCCCAGTCAGGGCACATGCCTGAGTTGGAGGATCGTTCCCCTGTGTGGGGCATACAGGAGGCAGCCAATCAAGGATTCTCATCATTGATATTTCTATCTCTCTCTCCCTCCCCCTACCTCTCTGAAATCAATAAAAAACAATTTTTAAAAATTGGACAAATTGACACCAAGGGAGAGAGCTTGAACTTTAGCTTGATCCTGGATCCAAAAAAAAAACAAAAAAACTTACAAAGGACATCATTTAGAAATTTGAATATGGAGTGTATATATTGTGTCAACTTAAATTCTTCTGAATGTGATCATTATAATTGGTTATGTTAGAGAATGTCTTATCTTAGGAAATATATGCTAAAGTATTAGAAATGAAGTGCCATGATATCTACAACTTGCTCTCATGGTTCAGCTCCCATTCTCTCTAGCGCTCTCTCTCTCTCGTTAGCTTCTATTAATTCTTTTTGTGTGGTAACCTAGGTCACCCAAAGCATTATTCTAAGTTTGAAGCTTATTTTTTTTCATCATACTTCCTTACATTCTTAGCTATGTTAACCTGATAGGAGTCTCGAAGTGTAGGTGCAGTGGCAATAATTTCATGCTAGAATATGGCCCATTTCCATGTTATAATAGAGTATTG
>NW_006299705.1:2189041-2195377 GCF_000327345.1 Myotis davidii | reverse complement strand
TCCCTGTATGTACTGCTGAAGGTTATGGTGCTCCCTGTCTTTGCTAAAGGTAGAAGTTGGCAAATTGTTTCTTGTAGTTGCCTCAGAGAACAGCGTTCTTCCTTGTCCCCTGATTTTCTTTGGCTCCTACTGGGTAAAATGCTCTTCACTGAAGGGAACTGGGAGAGGAGAATTAGATGTTTAAGACCTGCATATAGTGTAAAGAGTGAATGCTGAAATGTGATCATGCTCGGAGACTTACAGAGTGGTAATCCAAAATGATACATTATTCTGAGAACAGAATTCAGAATTCAGAGAATCAAGAATATATGAAGGATTTGGAGAAATTATAAAAGGGAGACAATCAAGAACATAAGGGATTGCAGGGAAATCTGACAGGGCGAGATGCTGGTCTGTGGTGTGAGAGTTGCAGGAGCAAGACAAACTATTTCTTCCTAAAACCACACCGGATGCTCTGTTTATGTAACTCATGAAGGATTTCTAAAGGCTGCTGGTTTAAAGGACTTTTGTCTCGATTAGTAAAAGTACAACCTTCAAAATGTGTGAGGCTTTTCTGTTTGGAGGGCCTTGAGGGAGATGCCTTTACTGACTGACAGCGCCTGTGATGACAGGGAGGAAAGTGAGTGGATACTAGGCTGGTTGTCAAAGACACTGGGACCAGAGTAAGTCAGCGCATGTGCCAGAGATGACATGTGCCATAGGTAGCCAGCCCCACTGTTAGCACAGACATGAACAGCACAGCAGCTAACATTAAGAATACCTGAGATAAAAGTATAGAAAGGCTGGCTTTTGGAAGAAAGCTGGTAGCCATGTGTAATAGCAGATGCAGTTATTAGAAGAATCCTTGACTTGTAATAACAAATCTTGCATTTGAATCCTAACTGTAATTTATTATCTTCAACTTGATCAATTCAGGTAACCTTAACCTCAAATTTTAGTTAAGGTGAAGTTAACAAAAATAATACCTTAAATACCCATGTGGCAGGATTCTGGTAGATATTCAATTACTATTTATCTGGAATTGACATTAAAATTTTTTTCAAAATGTCTTATGGAAACTGAAGTGATGAACATTAGAAGCCATGGAAAGTGTTATACTTTTAGAGAACATTCTTAAACTTGTTTTTAAAACTTTAACATTTTTAACTACTGTATAATTATCTTGTTTTCTACAGTTTTAATTATGCAGTTGAAAGCATCAGAGAGAAGTTGAAGGCAAAACCTTTGCTTTTACAGGTTGGTTGGTTAATATTTGGTTAATCAATAGTAACAACTCCTCAGTTTCCTCATCAGTTTATTTCATTTTGACATACATATTTCTGAAGCTACTTCAAATCATTTTTGGAAGAAGTTGGAATATAAATTTAAAAAATAGGTAAGATTGTGGTAATAATAATGGACATTTGGGGGAAAGTGGGGAAAGATAAGATTTATCACCAATGCCATTCTAATTGAGTGATCATTTAATAATGTTAATTTTACTCTGATTATAGTTACCAATTGGTGAAGCCAAAACTTTCAAAGGAGTGGTGGATGTAGTAAATAAAGAAAAACTTCTCTGGAATCCCAATTCAGATGATGGAAAAGACTTTGAGAGAAAACCCCTCTTGGAAAAGAGTGATCCTAAATTGCTGAAGGAGGCTACTGAAGCAAGGAATGCCTTAATTGAACAAGTAAAATAATACTTTGAATTTAAAGTAGCATAAATATTTATAAACTCTAAAAAATAATTTATTGTGAAATTTAACATAAAATTACATTTGCAAAATATAAGATACAAGAATAATGAAGTGAACACCACCCGGCTTAAGAATTAGAATATTAGCTATACTCTTGAATCTCCATGTGCCACTTCCTGTTCATCTCTCCCCCTTCCACTAATTATCTATTTTCCCAACCACTGTATTGATTGTAGAGTTTATCTTTCATTTGCTTTTTTAAAATAGTTTACCACAAATGTATATATCCTTAAAGAACATAGTTTTTCACCCAGCTGGTGTAGCTCAGTGGTTGAGTGTTGAACTATGATCAGGAGGTCACAGTTTGATTCCCAGTCAGGGCACATGCCTGGGTGTGGGCTCCATCCCCAAGTAGGGGGTGTGCAGGAGGCAGCCAATCAATGATTTTCCTTCATCATTGATGCTTTTATCTCTATCCCTCTCACTTCCTCTCTGAAGTCAATAAAAATATAAAACAGAAGAACATAGTTTTTCATGGTTTTGAACTTTATATAAATGGAATGATACTTTCTGTATTTTATTACATTGTTCAACATTGTGTTGGAGATACTTCCATGTTGTTACATGTGATTATACTTTACTCATTTTCAGTCTTATATAGTGTGCCAATATATGATTATACCATAATTTATTATCTGTTTTCCTGTGGATAAGCTTTGAGGTTGTTACCTTTTTTTTGCTGTTACGAACAGTGTTGCTGTGAACATTTTTGTATGTATGCCCTTGTGCACATATGTAAGAATTTGTTTTGAGTGAAACCTAGGAGTGGAATTGCCAGGTCAAAGGGTATGTCCGTCTTTTACTTGACCAGATGTCAAATTATTTAGAAAATTTTAAAACCATCAATTTTATAGTTGATATATAATTTTAGATGTCATGTCACCCTCAAAATTTTAATAGAAAATAGTAATGTTATTATTTGTAATAATTATTTGGTATTGTTACTTTAAAATACAATAAGTAAAACATATCTTAAATAAACTCCCTGAATTTTATGGTAAACAAGAACATTTGAGTCTGAATACCTTGATTTTCTTACTTCTAAATTAAACTCGTCAAAATTATAATTAATTATTTTCATTCATCTTTTGTATGAAGTTATTTTTGAAGTAATTCTTTTCCATTATATAGTAATTTTCAACGTTAATATGAACATGATAATGGTCATTGTTAATTTTATTATTGGATAATACTTATTGAAGACTTATGATCTAACTTAAGTGCTTTACATATATTATTTAAACCTCAGAACAGCGTATATTATCCCCATTTTACAGATGAGTAAACAGAGGCTTACAATGGTAAAATAAGTTGTCATATAGCTAATAAATAGCAGAGCTGGGATCTGAACCCAAATCTGTCTGTTTAGAGCTAGAGCTCATACTGCTTCTCTAATTTGGGGTGTGGGGGGGGGGCACATAAAAAGGATAAAAGGGGAATTGACATTTATTAATCAATAATTGGGTACATAATTGGTTCTCCTTTGAGGTTTTATTTTGTTTTATATAAAAGGACTATCAGAATAAACCCAAGGAGGATTTTATAATCTAATTGAGATACCAACATAAACTTACATATAGGACATTAAAGGCTCAAATTTTCTATCAGTAGGTAATGAAAAGCTAATTGTAAGGAATACATACGTGTGTAGAATTAGAGAGTACCACCACATCACACCTGTCAGGATGGCTTCTATCAAAAAACAAAATAACTGTTGTAAGGATGTGGAGAAGTTGTAACCCCAGGCATTGCTGGTGGGAATGAAAATGGCGCAGCCGTTGTGCAAAACAGTATAGTGGTTCCTCAGAAAATTGAAAATAGAATTAACATATGATCTGGCAATTCCACTTCTGGGTTTATATCCGAAAGAATTAAAAGCAAGGTTTCAAAGAGATATTTGTACAACCTTGTTCATAGCAGCATTATTTATAATGGCCAAAAGGTGGAAGGTATTTATTAACAGATGGATGGATAAATAAAATGTGGTATATATACACACAACAGGATAGTAGTCAGTGTTATAATGGAAGGAAATTCTGACATGATACATTATTAATGAACCTTGAGGACATTAAACTTGCTATTTGAAATAAGCCAATCACAGAAGGACAAATACTGTATGATTCCATTTATATGCAATAGCTCTAGTAGTTTGCTACACTTTTACAGTAGTTGGCTATTAAAAGGCTGCTTTCTCCTCAAATTTACAAGTTTTATTCCTTTATATTATTATAATCTTTTGAAACTTTTATTAATTTTATTGTCAGCTAAATTCTATTTTATAATGCAAATGATTATGAAAAGGACATGAATTAGATAAATGCATTTTTATTATTGAAATTATGTCTACTATCCCAACTTAAATATATTTCTTCAGGATTAGTTACAATAAGATTAGTTCTTTTAGTGTGACTTTCTCAGAAGATCTTATGAACATTCAGAATATTAGAGGAGTACCAAATAAAACTTTGTTGTGAACTAACACCCCCAAATTTAGCTAAACACAGCAATCCATTGTATACGTTATCATTGACTCTTAATTGTGCATTTTCTTTTGAACACTGAGTAGATAGCAGTTTAATGTTATGCTTAATCTGGCTCAGGCTTCCCATGAATTTAGAAAACTCATAATAGCATGTCTTCAATTTTCAGTCTCCTTTCCTTTGAAAGAAAAACTGTCTTTTAGAAGATAGGAAGACATCCTTGGCCTGGATAAGTTAGATCATGGAGCTGTCTTGAAATATTTGGATAATGTATATTTAGAGTATTTGGCTTAAGTTAATAGTCGGACAACAAATACAAGTCATAGAACTAAAGCCTTTCTTTATAGGTTGCAGATTTGGATGATGAATTTGCTGAGTTGGTTTTAGGAGAATTTAGTGAAAATTTTGATTTGCTCCCAGCTGAAAAGGTAAATTTTATTTTTCATTTACTTTGACCAAGTTTTATTAATTGGATGTACTTTGCTTTCTGTGTTTGTGTTGTTTTGTTTTTCTAGCTTTGCATAGCATTGGAAACTATGCTCACTTAAACAAACATTAGAAGAACATTGAGATAAAGCCACTACTAATACAGCTACCTAATAATGGCGTGATTAACTATTTTTGGTTCTATTTTACAAAATTAGAAGTGCAATCTTTTTTACTTGTATTGAATTAGGAGAAGTTAATTGTTCATTCTCAACCTTTTCTCTTCATTGTAACCATTTCTCTAAGTATTTTTAGGGAAATCAGAGGTTGACATTTTTAATTTAAAATTTCCTGGTTTTTCAATCTACAATAATCATTTTAATTGGAATATTTTTTCTGAATCTCCTTTAATTTTTAGTGGAAACTCATTAAAGGTCTTTGTTTTGTTTGGAAAAACATTAAACCAGAGACTGGGCAAGTAAAGTATAGATAATAATTATTACAGATTTCTTTAAAGCATTCCTGTTTTTCTGTTTGTTTGTTTTTCCTGCCAGGACTCTTCCCCTATTAATTTGGCAAACTTACTCTTTATTTTCCTTGATGAAACATAAGAGTTACTAAAAGTGTTTTTAAGTGGTAATATGTATAGTGGGATCCAAGATGAGCCCAGCAAATTCACTTAGTTATTTTCCCCAAAAAGAATTAAAGAAAAACACAAGATCTATAGATTAATTTTGAGCCATTTGAAATTACTTGAGGTAGAAAAAAATTTTTCCTTTTGAATGAAATGCCATAATTTTGACAGTATTTTATTGGTTAGTATTTGTGTGCATAAGTGTGTTATTATGTCCTACAGTCACATAACATGAGTTCTGTTTTCAAGGAGTTTACAGTCTAGAGTAGAATTGACCCACTATTTCTCGAATCAGTAGCTTGCAGGTACACCCAAGCTTTTCTTGGTTTTTGAGATCTTTCAAAAATTTCTTTCTACTTTGACTTCTCATTTTCTTTTTGGATTTTATTTAATATGGATCTATTTCATTTGAAAAAAATTGTTACTCATGTTTATATTTTTAATTTCTTGCCAGCTTATTAGATTATCAGGGTAAAATCACAAATATATGAACTCATCTATTCAATAAATATTTTTAAATACCTACTTTGTTTTAAGCACTTTTCTAGTTTCTGGGATTTAGCAGTTTTTTCATTGAACCTTACTATAATTCTTATAAATTTTACACTTAATAGAAGGGGAGATGGACAATACACTAATAAATATGTATCTAATATACCAGGTAGTCATTAATGTTATAAAGAAAAACAAAGGATAAGGCCTAAAGAATGATGGAAGTATGTTCTATGTGGTTGGTTAGGAAAAACATCTCTAATTCCGAGATATTTTGGTTGAGACAAGTATACTGCATATATGTGACCATCTTATGGTCACATAAAATACTTTTTATACCTTTGCTTTCTAGCTACAGACTGCAATACACAGAGTAACACTTGCTCAGACAGCAGTACCTGTGCTTTGTGGAAGTGCCCTGAAAAACAAAGGGGTCCAGCCCTTGTTAGATGCTATTACTATGTACTTGCCTTCACCTGAAGAGCGCAACTATGAATTTCTGTAAGTATGCAGGTGTATAGGTTAAAATGTATAGCCTCAAATCACCATTTTTTAATAACAG
>NW_006299705.1:2185656-2187295 GCF_000327345.1 Myotis davidii | reverse complement strand
ATTCCTATAATTCTTATAAATTTTACACTTAATAGAAGGGGAGATGGACAATACACTAATAAATATGTATCTAATATACCAGGTAGTCATTAATATTATAAAGAAAAACAAAGGATAAGGCCATAAAGAATGATGGAAGTATGTTTTATGTGGTTGGTTAGGAAAAATATCTAATTCTGAGATTTTGGTTGAGACAAGTATACTGCATATATGTGACCATCTTATGGTCACATAAAATACTTATTTATACCTTTGCTTTCTAGCTACAGACTGCAATACACAGAGTAACACTTGCTCAGACAGCAGTACCTGTGCTTTGTGGAAGTGCCCTGAAAAACAAAGGGGTCCAGCCCTTGTTAGATGCTATTACTATGTACTTGCCTTCACCTGAAGAGCGCAACTATGAATTTCTGTAAGTATGCAGGTGTATAGGTTAAAATGTATAGCCTCAAATCACCATTTTTTAATAACAGTGGTGAAAAAATATCATTGTAAATCATATAATATAGTGTCATAGTAATTTTCACTTGGGAGGGACATTTGTTACCTCTTGTAACCTGCGTTTACAGATGGAGCTAAGAATGTGGATTTATTGCTGTGTAAACATATGTTGGCCCTGCCAACTTAGTTTAAAAAAAAAAAGGTAGTATACTGGGAACATCTGATAAATATATTTTATATCTATTCTAGATTTCAAGATTTTTCAAAAGCTCAAAATACTTTGTGGCTATAAAGAAGATCATTGTTTGACTCCTGTTGCCACTAACAACTTTGTACTTACTAATAAATCCTCTAAAATCTGAGTGTTGTGTAAAATGGCAGTTGAAACTGGACTTTAATACATTTAACTAGGAAATTAACCACTTTTCATATCTCTCAATTGGAGAGGCATTACAACGAAGTGATTGTGAGCGTGGACTGTGTTCTACCTGGATTTAAATTCCACCTCTTCCAAGTTGCTTAACCTCTTATCTGTGAAATGCAGAGAGTAGGGCCTATCTCAGAGGATTGTTACAAGAATCAAATGAGTTAATGTTTAAAAAGTATATGGAACAGTGCCTAGTGTAAGCTTTCTATATAAGAATTTATTGAATAAAATTAAAACTGGAGGAATCGTATTGGAGAATTTCTGTAATAGAAATGTCTAACCTACTTTGAACCATGGACTCCTTTGAAAGAAATGAAAATAGAGAGCTTTTCCTAAGAAAAATGTACACAAAATCCTATCAATGAACACCAACTTCAGGACATTATTCTGTAAGAATGCTGGCTGATAAACAAGTTCAGATTTGCAGTGTATGTTTATATGGTCATGTGACTGGAGAGAAAGTAATTGGAAAGCCCGTATCTATTCACTCTGTACAGGTTTTTTGAGAAAGTGCTGTGATGTTCCTCGGAATATTTTTTTGAGGAGGGAACTCTTGGTTATGGAATTATTTGCAAATTGAGGTAATATTTGGAAGAGACCCCATTGTTTTTAGTTTTGAGGAATTAATAATTCAGTGGAGGAAGTGGGGTACTGACATTGTTTAGTCAGTCTGGGCAGCTAAACTAGAAGATTGGAAGGCTCTTTGGAGGACATCAAGATTAAGTTTGTGCAGCGATTATGATCTGATTTGGATAAATATATTGGAAGTGT
>NW_006299705.1:2183787-2184258 GCF_000327345.1 Myotis davidii | reverse complement strand
AGGAAATGCTTTCTCTAGGAATTGGGTGGAGGGGGACTATAGGAGGAAAAGGGGGAGTCATCTGTAATCTCAGCAATAAAGGTTTTTGAAAGTAGGTATTTTATAATAGCAAAACCCCCATAAATCTAAATGTCCATCAGTAGTAGTGGAATAATGAATATTGTGTAGCATAGTTATTAAATGGTTGACTCATATATTTAATAGAAAGAAAGGAAATTGCAGAAAACTATTAACGGTATGGATTGTATTCTTATAAAGTTCAAATCCAAGTAAAAATATACTATCCATGTATGCATATATATATTTTAAGATTATATAAAACATTGTTATTGCTATTGGATTTTTTTCTTATTTTGATCACTGCACACAATTTCATCTAACCTTATAACCAGTGACGTATTAACTTAGGATATTTTGACAATGAAGTCTCCATGTGGGCAAGGATTTTTGTCTTTTTCTCTGTTCTTTGTC
>NW_006299705.1:2180299-2183703 GCF_000327345.1 Myotis davidii | reverse complement strand
TGAAAATACTTCTACTAATATAAATCATGGTTTTACAGGGAGAGAATAAGTCGTCTGCTTTTGCCATTTGCTGACCAACATGTAGAAATCCCTTCACTGACTGCTGGTAACATTGCTTTGACTGTTGGACTTAAACATGTAAGTGATGAAATGCTTTCTCTAGGAATTGGGTGGAGGGGGACTATAGGAGGAAAAGGGGGAGTCATCTGTAATCTCAGCAATAAAGGTTTTTGAAAGTAGGTATTTTATAATAGCAAAACCCCCATAAATCTAAATGTCCATCAGTAGTAGTGGAATAATGAATATTGTGTAGCATAGTTATTAAATGGTTGACTCATATATTTAATAGAAAGAAAGGAAATTGCAGAAAACTATTAATGGTATGGATTGTATTCATATAAAGTTCAAATCCAAGTAAAATAATATACTATCCATGTATGCATACATATATTTTTAAGATTATATAAAACATTGTTATTGCTATTGGATTTTTTTCTTATTTTGATCACTGCACACAATTTCATCTAACCTTATAACCAGTGATGTATTAACTTAGAATATTTTGACAATGAAGTCTCCATGAGGGCAAGGATTTTTGTCTTTTTCTCTGTTCTTAGTTCTTAGACCAGTGAATTTAGGCACTCCATGACTTTTATAGGATGAAAATATGTGATGCTGTCTATATATGCTGTCTATATGGGTTAAAACTAAGTTTTATTGAAACACTCACTCTCACATGTTCTGTATGCTTTGTATTGGGTCAGCAGAGCTGAGAAAATTGCAACAGAGACATGTGACCCATAAAGCCAGAAAGATTTACTATGCATCCCTTGCAGAAAATGTATTTGAGAGAGTTACAGAAATCTGGGCTAGTGTTCAGTGGGAATATCTTTACAGAGACAAAAACTGGCACAGAACTCCCTAATAGGTAAGTTTAAAAGTAAAATTATAGTTTAAAAAAAGAACTGAAGTCTACAAGGAAGCTACTGTCACTTTTGCATGGTCAAGGGTACTCTGTTTAATTGCATACTTTAGTTAATAAAGAATTAACTGAAGGATTTTGTAAAATAGAAATAAATTTTTACTGGTGGTAAAACACAGTAATGGACTTCTACCTCACTTGTCTACATATGATTGAAAATTTAGGAAGGTACATTTGTTTTGTCAAATGAATTTTGGATATATATTGTGGGTGTGTTGTGTTATTGTTAGACTTTTTACAGCAGTATTTTGGATAGAATTCTTACACAGGTTAAATTAGGTTTACCTGTGCAAAGTTACAATGAGTTTTAGGAATCTGTCTCTCTTTTAAGTACTGATGAAAATAAAGTGCCACATTAAATTTTTTCTTATTTCGTGAATCTTGGTGGAAGCTGAGTGCTTGCTTACAGCCTGTTTTATTCCAAGGCATCTTCTTTGTTTGCAGACGGCCACTGGAGATACCATTGTCTCATCCAAGTCCAACGCACTAGCTGCAACTCGTCGAGCTGAAAGGGAGGGAGAAAAGAAGCAGAGACACAACAGTGAAACGGAGAGACTTTTATTGGCTGGGGTGGAGATTCCAGAACCTGTTTTCTTCTGTACCATAGAACCCCCTTCGGTAGCTAAGCAGCCAGGTACAAATAGTGTTGGTGTATTAATTAATGAATGCCCTGATAATTTAGATATAATAGTTTAATTTTATCAGCATTTATTGGTAAGTATTTCTTGTGATTGGCCTAGCTTTTTATTTAAGATGTTTTGATTTTTACAAATTTCTTCTATTTTTTTTTTCTTATCTGTTGGCCATTTTTTTTCATATCATATTCTTAGTCCTTAGTCTTGTTCTTATAGTGCTACCTATGGGACTCTAAGTAATTGACCTCAGGACTGCCCTTCCAGTGTATTAAATTAGTAGCCAATTCATAACTGGCTCAGTTTCTCAACACCATTTATAAAATTGCTTCTTTTTCTTGATCAACCTTTGAAACTCAATGGAGATATTTATATACTTTGTTAATGTCGATTGACCTTTCTGATCGTTATATACTTTGTTTTTTAGCATATTTGCTCATAATTCTTCAGTGGCTTTTCATTACTTAAAGCAGAAACCCAAACTCTTTGGTATGATGATATATCTAGCTCATTATTCCAGTTATGTCCCTTTCAATTAGATTTGGTTAAATATAGCAGAAAATCCCCAAGTTACAGTTGCTTTAATGACAAAAGTTTGTTTCTCTCTGTTGTGAAATATACCTTGAGTTGGTAGCCTCAGGCTTAGAGTCCACAGTGGGCACCCAGCCTCCAGTCTTTTGTCTTGGCTGTCTGAGTGCATCCCTCTGTCCTCAGTCATCTCAGGATGGCTGCTGGAGCCTTGGGCATCATGGAGTTCCCGGCAGCAGAAAGGAGGAATAGGGAGGAAGAAGATGTGCCCCTTTCTCTTTTAAGATTTCTTTCTTTTTTAAGTATATTTTTATTGATTTCACACAGAGAGGAAGAAACATCCATGATGAGAGAGAATCATGGATGAGCTGCCTCCTGCGTGCTCCCTACTGGGGATCGAGCCCGCAACCCGGGCATGTGTCCTTGACCCGCATCGAACCGGGACCTGAAGCTTAAGTCCACAGGCTGATGCTCTATCCATTGCGCCAAACTGGCTAGGACCCTTTTAAGATTTCTTATACGTTATTGGCCATCACTTAGATATATGGCTACCCAGTTGCAAAGGAGTCTGGTAAATGCAATCTTTTAGCTTGGCAGCAGCAGAATAGAGTGGAGGTTACTTGGAATCTTTCTTGCCTGGCCTCATTTCTTGGACCTTCCTCCTTTGTTTTGAACCCTCATCTTTCACCCAAACAAAAACAAAACCAGAATGACAGTTTAAATGTGTGGAATAAGGTAGTTCATGAATCCATTGCTCAGCTCTTTACTTCAGCTACACTTTGTAGAACTTCTAACATCTTTTATAAAGAGGTAGGATATATGCATCATTTAATGATTGTATTAAAGTATCACTTTTGATCGTGTATTTAATGAAAATAATATGTTCTTATTTCATCTCTTTGGCTGTGATTATCATAGAGTGATTACATTACCATGTCTTTATTCATTATGTAATTTAGCTTCCTTTTATCTGATCCTCATTATTGCTTATTTTTCTGAAGGTATTTTGCTTTTTTTGTCAGCTCTTTGATTGATCTTTGGAGAGTATAATCAGATGATGCTACTGTCCACTTAAACCCTTCAGTGGCTGGCTTCTTATTGCAAATCCAAACTCTTCACCATGGCCTCCAGCTGCCCACCAGTGTCACACTACATACTGGCCTCCTTGTTGTTTTTCCAATAGCCAGTTACTCCTTGCACAGCCATTTCCTCTGTCTGGAATTCTTTTTCTTCACCATTTTTTAATAAGGTTGCTTGCTTTC
>NW_006299705.1:2177543-2180176 GCF_000327345.1 Myotis davidii | reverse complement strand
TTTGTTTGCTTGTTCATATGTTTTCCTCACTATAATATTTCCTCACTAGATATTTCATTATCTAAAAAATGAAATGTAACGACAACCATGTTGTTATTTTTATCCACCAGATTTGGATCATGCATTGAAATGCCTTCAACGTGAAGATCCCAGTTTAAAAGTGAGGCTTGATCCTGACTCTGGACAGGTAGGCATATTGTTACTTAATCCGATATCTGTCAGTAACGTAGCATGTGTGTTGAAGTAAGTATATCTGAAACATTGATAGATCTATGCCCCTGAAAAAGAAACTTTCTTTTTTGGTTCTCATAATAATAAACTTGTAATTATTATGTTGACTATCAATCTAAATAGACAAGTTCTCCTTAATTCCTTAAAATAATTATACATCACTTATATAAACTACTTTGCAACATTAGGCCATCCAGAAGAGAGCCTTTTGTGAAATTTTCAAATGAGGTTCAACCCCAAGACAAAGCCTTGTATCTCTTACACTAAGGCTTATAGAAGCAGCAAACTAACGGGAGGGTACAAAGGGTCTCTTAATGCTAATGACACAGATGTGTGAAAAGTGATATATTTCAACCTATATATTTTCTAAATATGTATGTACATATATATAACAAGTCATTCTATTTGTATTATTCTACAACTTGCTTTTTTCCAAATAATTTACCTCTTTAACTTTACATTAAAGTATAACAGTCACACACTGTCGTTTTTGTTGTTGTTCCTTACCATTGTAGTTTTATTACAGCAAAAGGATACAAATTAGAATCAACTAAAGGAAGAGATGCAAAGTCTGGGAAAGTTCTTTTTTCTCTCTCTCTCTTACATTAGCTATTAGCTTTTATTATTTATTTATGTATTCATTTATTTATTTAAAGTCTTTATTGTTGAAAGTCCCCTTTTTCCCCCATTGACCGTCCCAGCCTGCCTCCACCCCCTACCCTAGGCCTTCACCACTCTATTTGTTGTCTGTGTCCATGGGTTATGTATATATGCATACAAGTTCATTGGTTGATCTCTTCCCATTCGCCCACCCTCCCCTGCCTTCCCTCTGAAGTTTGATAGTCTGTTCAATGATTCTGTGTCTCTCTATTTTTTTCATCAGTTTATGTTGTTCATTAGATTCCACAGTTGAGTGAGGTCATGTGATACTTACCTTTCTCTGACTGGTTTATTTCACTTAGCATAATGTTCTTCAGGTCCATCCATAATGTTGCAAATAATAAGAGTTCTTTCTTTTTTAATATTCTGTTGTGTGGATGTACCACAGTTTTTTAATCCACTCATCTGCTGATGGGCTGTTTCCAAATCTTAGCTATTGTAAATTGTGTTGCTGTGAACATAGGGATGCATGTATTCTTTCTGATTGGCTCAATCACATACTACCTGTGTGTTGACCTTTAGCCTACAGCACCTCCTGTAGGTTTGGGTTGGTACCTTTACTCTCCAGGTTGAAACTGATATGGCTGTTACAAAACCTGCATTATACAGTAGGTTCTCAGGTTACTTCGGAGATCCGTTCCTACGGCTCGACGTAATGCGATTTTCACCATAAGTCAGAACCCACCTACATAAGCACCTACGTCACTTACATGGAGCACATACACAGCAGTAATGAAGTGAAACAGTAAAAAAAAATTAAAAGAAAGACAATTCCTGACCTTTACTTGTGGTAAAGAAATAATAAAAAACATAAAGCACATATGTACATATGTCAAGATGACGGAACTTTTTTTTTTTATAAAGAAGTGGGAGATGGCGACGTAACCACAAAATGATGTACGTTGAGTCCGACGTAACCCGAGGACTGTCTGTAAACCACATTGTTTGACTAGCTGGTGGACAGAGCCCTCTAACAGGAAAAGATATTTCTATCAGGTAGTATCTTGACCTAGAAATAATCTCTCAGTCACTGAGGGCAACGGCCAGATCTCTCTTTGGGTAAATTCTTCACTACAGAGATGGCAAATAAATAACATGGAGCAAGTGTGGACTTCTTGCCCTATACTCTTTCTCATACACAAGAACCTTCTTTAGGAATAGCCATTGTTGCTAAAAAAAAAAAAAATGCATGTCTTGATTGCTTTTGATACAAATTTGGCTGTTCTAGCAAGGGCTCAAAATAACATTGGTTCATAGAAAATAAAAGTCAATTTCTGTCACATAAAGGCCTAAACTATTCTGGAAGTTTGGACTGCCCAATAAGCTGTAAGGTGCCAGATGGTTGGGGATGTTTGGGAGAAAGGTTATTTCCCCATTTTATAAGATGTTGCCCTCATCCACATTCAAGACAGTTTCCTACCTTTTCCTTAAGAGAATTTTTTCTTTCCTTAAAAGCAAGCCCAGAAGTTGCCAACATCAGTTACACTCAGATCCCATTGGCCAGAGCTTAGCTCTATAGTTGAGAAATGTCGGCCTCACTAGATGCCACTTGCTCAGCTGATAAGTATCATGGAATGGTAATATAATGGAAGAGAATGGCCTAGTAATTCACTTTTAATTAATAGCTCCAATCAGAAAAGTTAAAAACAGTGTTTTGATGTAGGAGCAAAAAAAAAAAAATTGCCAAAAAAACTCATTTTGTAATAAATAAAAAAAAACATAGACTGATAAACCTTTATATA
>NW_006299705.1:2175491-2177435 GCF_000327345.1 Myotis davidii | reverse complement strand
ACTCATTACATCTACTGGATGAGTGACTCATCAAGCAGATGTGATTTTCAGTGTCATGGAATAGAATGAGCCATGGAAGTTGGCGGCTTATCCTAGTCCTCACTTACAGAATGAGTAGTTGGATCAGATGCATTCCAAAGAAAAGGGACTACTGTATAAATGAAGCTTTCTTTTTCATAAACCTAATGGTAACCACACACCCAAAACCCAAAACTGAAGCACATAGCTTAAAAAAGGAGGAAATATAAGAGCGAAGTTGATGTGTTATTTTTACTCTATAAAGTGAGTGGAAAATAATTTTCACTATTTAATAAAATGGTAATCCTATACTGATGAAAATGCAGTTTTTTGTTTTTTTTAAAAAATATATATTTTATTGATTTTTTTACAGAGAGGAAGGGAGAGGGATAGAGTTAGAAACATCGATGAGAGAGAAACATCAATCAGCTGCCTCCTGCAAACCCCCTACTGGGATGTGTTCACAACCAAGGTACATGCCCTTGACCGGAATCGAACCTGGGACCCTTGAGTCCGCAGGCTTACACTCTATCCACTGAGCCAAACCGGTTAGGGCAAAAATGCAGTTTTTATATTTCTGTCCCAGAATGTAAGAATTCATGATTCATAGTTTTAATTTGGTTTCCCTTAAGCAAAAGAACATGACATTATTGCTGTTCTTCCTAGGAGAAAACATGGACAGGTTTTTAAAAATATATATACAGAAAAGATGTCTAAGATGCCAGGTGCTTTTAGCCATCAGTGATTTCTAAAAAGAGCAAATGATTACTTTTCACAAAAATTTTAAAAACTAAATGAATAGAATAAAGGAGCAAATGACACATGTATTTCTGTTTCTGAACTTAATACCTGGAAAAACAAAAAATGCTGGGAAAATATAAATAACACCTTTAAAATTAATGTCTGTGCTGGTTAGAACTTAGTGGAAATTTCCAAGGTTGAAAGGAAACTGAAGCAGTAACCTTGAAAAATAAGTTAGCACCAACGCCACTACATATGAGGGCCACATCCTCAGGGAAATAATTAACAAGGAAAATCTCCTTCATAAAAGAAAACTTGTCTAACTGGCTCTGGGGGCAAGGGACAGAAATTCTAAGAATCTGTAACCATAGACTTCTGATGGGGCTTTCAGCCTAAATTTATAGAATCAGAAGGACCTGAAAACCTCCAAACCAAGAAGAATTTAGCTTATAGTGCTCTCATGGGTTGGCAGTATTCCCAGGAACCTGGTGACAACACACAAAGGGCTTCTCTACATAAATGTATCTTCAGCCCAGGCCTCAAAGAAAATTCCACAGAAAAACAAATATGAAGTCGCACTTTTAAAAGTTTTAAAATCATAAAATCATGAGAAAAGGCACAATGAGCAAAAAGGCAATTGAAGCAACAAACATTCGTCAGACCAGCAAAGGCCTCTGAAATTGGAATTATCAGATGCAGAATATAAAATAAGTATATTGTTTTTTGAAGAAATAAAAGGGAAAGGAAAGTATTGATAAGGAACAAGACATCAAAAATAAGCAGGCAATGGAACATCATCTTGTGTAAGAAGGAAAGGAAATGCTCAAAAAATTATGAGGGCATGTCATAAGGACACAAGAACCAACTTGTAGAGGCTCCATTGGCCAAAGCTGGGTTAATTTGAATATCAGAATAATTAAATACAGTAATTATAGACCACTGGAATTAGGAAAAGTAGGAATTCAGGAATCTCTAATCATAATAAACAAATACGTGGGGAAGAAGAGAGGGTTCTTCCTTATAGTGGAATGCCAAGTGCTGTTAGTTGTCAAGGAGGCAGGAAAATAGTCATTTTGCATTGTGAATGCTTAATGTTGGGTACATGGTTGAGTAGCATATTTGCATGGTTTTAAAATACCTACCCACAGATTGCTTATTAGTGACAAGGTTAAAAAAAAAGTACAT
>NW_006299705.1:2147926-2168111 GCF_000327345.1 Myotis davidii | reverse complement strand
GGCAGTAACCTTGAAAAATAAGTTAGCACCAACGCCACTACATATGAGGGCCACATCCTCAGGGAAATAATTAACAAGGAAAATCTCCTTCATAAAAGAAAACTTGTCTAACTGGCTCTGGGGGCAAGGGACAGAAATTCTAAGAATCTGTAACCATAGACTTCTGATGGGGCTTTCAGCCTAAATTTATAGAATCAGAATGACCTGAAAACCTCCAAACCAAGAAGAATTTAGCGTATAGTGCTCTCATGGGTTGGCAGTATTCCCAGGAACCTGGTGACAACACACAAAGGGCTTCTCTACATAAATGTATCTTCAGCCCAGGCCTCAAAGAAAATTCCACAGAAAAACAAATATGAAGTCGCACTTTTAAAAGTTTTAAAATCATAAAATCATGAGAAAAGGCACAATGAGCAAAAAGGCAATTGAAGCAACAAACATTCGTCAGACCAGCAAAGGCCTCTGAAATTGGAATTATCAGATGCAGAATATAAAATAAGTATATTGTTTTTTGAAGAAATAAAAGGGAAAGGAAAGTATTGATAAGGAACAAGACATCAAAAATAAGCAGGCAATGGAACATCATCTTGTGTAAGAAGGAAAGGAAATGCTCAAAAAATTATGAGGGCATGTCATAAGGACACAAGAACCAACTTGTAGAGGCTCCATTGGCCAAAGCTGGGTTAATTTGAATATCAGAATAATTAAATACAGTAATTATAGACCACTGGAATTAGGAAAAGTAGGAATTCAGGAATCTCTAATCATAATAAACAAATACGTGGGGAAGAAGAGAGGGTTCTTCCTTATAGTGGAATGCCAAGTGCTGTTAGTTGTCAAGGAGGCAGGAAAATAGTCATTTTGCATTGTGAATGCTTAATGTTGGGTACATGGTTGAGTAGCATATTTGCATGGTTTTAAAATACCTACCCACAGATTGCTTATTAGTGACAAGGTTAAAAAAAAAGTAACTGGATGCTGCACAATCGGACCACACCTTGACTGGATGATCAAATTACTATTGATAATGAAGGGCAGATGGGCATTGTGTACATCCAGAAAATGGAAAATCATACTGTTCATAGACAAGGAGACTAAATATGATGCTATCAATTCTACTCAAAGAAGTATATCCGACATTAATACTTATTATAAAGCCAATAGTCTTCATGATACTAATCAAGCTATAAATCGACCAGTAGAACAAATCCAGAAAGCCTAGAAACAGACTCATACATAATGTGGGAATTGGGTTTATGTCAGAGTGATATTGCAGGTCAATGGGAAAGGATGGACTGACTATTCAGTAATGCCCTGGGATAATTATCCATATGGAAAAAGACTTAATTAGATTCCTACTTAATACCATTCACAAAAGTCAATTCCAAATGAGTGTAAAAACCTAAATATGAAAGAACTGCAAAATATCCCTCAGAGCACAAAATATAAAGGAAATAAGTGCTAATATATACCAAATAAAATTAAAAACCATAAACTTTATTATAGGCAAACCTTCAAATTTTGGGAAGAAAATATAGGGGAATAACTTTACTAACTAGGATGGGGTTGGACTTACATAATACCAAACATTGAAATGTTGAAGTAAAGTTTACTAAATTTGATGTTATTAAAATTAATAATTTGTTTATTAGAATAGATGATAAAGCAAAAAGATATACAGAAAGCTAAGGGAAGATATTTGCATCATATAAATTAAAAGATTAGTTTCCAAAATGTATAAAGAATTTCTAAAGATCAGAAAAACCTGACAACAAAGTAGAAAAGTGAGCAAAAAATATTGCACAGATATTTCACAAAAGATGATACCCAAAAGGCACATGAATATATTAAATAAAAGATTCTCAATCTCAGTAATGATTAGGATCATGCAAGAATATGAGACACCATTTTATATAAACAAAATTGGGAGGAATTAAAACCTGACAATGCGAAGTGGTGAGATGTTGTGCTTTGGAAATTCCTATGGGAGTCTAAATTGTATAACCACCATGCAAACAGTTTGGCAACCTTCTTGTGAGTTGACCCTGTTCATACCATACTATTCAGCAGTTCCACTCCTAGGTATGTACCCTAGAGAAATGTTTATACATGTGCATAGAAAGACAAACCGATCTTCACAATAGGGCTATAATAATATTTTTTTTTTAAAAAAAAAAGGTAAGTGAAAAAATAGCCCAACTATTTGTGGACAGAAGAATAGATAAATGGTACCATGATCAGACAATGAAATATTATATAGCAATAAAAAATAATGGGCTCTATCAACACATATCAGCCTGTATGACCCACTAATGTGAAGCCAAAAAAAAGCAAGTTGCAGTATACATAACAATAAACAAGTTCAGAATGAAGCAGAAATAAACTATATTGGTTAGGGATACATACATATGTGATACAACTCTAAAAAAAATCAGTGATTAAATATGATGTCATGATAGTGGTTGCTTCAGAAGGTTTCTAGGTTACTGAAGGTGTTCTCTTTCTTTAGTAATTATAGGTTTCTTGAATGTTCATTTTATTTTCAGCTTATGCACATAGCTGTAAGTATAAAATAATTCACAATATAAAAGTTAGCTTAGAAAGGGATTATGGCCCTGGCCGATTTGGCTCAGTGTATAGAGCATTGGCCTGCGGACCAAAGGTTCCCAGGTTCGGTTCCAGTCAGGAGCCTGTACTTCGGTTGCAGGCTTCTTTCTCCCTGGCCCGGTGCCCTGGTCAGGGATCACGCAGGAGGCAAGCAATCATGTGCTTCTCTCAGATTAATATTTCTTTCTCTTTCTCTCTAAAAATAAATGGAAAAATACCCTTGGGTGAGAATTTAAAAAAAAAATTAAGAAGAGGAATTGTAGACTATAATTACTTGTTTTGAATTTGGACCATGAATCACTGCATTATATAGTCATATAAATATAGCAGTTTTGTTTTAGTAAAATACTGCAGATTGGTGACAGCTCTTGGTTGTTAGCTAATGAGAGATACTATTTTCAGTATCTCTGAAATCTTCAGTTTTACAAAAAGACATTTCACTAGTTTGGGGGGAAGCATAAACTTCAAATACATATTATTAGAAGAATATCTGAGATTTAACTGTGTACGTTTTATCAGGGATAATGCCCTTTTAATTTTCATTAGATGACTTTTTGCACTCTGAATGTTTACTTTTAAATAAAACTTCTGTGATTAGAATTTCAGTCACATAAGAGATGTTTCAAAAAGTTTGAGTATAATCTGCATATCAAAATTTGTGTGATCATCTGCCTCAGAGCATCTTAACTAAAACAGTATTAGTTGGTGATTCAGAGCAGGCTTATAGCATTGATAAACGTGAAAGCAGATATTTTCTTGGTAGAACTCCTTACCGTACTTGGACATTTTTATACTGCATTTAGTGCCATTGTTAGTATTTTCTCACACTTTGTCTTCCATGAGAGCTTGAACTTGTTGATTGCAGTTTTCCCAGTTGTGGCACCTTGACACCTTTTCAGAACAAATCTCTGTATATTCGTTTACAGATACCTTAGATAGAACTTTAGGAGATAAACGGCACCTTGTGACTGTTGAACTGGAAGCAAAGCCAACTGAAACATCATCTGTTGTGCCAGCTATCGAGTATGCTGCAAGTATTAGTGAAGACATTTTGAAGGGCTCCCAAGAGGCCATTGAAAATGGAATTCACAGTGCATGCCTCCAAGGTAAGGTACCTTGGATAAGAGTAAGCATGAATATCACAATCAGTCACTCCCAATATTACCGATTATTTCAGTCTCTCTTCCCATCATGTGTATGTTATGCCTTTTATAATTATCCCATCGTCCTTGGATATTCTGTTCTTTTTTTTTTTAGTCTTATGTTCAGTTTGCTGTTTCAGTTTTGGAGGTTTCTGCTGATGTATAACTCAGAAATAGGGGGAGAGAGACAGACAGACAGACAGATGCATCGATCGGTGGCCTCCCATATGCGTCCCGACTGGGGATCAAACTGGTGTACAGGACGATTCTCTAACCAATTGAGCCACCTGGCTAGGGCTGACTCGGAGACTAGTTTCCTCAGCCTGTCCCGTCTACTTACTTGTAAGCCCATTAGAGGCATCCCTGTTTCTGTGATGGTGCTTTTGAGCTCCAGCATTTGTTCGGTTCTTAATCAGGACTTCCCTCTGTCTCTGCTCTATGCCCATCCATTCCTACATGCTGTCAGCGTTATCTGTCAGAGCCCTTAGCACATTAGTCATAGCTGACTTACATTCCAGGTCTGATCATCCCAATATCCCTGCTGTGTCTGGTTCTGAAGCTTATTCTATTTAAATTGTGCTTTTTGCCTTTTAATATGCCTTGTAATTTTTTCTTGATAGCCAGTCATGGTATACTGGGTAAAAGGAACTGCTGTAAGCAGGCATTTACTAGTAGTGATGTAGTGAGGTATGGGGACGGGCAGCCTTCTACAGTCCTAGGATTAGGTCTCCGTCCTTTATGAACCTGTGCCTCTGGACTGTCAGCTGCACACGTGTTTGTTTGTTTTTCACTCCGCTTAGTGGGGCCAGGATGGCGAGAGTGCACTGGCATAGGGTACTTTGCCCATCAGGCTCTGATGATGACGATACCCGTGCAGGTTAGGCTTTGGTTAACTAGGTTCCCCTGAGTGCAGGCCTTGTTAGGAACAGAGTGTGCTCTGGCCCTTGTCAGTTAGCTCAGTTCTTTAGAGCATCATCTGGCTACACCAAGGTGGCAGGTTTATTCCCCAATCAGGGCACATACTAGTACGAGAGTCAACTTATGGATGCAT
Source organism: Myotis davidii (assembly GCF_000327345.1). NCBI lineage: Eukaryota > Metazoa > Chordata > Mammalia > Chiroptera > Vespertilionidae > Myotis > Myotis davidii. The sequence goes on along the minus strand of NW_006299705.1, from coordinate 2,163,311 downwards.
TAAGTGGAACAACAGTTCGATGTTTCTCTCTCTGTCCCTCCTTCCTTTCTTCTCTCCCTCTCTCTCAAAATCAATAAATTAGAAATGAAAAGAGTGCTCTGAAGTCTAAAGTGCTGTTTTTTCAATCCTCACCCAAGGATTTTTTAAATTGATCTTCGAGCGAGAAACATCGATGTGAGAGAAACATTGATTGGATGCCTCCCACACATGCCCCAACTGAGGATCGAACCTGCAACCTAGTATGTGCGCTGACCGGGAATTGAACCTGCAACCTTTCAGTGTATAGGACAACACTCCAACCAGCTGAGCCACCCAGCCAGGGCCTGAAGCACTGTTCTGATTTGTAGTTGGTGGAATCCAAGGATGCAAAGGAGACAGGGCCAACTCTAAGTTTTGAAGGAGTCAGGAGTTACATGCAGGTTGTTGTCTGCTTGGGGTCGGTTCCCCTAAATTCCTTGCATTTTCAAGGGTCAACTGTATTTCAAAATTATTTTTCTTCTTCCCCCACGAAGCACCAGGAGGCTTTTCTCTGATAGTTACTGTGAGAACCTGCTTGAGCTCCTAGAGGTAGATCTCACAGAATTGTGTCCCCTTCATGATAGCTCCCCGCAAGCTTGTCCACACCAAGCCTCTAGTCACTTGTCAATGACAGCTCAGTTTTTCTTACGCTGGTGCTGGTTCCTGGGCGTTTTCTCTAGTAAGTCTTTGCTCCAGGAAGCCATGACCCTCTGCATTTGCCCTCGCTCCATTCTTGGGAGCAGGTGTTTGTCCTTTGTCCTCCCACCCTGTAGATCCAAGAAGAGCTGTTGATTTGTCAGGCTGGTTTCCTTCTACTTGTTGTTAGGACAGAGTGGTGACTTCCAGGGAAGCTCTTTACGTGCTACACTGGACGTCCTCTCCCTGTTTCTTTACATTTCTGAGTTACACCTCACTGTATATTGAGTCCTAATACAAATGTTCCCCCTTGCCTAGGACCATTGCTTGGATCCCCAATTCAAGATGTGGCAGTTACTTTACATTCACTGATGATTCATCCTGGTACCTCCTCAACTATGATTTCTGCCTGTGTCTCAAGATGTGTACAGAAGGTATGTAACTACCCTAATCCTTTTTGCTTTAAGGGACTCTTCTGACAGTAGTGGACTCTGATCCGCGGCAGCTGTACTTGTAGTGCCAGTCTTGTCTTTGCTTCCTGAGCCTTGTGGTCAATGAGAGTTTTTACCATGGAGAATTTTTTTATTTTTTCAATCACTGGGTTTTATTTGCAAGAGGACCTAAGAAATCACTGTTTAACATAGCTAGCTATGAAATATCCCTTGGTTTTGACAAATAGTCAAGTTTCCTTAAGTGGCAGCTCTGCTTTACCTACTTCAGACACATAGCTGGTAGAAACAAGCATGGTAGATTTGAGTGGAAGACATTTCCGGGGTCAGCTTGGCCAAAGGTGAACTATAATCTACAGGACATTGAGGATCTAATGTTGGTTCCAGTATTGGAGTTTCTATTTTTTCAGGTAAGATTACTTTAATCAAGAATTGCTGCATAATAGATTCAGGATAAGCATCTTCCCTTCTCAAAGCATCAAGCAATCTGGTCGTCTTGGCATGGTTACCCAATACCTACTGGGGCCAGATTAACCCCAAGGGTCCTGACATGCCAAGAAATGGCTCCATGCATTCCTCAGTGTGGGAATGCTTTAGCCTCGTAGGTGACTGATTTTGCATTAAAATACTTGCTTTTATAACCATCTTCTAATATTTTATACTGTGAGACCTGGGTTTCTATAGTCTTATTTGAAGCCGTAATTATAAAATTAACTCCAAGCTCCTGACTTAAGAAGGCTGAACTTAATATCTCTACCCTAGAAGTTAAAGTTCAGACTTTGTTGTTGTTAACCCCTACCTGAGGATATTTTTCCATTGATTTTTAGAGAGAATGGAAAGGAGACAAACATCAATGTGAGAGAGAATTATGGATTAGCTGCCTCCTGTACACCCCCTACTGGGGACAAAGTCTGCAATCTGGGTTTATGCCCAGACTGGGAATCAAACTGGTGATCCCTTAGTTCCTGGGTCTACGCTCAACCGCTGAGCCACACCTGGCTGAGCTAAGGAAACTTTGAAACAGAAATTTGACTTCCAATTTAGAAATGGATTGGCAGTCTTTAATATTTTTAGGCTCTGAAGACCGCTGATAAGCAAATTTTGGAGCCTTTGATGAACCTGGAGGTCACCGTGACTAGAGATCACCTCAGCGCTGTCCTGGCAGACCTGGCACAGAGAAGAGGGAGCATCCAGGAGATCCAGACTCGTCAGGACAACAGAGTTGTTGTTGGGCTTGTTCCCTTAGCAGAGACCATGGTAGGTACCGTGTCACTGGTAAGTACATGTTCTTAATATAGGGAAGGTAGGCTGAGCAAAAAGAGAATCAGTGACATCTGAAAGAAGCATCAGGGCTTTGAGGTCCCGTTTCAGCCATCGGGAACTATTAGGACTTTGAATTTAAATTGTAGGAGATTCAAGCAGCATGGGGGTCCTTTCCAGTCCTCCACGGTGTAGAGGTGTGTTGAACCAAAACATGGCACCAGCCTACCATTTCTTCCCTTCCAAGTTCTTACCCTGTTTCTTCAATTGCCAGTTTTTAGGCAAGTGTCATTCTCCCACCACCAGCCTCTCTGCTCCAGAACAAGCACCTGAGTGCTGGCAGGCATCTTACCAGATGCTGGGACCAGGGAAGATACCCGAAACACACCAGTGTTTTCTGTCCTCCACGTTTCAAATTTTTCCTGAGAAAAATTATTCAGTGACTATTTGAAGAAGTGATATCGTTAAGTTACTTAATCACCTTTTCTGGTAATGGTCAAAAGATAAGTGGCAGGAAGAGAAATTTGAGGCTTAAATTGGAAGAGGTAACTGATTTAAATTGTTTTGATTAGGGTTATTCAACTGTGCTTCGAACGCTAACATCAGGCTCAGCTACGTTTACCTTAGAACTCTCTAATTACCAAGCCATGAATCCTCAAGACCAAAGCACGCTGCTCAACCGAAGAAGTGGCTTGACCTGAGTGCTTCAGGGTCCTTGGGGAGAAGTTCAGGAGCACCTGCCTGTTCGTTTTTAGTAAGAACAATTTTCATTGCTTTATTTATTGGACAAATAAATTGTTTCAGTACATTCTTTAAGTGACTGAAAAATCTTACTTAAAATCGACAGTGGCATTATAGCTGCCATTCTACTTTATGTCATGAGAAATGTGCTTTGACGTTGAGAGTTAATGTACCTGAACTATACCGAGGTTATTACTGTCAGTAAAGACACAGCCCTTTGGAATGTATTGAGTAATATCACCAAGTTATATTTTTATTTTTTTAAGCTTCTCTCACAAAAATATGCCAGTCTTGTATATGTAATGTGTAAGATAGCAGATCAATCAATACAAAGATATTTTATTTATACACAGTGTACCAAATCTTAATTTTACATGATTTCAAACCAAGTTGATTGTAGTAGATAGCTCTGGGCCTTTTCTCCTCCTAGTTTCAAATCAACACATTGTCACAATATCCAGTAAAAAGAGGTTCTGCAGCTATTCCACGTCTGTAGAACAGATAGAGAATAAATAAAAGATGTTTTAGATTGATATCACTCATTTCCATCTTAAATACTTAGTAGCTTAAATCAGAATCACCAACCATAGCATTCCTTATTTTTAAAAGATTGTTAAAAGTGATTCAAGATGGAGGTCCAAATTTAACATAGCTATAAAACAGTTGTTAAGTCCAAATATATCTTCTTCTTGTAGGTATTATTCCCTTATTAAGTCACTACTTCTTAGATTATACACATTTCTATTTATAGCAAAAATACCCAAGAAGCAAAGTAACAGTGTATAAGGTTAAAAGTCACCCTGGACTTAATAATATCCCAGCTTGAAAAGCAGACTTACCGGACCATTCTGCAGCGGTGAACTGTTAGTCTTCTGTAGGCATCATCTAAACTTCTGACGTCTTGCCGACTCCAGAGTCTCTCGCCGATAGCACTTGCCCGAGGCCTAAAATGTAAAAGATATGTCTCCCAAAGCATTTTAAATTCATTCATTCTTAAAGAAGTGAGTATCTAAGTCTTATGTGGGGGGGTTGCGGGGTGGGAGGGCGGTTGGCGGTGGCGGCGGGAGAGAATTCCTAATGCTTTCCGACTTGGATGGAGAAGGAAAACTAAGGCACCTTAATTCAGATGTGATCACTTAAATTCCATACCATAGTCTCGGAGAGAGGTTAGTTGCATCCACGTATTCTCCCCACAGACAAGCTTCTCCACCAATGACAAGTTGTTTCTGTTCCTGAGTACCTACATTAAAATCATTGGATGTACGTTAGCAGTTACAGCTTAAGGCTTAGAAACAGAAGGATAAGTCAGTATTGCCTCTATATCCCGGGGCTGCATTTTTCTCCTGTGTCAGCAGAATCTTGGGAGATTTCATGGTAGTGGCACAAGAAAAGATGGCAAACTTTATTCCTGCCCCCGACCCTGTGGTTCACACAGTGCTTTTTAGCAAGTGTCAACTATGTGGTGGGCCCGTATTAAAGATACCATTTTATATTGGTTTTCTGCAAACTGATTTGGTCACCAGAAACATTTTTTCCCCTGGTTGCCTATGAATAGTGTACCAGGGAACACAAATTGGAATACTAGTGACCACCACTCCTGTCTTTGATCTCTGTCTCTTGGTAGTAAAAAAGAGACCCACTACCTAAACACCTACTCCCAATCAGGGCACACACCTAGTTTGTGGGTTTGATCCCCAGTCAGGGTGTGTACGGGAGGCAACTGATCGCTGTTTCTCTCTCTTCCTTCCTCTCTCTAAAATAAACAATAACAGTAATAACATATCCTCAAGTGAGGACTGAAAAAATGTAGGTAGAGAGTAACAAGACTCATCTGTGAAAATTGAGATTAAAGTCTAAGGGAATCCACTTTTGAAGTTCTTTTATTTAGGTAAGGATTTGGTTTATTTCACATTTCAAATAATACTGAGGCCTTCCTTTTTAAGTAAACACAAAACCAAGGATCAAACATAAAAGGGAGGAGAGTTAGTAGGTAATACCGAGGTAAGGATTTCCTGGCGGGGAGGGGAGTGAAGAAAATCGGGGTAATGATGTTGCTTCACTTACCACTAAAATTGAGAGGTTCCACTGCATAGTATAGTCTCCAGTCTTGTCCATAACTGATCCTGTCCAAGTACCACGGAGCAGAGATGATCACAGGGAAGCCAGCTGCTGTGATTGAACTCAGTTCCTTAGCATAATTTTGCTCTTTCCATACTTGAACTACAGTGCCTGGCTGAAGCTATTAAAGTTAAAAATTGCAATATATATTAGGGCTAGCAAATTCAGGAGGCGATATTTAAAGTCCAAGACTTGTAACTAGAAAATAACTTTAAGATCCTTGAAAAACTTAAGTTGTCATCTTTACTCTTCCTCTTCAGTTAGTGTCAAATGCTATTTCTTATAGAGACTTAAATTTAGAAGTTGCATTAACCTTCAGGTTGGATACTTAACTTTTGTCTATTTATGACATCATACAGGTGTAATGAACCAAGGCTTTAGTCCCATCCTACCACACTATTGTTTTACTTACTTTTAAACTGTGAGGATGCCAACAGCCCTTCGGGAAAGCTCATACTAATTGCTGGAGGTGCAAATTCTCAGTTGCCCCAAAGGAAAATAAAGAATTCTGACTAAGAATTAGAGAGATGCCATGTAAAATAAAAAGTGTACATTGGCAATTTTACCTAAAACTACCTTAATAGCAGTGAAGACTCATTTGTTCTTATCTGTTTGTTCTGCCCTTTCCTGAAAAAAAAAGGAGCTTCAAAGTACTCCCATTTGTGATTAATGAGATGGCAGGGGATGAGGGAAAAGATGAGGAGGCATGAAAGAGTGAAGTAAATGGAAGAAAAGAAACAAACACCATTAATATTGGCCTCAGTGCACAGCTACTGCCTAATAAAAGTTTAAATGGAACAGGAAGCTAATTTCCCTATAGTGTTGGGGAATGGAGATATTAGAACATGAAGCCTGTCATAGTATCAGAATCAAATGTAGTTTTCATACTTCTCACCTTTGCGTTATTATCAAAAACCTCTTGCCAGACTATGGATCCCTTCTTTAGAGTTGAAATAATATTCAAAAGCCTGCCATTGGGGGAGGGAAAGAAGTTATTTCAGATCACAAGCTTAACAATATGTTGAAAGCATGCATATTTTCTACCAAGGACTGAAACACTGAGAGGTACCTTTCAATATAGCACAGCTTTATAGCAGAACCTGCTAAATTTGGTGGTTAAGCCATGTGGCTCCTCCTTCCTAGAACATGGCTCAGAAGCCGACACAGCAGAGGGGTTTAACAGTCATTTGCTGAATGAATGAGCTAATAAGCATGCGCCCAAAATAGGAAGACAGGGCAGCTAACAGGGAAATGTATAAACAACAATCTTTAGTAATTTCATGGGTATCTTAGAAACTATGATCTAGACCAGCGGTTCTCAACCTATGGGTCGTGACCCCTTTCACAGGGGTTGCCTAAGACCATCCTGCATATCAGATATTTACATTATGATTCATAACAGTAGCAACGAAAATAATTTTATGGTTGGGTCACAACATGAGGAACTGTATTTAAAGGGCCAGAAGGTTGAGAACCACTGGTCTAGACTATAATGTCACCTAAATAACACTTAACAGTTGCTGACAATCAGTCCATAAGTATTTCCTGATATTTAGACCATGCCGTGAACTCTGCAGGATAAAAAAAAAAAAATTAGAATGTATCATACAAAAAGCTAAATAGGAAAAGACTAGAATCTGGGCTTGCCCAGTGCAGGCAAACTACAGCCTGTTTTTGTGTGGCTCATGAGCCAAGAATGATTTTTACAACCATTCAAAATAAAGTATTCAAAATAAAAAAAAAAGTGCAACCAGATGTGGCCCACAAAGCCTAACATATTTACTTTCTGGCCTTTACAGAAAAAAGTGTACTGGTCCCTCGTATAGAACAGCATTGCCCAGTAGACCTTTCTGCAGTGGTGGAAGGGTTCTTGTCTGTGTACCTTCCCCATATGGGAGCCACTAACTAACCCCATCCAGCTATCGGACATTTGAAATGTGGCTAATGTGACTAAGGAACTGAATTTTTAATTCCTTTAACTTAAATGCAAATAGCCACATGTGGCCATGGCTACCGTACTAAACAGATATAAAGTAAAAAAATGGTCCTGGAAATGAATTACAGGGGCTGGATGGTGGCGAGGACTCATAGGGTAGCCAAGGGCTTTCAGCTGGGTTCCTAGAACACATGACTGCTGTCCTGTCGTTACTGCAAAAGGCTTAGAGTTACCATGTTAACTAATTTGAAGAAAGCAGTGGATCATGCTTCCTTCTTTATGATTTTTCATGCAAAGTATACAACATCTACACTTTAGCAAGGGGTGGAGAGAAAATGAAGCAGTACTAGTCATAGCTAAAACTTTTACAAAAGGCATTCATGAAATTAAGTAGGCTTTCAAGTAACTTACTTTTGAATATAGAAGGATTCTAATTTACTAAAATCAGCGCCAAAGCCTTTCTGCTTCATGAAAGTCTGGATATTTGGATTGGACTCCCTTAAAAAAAAACAATTAAAATTTCATTAGTTTGATATGCCCAATCTATTTAAGGCAGTGTACATCTTACCATCATTTGTGCCAATTTAAAACTGTTAAAGTTGTAGAGTAAAAATAAGCTTAAAAACTTAGTTATGAGTTATCTTTGTTTTCCACAACAAATAATTTTTTCCAGAAGCTGATTTTTTGTAAAAATGGCTTCCCCCACCTCCTGCCTCTCTCCTCCATTTATGGCTATTCGCAAAGAGGATTTTTTATTTGAAAAATCCCCCTCACTTACTCACTGCCCTCTTTCACTAAAGCTGTTTTCATTCACTATAGTCTTTTTTTGTTAAGTCTCCATTCTCTTGTGCATTTTGATTCTCCTTCCTAAAAGCTTTTGTTTTCTCATACCACTCCAAATTCACCATCTCAGGAGTTGTGTTGCCAAATGAAAACCGTGCAAGCAGAGATGATATCCCAAATCTTTCCTTTCTATGTGGAGGCCTTTAAACCTACTTCAAATGCAACGGTTAAAGAAAATAAGGGTTTTAAAGAATTGTCATACCAACAATCATATTCCACTTCATCTCCTCCCAAATGAATGAACTGATCTGGAAACACCCAACTGATTTCTTTGAAGAGCTTATACAGGAAACTGTAAGTTGTATTCACAGTAGGGTTTATAGGTCCAGAAGCTTCAGGCTGATAAGACCTATAACATGGAGTCAGGAGACCTTCCTGACCTGGGGAAAAACAAGAAGATTCTTTCCTTAAAAAGTAATTTGATTACAAAGATATGGCTTAGCACATGACCATAGGCTTTCTTTTGTTGGAGAACTGTTTCCCGAATCCTATCCAGATACCTCTTTACCTTTCCATCAGCCTCTGAGATTTTACCCACTTCAAATAGTATCTTGACTAATGATTCCCAAATCTTCAGCTTGCCCCAATTCTTTCTTGGGCTTCCATCCATATTTCAGATTCCTTGCTCAACACAATTAAAAACTCAACACAATTAAATATCCTATCTGCACTCAAATACAATCCAACAAAAACTAAATTTTCTGTTCCCTAAGCTCCTCCAGGAGCTTCTCTTGATCTTTGTATTCTGGTAAGGGCACCACCACCCTCCCAGTCTATACTCTTCCCCTTCCTCCTAAAGTCAATAAGTTGCCAAATTCTATGGATTATTTTTCCAAAATGTCTCCCAGTTTTGTACATTATTTTCCATTAGGACTTCAGTGTCTTTCCCCTTCCAATCTGTCACTTTCACTTTGGTTTTCCTGAAGTGTGGCTCCCTCTGTCACTCTTCTGCTTTATAACTTTCACTGGTTTCTACGCATCCCGATGAAGAGACCACATTCCTCAGGCAAGACCTCTCCATTGCACTTTTCCAGATTTGTTTCCCACTGTTCTCCATGTCTACTCCATGTCTGCCCTAATAGTATTTATTGAACAGTTATAAATGTTAGTGGCTGTACTGTGTGCTTTACATTCATTATTTAATCCTCAAAAAGTGACATGGTAACTACTGCTAACATTCCCCCATTCTAGAGATGGGGAAATTGAGGATGAGATGTTCTATAATTTGTCCAAGGTCACTCAGTTATAAGCAGCAGAAGCAGGATTCAAGCCCAGACAGTCTGGCTCCAGAGCCCGTTCTTAACCACCCTGCAATAAAAATTCCTCCTACTCTGCCTTTTCTCATGTGATTCCCTCCACCAGAAACACAAATATATTCTTTAATCTCTCAGAAGCATTGTAAGTGTTAGCTCATCCATAAAACCATTTCTTTGTGTGTGTGTGTGTGTGTGACTTTTATTGATTTCAGAGAGGAAGGGGGAGGGAGGGAGGGAGAGAGAAAGAGAGAAACCACGATGAGAGAGAATCATTGATTGGCTGCCTCCTGCACGCCCCCTAGATACAGCAACTCGCTCACAACAGACACATAATAGTTACTGAATTGTTATTTGTCAATAGTGCTACTTTTTTTAAAATATATTTTATTGATTTTTTTACAGAGAGGAAGGGAGAGGGATAGAGAGAGAGTTAGAAACATCGATGAGAGAGAAACATCAATCAGCTGCCTCCTGCACATCTCCTACTAGGGATGTGCCCACAACCAAGGTACATGCCCTTGACTGGAATTGAACCTGGGACCTTTCAGTCCGCAGGCCGAGGCTCCATCCACTGAGCCAAACCGGTTTCGGCTATAGTGCTACTTTTTGTGTAAATCACAACTAAGAACAAAATGAGCCAACACCAAGTCATAAAATAAGAGATGCAGGACCTCAAATGTTCACTTTTTGCAACTCATAAAACACATACCTTTTCCCCAAGACTGTGTATGTCCGGGGCTATCAAATTCTGGTATGACTCGAATCCCCCGTAATCGGGCATATTCAATCACCTCACGGACTTCATTTGGTGTATAAACATGAGAGAGAGAATAGCTTCCCTGTAAAAACCACGTTGATTAAAATTTAAATGTATGAAATGCATCCTGAAAACTTAACAGTCCTGATTGCAATTTGATATCTCATAGTTGATTTTTTTCAGTATCACAATGTATTAAATAGGTCCATGTGACGTTGCATGACTCATTTAAATTACTTACCATATCTTATCTCCATAAGCTTTCAGCATACTTTAGATTAATTCCACATTTACTGATAGATCTATCTAAAATAACCCCTCTTGTTTCAGGAATGTCTTCCATTATTCTGTGTCAACCTCATGTAACCATACAAGACAGAAATAAAATGTTTGATCCCAAAGTGAAACCTCTGAAAATGAAATACATTGCCCTTGGCAACTTAGAATAAAAGATTACAGGTTACTACAAAGCATAACTATTTCTCGTAAAGTCACTTTAATTGCTATCAGCTTTAAAAATTCCCCCAGAAACACTCTGGTAAGTGACCAGCTATTTCTTTAAGGCTACCCTCAATTTCTTTATAGGTCACTTGAAAAACTAGAACTCAATACTGGTTGTAACTAAAGATAAAGGTCCATTAAAGGTATTACTGTAGCACATTTCTCAAGGTATAAATATCCCCCTATATAATAAAAGCCTAATATGCTAAGTGTCCGGTCATCTGTTCAACCAATCAAAGTGTAACGTGCTAATAATATACTAAGACCACTCAACCATTCGCTATGACATACACTGACCACCAGGGAGCAGACGCTCTGATTGGTAGGTTAGCTTGCTGCTGGGGTCTGGCCAATCGGGACTGAGCGAGACAGGCTGGACACACCCCGGAGCTCTCCCAGGGTCCCTCCCCAGCTGGCCAACCTCCCGCATCCCTCCGTGCACCGCTAGGGTTCCTCAGTCTGGCCTACACCCTCTTGCAATCTGGGACCCCTCCGGGGATGTTGGAGAGCCGGTTTCAGCCCAATCCTGCAGGCCAGGCCCAGGGACGTCACTGGTGCACGAATTCGTGCACCGGGCCTCTAGAATATGTAATATATAAATATAAATGCTCAACTCCTAAAATTAGCCTTGCTCCATCCCCCAAATCAAATTTGTGTCTAATCAAGATTAGATCTAATATCCAGTCCACCAGTTTAAAGTAAATACAGAAGAACATGTTAACTGACACTGGGAATGCAATTAGCAAAACTCAGACTATGGGAAACTATTTGGAGAAATTATTTTCTTCATCAAAAAATAACAAATTCTAAGGGAAAAAAGCCCAAATGGAATGGCTCAGTGGTTTAGCACTGACCTATGAACCAGGGGGTCATGGTTTATTCCTGGTCAGGGCACATGCCTGGGTTGTAGGCTTAATCCCCAGTATGGGTCATGTAGGAGGCAGCCAATCAATGATTCTCTCTCATCATTGATGTTTCTATCTCTTTCTCCCTCTCTGAAATCAATAAAAATATATATTTAAAAAGAGAGAGAGATAGACTCTGGCTGGTATTGCTCAGCAGTTAGAACATCAGCCCTTGAACTTACTAAAGGGTCGTGGATTCAATTCCTGGTCAAGGGTTTGTAACTGGGCTGTGGTGTGCTCACTGCTCCCCATCAGGGCTCATGCAGGAGGCAACCAGCCTCTCTCTCTCTTCCCCACCCCACCCCAATCCCACTCCTGTTCTCCTTTCTATATGAACTGACCACAATGTATGGACCTTACTTGTACCTCAGTGCAATTATTTTTTTTCTTTTTAAGAAAAAGGCCTTTGGCCAAAACCGGTCTGGCTCAGTGGATAGAGCGTCGGTCTGCGGACTGAAGGGTCCCAGGTTCGATTCCGGTCAGGGGCATGTGCCTGGGTTGCGGGCACATCCCCAGTAGGAGATGTGCAGGAGGCAGCTGATCGATGTTTCTCTCTCATCGATGTTTCTAACTATCTCTCTCCCTTCCTCTCTGTAAAAAATCAATAAAATATATTTTAAAAAAAGAAAAAAGAAAAAGGCCTTTGGGAAACGGCTGTCTAGATTTTTAATTTTTTTAGCTGCAATAATGTTTTGGTGTTTTTTGTTGTTGCTTTTAAACAGCCCCTTCACAAATGAGATAGGACGTCTTGGATTTGCTTCAGAATACTGGCGGGGGAAGTACAGGTGATAGAAGTTTGGCTTGTACTGACTATTGAAGCTGGGTGATGAGGACATGGAAATTCATTAAATTATTCTACTTCTGTGGATGTTTAAAAATTTCCATAATAAAACGTAAGACAAAAGCAAACACAAACAGGAGTGCTGCTAGCATTTCAGCCTACACTGTGTTGTAACATTAGAGAAAGCTTTGGAATTACGGACAGAGAATGAAATTTTGAGTCTTGGTTCTGCCCCTTCCTAACTGCAACTTGGGACAAGGCATATAGCTTCTCGGTTACTGCTTTTGGATTATATGGGATTAAAGTAGATGATACTGAAGCTCATTCCCATCTCCACTCGTCTATAATACAATCAATTTGAACACTCTAAGACTACCATTATTTTCTAAGAAGGCGTTCTGATATCTACAATTTCCTACTTCTGGTAGTTTTTCAGAGAGAAAAAGAAAGTCATTTAGAGAATTCAAAATAAGTGTTTAAAACAAATAAACAGTTGGACTACCTGATAAATATAATTTCTTAACCTTATGAGAATCATGAAATGTGTCAAGGTTTCCTATATTCATTAAGGTTTTAAAATTTTATTTATATAGCCCCTACAGATTGTTTACATTTATAACAATTAGAAAAATGGAACAGGTTTATAGATCTAAAATGCTAAGTCAGCCCTAGCCAGTTTTGCTCAGTGGATAGAGCATTGGCCTGTAGACTGAAGGGTCCTGGGTTCAATTCCAGTCAAGGGCACATACTTAGGTTGTGGGCTTAATCCCTGGTAGGGGGCATTCAGGAGGCAGCTGATCAGTGATTCTCATCATTGATGTTTCTCTCTCTCCCTCCCCTTCCTCTCTGAACTCAATAAACATATTTTTAATATAAATAAAAATTAAAAAATAAAATGCTAAGTCACAGCCTAATAAAAAAACATTTAAAACCACAAATATCTAACTTTTACACTTTAATTCTATCCATCAGAAACATTAAAGCTAGAAATTTCTAATGAAGCTACCAAAACTTTTTGTAAACAGACTGCAACATAAATTACTCACTTTGTTGCTTAACTCTGGAAAAGTGGTGCTTTGATAAGGGAAAGACTGGTCATCGACTATGTGCCAGTGGAGAACATTAAACTTATTAAAAGCCATGGCATCCTGCAAAAAAAAATGTTAAAAAATTATATATCACAAATATAACACACAATTCAATTTACATAGCTCCACTCAGGACTGTTCCCAATGTGTCTGCTTCCTTTTAAAATTTTCAGTAAAGAAGAATGTGGAAGCAGTATAAACCCTATTTCTTATATACTTTATATGGCATGCCATATTTCAAAAAGAAAAGCCAATATGGAATCTGTATTCATTCTAAATAGTGAGCTCTGTGAGAAGGGAGCAAGCTTATACATTCCCAGGAAGTATTTGGGGATCAGCCAAGAATGGAAATAGTTCTTGGCTGCTCCTACTGCTATGAAGAAAAAGGAGGCATTCATTCAAGTTCCAAGCTTATAATTCCCACCATTCTAAGATTTGAGTGCCAACCCATTCCTTAGAAATAAGAGAACTATGGTACAAATACAATACACTTCTAATCAAAATCTCAGAAGTTTTAGGGGAAATTGACATATTTACTCTGGAGAAATTAATAATCCTATCTAATAAAAGGGTAATATGCAAATTAACCATCACTCCGTCACAAATATGGCGGTGCCCATAGTGGCCGGGGTGCTGGATGCTGCCGGCGTCACCCTGGTGATGAGACCCAGCCTCCCACGTGCCCTGGCCCATGGAGGGAGGAAGGTTGGGCGGGCTTCTGGCCAGTGGCCGGCCGGGGCGCGGGATGCTGGCGTCATTGCAAGCCGGGCTGAGGGACACCCCCATGCCCAAATTTTGTGCACCAGGTCTATAGTAATTATATAAAATATAAGTAGATTATTATTTTTAAAATATTTTATTGATTTTTTACAGAGAGGGAGAAGGATAGAGAGTTAGAAACATCGATAAGAGAGAAGCATCGATCAGCTGCCAAGGTACAACCAAGGTACATGCCCTTGACCGGAATAGAACCTAGGACCCTTCAGTCCCCAGGCCGAGGCCCTATCCCAGTGATGGCGAACCTATGACACGTATGTCAGAGATGAGAGGGAGCCATACAGTTTCTGTCACAACTGATCCTGCAGTTGTAAGGCAAGATAATATATAAACAAATGGACATGGCTCTATTCCGGTACAACTTCATTTGCAAAAATAGGTGACTAGCTGGATTTGGTCCTTGCGCTATAGTTTGTCAGCCTCTGATATAGATATATAAATAGGTAAAGATGTATGTATTTGTTCACATAAATGAACATAAACGTACATATGTTTTATAGCTCTGTCTGCTGAGAGGGCCTAGAAGCAATGAATACACCTACAGCTCAAGTCTTGGTTTCAAAATACATTCACAAAGTATTGCTTAGAGAAAAGTCTGAGTCCAGGACTGGGAAAGAGAAAAGGTAAGCCTAGGATATTATGTGCTAAAAAGTAAGAAATGGCTCAAAGATTGAAGAAGACATGCCATTAGGCTACAGGAGCCAGCTAGGATTCGTGCTTGCCAACACTGAGACAACTTGACTATTAAATGAGGATAGGAACAGACTCCAGTCCCCTCAAAAAAAACAACAAAAACAAAACACCAGTAATCTCTGAGTACAGATTGATTTAAAAATGAATACTTTTAGAGAAACTCTATCTTACAGTAAAACTAGAGGCCCGGAGCACAGATTCTGCACCAGTAGGGTCCCTTGACCTGGCCTGTGGGGATCGGGCCAAAACCAGCAGTCCGACATCAGCAGTCTGACATACCCCTAGGGGTCCCGAAGTGCAAGAGAGCACTCTGCAAAGTTGCTGTCACTCAGCAGCTCCTGCGTTGAGTCTCTGCCCCGTCATGGTCAGTGTACATCATAGCTAACGGCCAGTCGCTTAGGCTTTTATATATATGGATGCCAGGCCAACTAATAAACATAGAAGGAATGATGGAATTTAGAAAATCACTTCCTGGCAGCCAACTTAGTAATAACTGATTTAGGCAAGAATCATCTGGGTGTTAAATGGGTAAATGCTGGTTGAAGAACGGGAATTTTTTGTACTCTCAAAATACTGTTCCACAAGATACTAAATTACTTATTAATAAATACAAAATACCTTTTATT
>NW_006299705.1:2146080-2147103 GCF_000327345.1 Myotis davidii | reverse complement strand
AAAAGGGATTAAGAAGTACAAGTTGGTAGTTACAGAATAATCATGGGACTGTAAAGTACAGCATAGGGCAGTGATGGTGAACCTATGAACTCATTTCTTTTAGTTGATTTTTCTTTGTTAAATGGCATTTAAATATATAAAATAAATATCAAAAATATAAATCTTTGTTTTAGTATGGTTGCAAATATCAAAAAAATTCTATATGTGACACGGCACCAGAGTTAAGGTAGGGTTTTTGAAAATGCTGGCACGCCGAGCTCAAAAGGTTCACCATCACTGCTCTATCCAGTGAGCCAAACCAGCCAGGGCAAGTAGATTATTTTAAAAAGGTAAAAAACAATAAAGTGGGATATTTGCCCTGCCAGATAATCACATTTAAAGATTGCCTTCTCCTTCATCAGGGCCGAAGGGATTTGCTGGTGGATTTGGGAAATAGCTCACGTACAAGGGAATTATACAAAGGAATATGTTGAGAGTAATTGCAGGATTTGCATTGTCAGAGAAGGGAGTTCCTTGTGATTTTTCATAAAGATCAGGAGATGGCAAACATTTTACATACAGGGCCAGATAGTAAATATTTTTATTTTGGAGCCATACAGTTTCTGTCACAACTGATCCTGCAGTTGTAAGGCAAGATAATATATAAACAAATGGACATGGCTCTATTCCGGTACAACTTCATTTGCAAAAATAGGTGACTAGCTGGATTTGGTCCTTGCGCTATAGTTTGTCAGCCTCTGATATAGATATATAAATAGGTAAAGATGTATGTATTTGTTCACATAAATGAACATAAACGTACATATGTTTTATAGCTCTGTCTGCTGAGAGGGCCTAGAAGCAATGAATACACCTACAGCTCAAGTCTTGGTTTCAAAATACATTCACAAAGTATTGCTTAGAGAAAAGTCTGAGTCCAGGACTGGGAAAGAGAAAAGGTAAGCCTAGTATTATGTGCGCTAAAAAGTAAGAAATGGCTCAAAGATTGAAGAAGACATGCCATTAGGCTACAGGAGCCAGCTA
>NW_006299705.1:2142536-2145887 GCF_000327345.1 Myotis davidii | reverse complement strand
CTGCACCAGTAGGGTCCCTTGACCTGGCCTGTGGGGATCGGGGCAAAACCAGCAGTCCGACATCAGCAGTCTGACATACCCCTAGGGGTCCCGAAGTGCAAGAGAGCACTCTGCAAAGTTGCTGTCACTCAGCAGCTCCTGCGTTGAGTCTCTGCCCCATCATGGTCAGTGTACATCATAGCTAACGGCCAGTCGCTTAGGCTTTTATATATATGGATGCCAGGCCAACTAATAAACATAGAAGGAATGATGGAATTTAGAAAATCACTTCCTGGCAGCCAACTTAGTAATAACTGATTTAGGCAAGAATCATCTGGGTGTTAAATGGGTAAATGCTGGTTGAAGAACGGGAATTTTTTGTACTCTCAAAATACTGTTCCACAAGATACTAAATTACTTATTAATAAATACAAAATACCTTTTAATTAACTTTCCCTGGAGAAACCTGGCAGATGACATCTTAGTCAAGTTATAAGAGTTAACATTACCAGTAATGGAATAAATGACATGCAGGGAGAATAACAGAGTATCACTGATGGAATGGGACCTGGGGATTAGATGGTAGTATTATGTCAGTTTCCTGGTTTTTTATGGTTGTACTGTTATTGAGATAAGTGCTATTTTTTAGGGAATCCAAACAGAAATATTAAAGGGTACTGGGGCATCTTATATGCAACTTGGAATAAGGCAAATCTGATACAATTTTTAAATTGAGTTGTCTGAGTAAACAGTATATGGGAGTCCTTTGCGCTCTTCTCACAACTTTTCTGTAAGTTTAAAATTACATCAAAAAGAAAAAAACTTCCAAAGTTATAGAAATTAAAACCATTTATACTGGCCTAAGAAGATAAACTGGTAAGTAGGACAGACTGAGTTCAGAAAATGATTTGTGCATTTATGAAATTTAGTATTTGCTCGTCATGATATTGAAGGCAGTGGGGAAACTGTAGATTGTTCAAAAATGATGTTGGGACTACAGGGTAACCATTGGGGAGAAAATGAAAATAAAATAATCACCCATAATACACTAGATTCTAACTGAATCAAAAACTTAATAAGGAAAAAAATATAATATTAAAAGAAATTGAGTGTTTTTTATATTTATACCCTTGTTTGGGGGGCTTTTCTTAGAATACCTCCCAAGGTCAAAAACATAAAGACAAGATTGAAAGGTAATAATTCATAAAAAAACTTACAAGCAAAAGACACTACTATTAACATAGTTTAAAAAACAAATTTAGAAAACTTCACAACAATGTATGGATAAAAATATCATAAATATAAGCAAGAATATAAAAGTACCATTGACATGTCTATAAACAAATATAACATTAAAGAGCTTTTAAATCAACAAGGAATTAATGTTCTAGAAGACAAAACAGGCATTGAAAATTAACTTGTTTGCAATGCAAAAAATACAAATAGTAAGTAAAAGAGGCTTGTAATAACTAAAAATCAAAGAAGTGCAAATTAAAACAAGGAGATAGACTTCATCAGCAGATTAGCAAAGAATGTAGCGAAGGTGTGTCCCGGTGTTGGCCAAGCATAAAATGGCACGACCTCTCTAGAAGGCACTCTGACAGTCCGTACCAAATATAAAATGTATAGTCTTTAAGCCCAGAGATTCACATTCTTAGAAATAATCCTGATAGGAACACTTACTCTGCAGTGCTCTTTGTGATAATAATAAATTAACCTACATGTCCACCAGGGGACTGGTTAAATGCACATATCACAGTATATTAAATTGAACATTCAACTGTTTAAAAAGATGATATAGATCAGTGGTTCTCAACCTTCTAATGCTGCGACCCTTTAATACAGTTCCTCATGTTGTGGTGACCCCCCCAATTTCACTGTTACAAATTGAACATAATGAAAGTATAGTGATTAATCACAAAAACAATATGTAATTATAGATGTGTTTTCCGATGGTCTTAGGCGACCCCTGTGAAAGGGTCGTTTGACCCCCAAAGGGGTCGCAACCCATAGGTTGAGAACCGCTGATGTAGATCTTATGTATTCTTTCATTGAAAGATGTCCATAACTGTATTTTAAAGATAGCAAAGTATAATCCCATTTAAGTTTTTTAAAAAGTCACATTATTTGTTAATATATTTTTTTAAGTCTAAAATGAGATAAATGAGACATGAAAACTTAACGTTGATCTTTGGTACATTATGGGATTACTACTTATCTTATTAATATCTATATTGGGTGAAGTTTTTATACTACACTGTTTTTTCCCGTAAAAGTGACTAATGCCCTAACCGGTTTGGCTCAGTGGATAGAGCGTCGGCCTGCGGACTCAAGGGTCTCAGGTTCGATTCCGGTCAAGGGCATGTACCTTGGTTGCGGGCACATGCCCAGTGGGGAGTGTGCAGGAGGCAGCTGATCGATGTTTCTCTCTCATCGATGTTTCTAACTCTCTATCCCTCTCCCTTCCAATCTCTAAAAAATCAATAAAATATATTTTTTAAAAACAGTGACTAATGCCTTTTGGAGGAAAAAAATCAGGGTATTAATATAAATGTAAAAATAACTTTTTAATAATATGGTATGTGGCCCTAGCTGGTTTGGCTTAGTGGATGGAGCGTCAGCCTGCAGACTAGAGGGTCTCAGGTTCCATTCCAGTCAAGGGCACATGCCCGGGTTGCAGGCTTGATCCCCAGTAGGGGGCGTGCAGGAGGCAGCCAATCAATGATTCGCTCTCGTCATTGATGTTTCTCTCTCCCCCTCCCTTCCTCTCTGAAATCAATAAAAATATATTTAAAAATAATAATAATAATATGGTGTGTTTGTAAATGATCGAGTGAAGGTGCAGAAAAACGTGGGAGGAAAACCTCCCACTGCTACAAATTGGCAGTGACGACAGGGATGAACCAATAAAAAGTCCACAGGAGAAAACAGTTATTGTCAGCCTGGCACCCAGCTCTGACCACCCGAGGTTCCATATTGCTTTGGAACATTTCCCTGGGTACAATGCAGTTCCCAGACTTCTATGTCACTATAAAAAAAGTCAGTGGAGGTCACAAAAGGCACTAACTAGAGGTACAGTGACCACATATTCCTAACCAGAAGTCTGGACCCACGGTTTGACAAATGGGAGTACACAAAGAGAGCCAACGGGCAGTATTAAAACTGTCTTTCTCTTAATCCTGGCTAAACTTAGGGAGTTTCCCTTCTCCTCCCCTTCTCCCCCCATGAAAACAATAGGGTGATTCCCTGGGGGAGTCTCTATTTTAGCTGAGGAAATATACTTCACAGGGGAGAGAGAAGAGAGCCCAGTGCTTACACTTAGTACATAATAAATGAACCCCCCACAGCAACCTACATAATAGCATAACCGAC
>NW_006299705.1:2141525-2142358 GCF_000327345.1 Myotis davidii | reverse complement strand
AAATTTTGACTTATTTTCAGAAAATTCTCTTGAAATGAGATCAAAAAAGACTACATCTATCTATGCAAGTATTGGATACAATATATTAAGTTAGAGCCAAAAAAAAGTGTGAAATTTACATTTACCAGCTAACATAAATATTTGGGGAGAAGAAACCTTCAAGAGGTAATAAAAAGCTAAAAAGCTTGCATTTTTCTTGTAGTAATCTGTCTATCCAACAATGTTAACATATGATAATCATACTTACAGTCCCATATGCATCTTGATATATTAACTGGCTAAAGGTCTCTAAACCTAGGGAAAGTAAAATTTATAATTTATTGCATAATTTACAAAATAAAAAATTGAAATAATAAAGTTGTATTATCCAAACAAAGAACCATGACCAGGTAAAGCAAATAAAATTAAATACAGGGTGTCCCAAAACATGTATACACACTTTACAGCTGCTAGTTCAATTTATGTTTCTTTCTTTTCAGCCAGGCTAAGCTTTGAACAAAGGAAATTCATCCTAAAATGCTACTGAAAGTTTGAAAATCCAGTTGAAGCGCAAATAAGACCTTTAGAGTTATTCAATGTGTATACATTTTGAGGGGGACACAATACACTTTAACAGATGATAACTCACTGAATTTTCATTCCTTTTCAGGTTTAACTGATTTGAAATAATGGACGAAGCCAGACTAAACTTTGAACAAAGAAAATTTATCCACTAGACTTTTTTATGGGGATACATAAAAGATAACATTTATGGCACAAAAACAGCAACAGTGGACGAACTGAGGGCACACAAATACCAAACGAAATAATTCTTGATTATTTGCGATTCCATT
>NW_006299705.1:2126230-2137987 GCF_000327345.1 Myotis davidii | reverse complement strand
TCGTCATTGATGTTTCTCTCTCCCCCTCCCTTCCTCTCTGAAATCAATAAAAATATATTTAAAAATAATAATAATAATATGGTGTGTTTGTAAATGATCAAGTGAAGGTGCAGAAAAACGTGGGAGGAAAACCTCCCACTGCTACAAATTGGCAGTGACGACAGGGATGAACCAATAAAAAGTCCACAGGAGAAAACAGTTATTGTCAGCCTGGCACCCAGCTCTGACCACCCGAGGTTCCATATTGCTTTGGAACATTTCCCTGGGTACAATGCAGTTCCCAGACTTCTATGTCACTATAAAAAAAGTCAGTGGAGGTCACAAAAGGCACTAACTAGAGGTACAGTGACCACATATTCCTAACCAGAAGTCTGGACCCACGGTTTGACAAATGGGAGTACACAAAGAGAGCCAACGGGCAGTATTAAAACTGTCTTTCTCTTAATCCTGGCTAAACTTAGGGAGTTTCCCTTCTCCTCCCCTTCTCCCCCCATGAAAACAATAGGGTGATTCCCTGGGGGAGTCTCTACTTTAGCTGAGGAAATATACTTCACAGGGGAGAGAGAAGAGAGCCCAGTGCTTACACTTAGTACATAAAAAATGAATCCCCACTGCAACCTACATAATAGCATAACCGACATAAAGTAACAACATAAAAGGACACATCTTCAGAATACACAATGGATTAAAATAATTACCTACCAGAGTTCTAAGAATGGTCTTAACTGACAGAAAGTGTCTGGATGTGTCAATTAAAATTCCTCTATGAGGAAACCTTGGAGAATCAATAATGGTGGATTCATTGACGGTGAACTGTAAGACAAAATAAATTTTGACTTATTTTCAGAAATTTCTCTTGACATGAGCTCAAAAAAGACTACATCTATCTATGCAAGTATTGGATACAATATATTAAGTTAGAGCCAAAAAAAAGTGTGAAATTTACATTTACCAGCTAACATAAATATTTGGGGAGAAGAAACCTTCAAGAGGTAATAAAAAGCTAAAAAGCTTGCATTTTTCTTGTAGTAATCTGTCTATCCAACAATGTTAACATATGATAATCATACTTACAGTCCCATATGCATCTTGATATATTAACTGGCTAAAGGTCTCTAAACCTAGGGAAAGTAAAATTTATAATTTATTGCATAATTTACAAAATAAAAAATTGAAATAATAAAGTTGTATTATCCAAACAAAGAACCATGACCAGGTAAAGCAAATAAAATTAAATACAGGGTGTCCCAAAACATGTATACACACTTTACAGCTGCTAGTTCAATTTATGTTTCTTTCTTTTCAGCCAGGCTAAGCTTTGAACAAAGGAAATTCATCCTAAAATGCTACTGAAAGTTTGAAAATCCAGTTGAAGCGCAAATAAGACCTTTAGAGTTATTGACCTTTAGAGTTATTCAATGCGTATACATTTTGAGGGGGACACAATACACTTTAACAGATGATAACTCACTGAATTTTCATTCCTTTTCAGGTTTAACTGATTTGAAATAATGGACGAAGCCAGACTAAACTTTGAACAAAGAAAATTTATCCACTAGACTTTTTTATGGGGATACATAAAAGATAACATTTATGGCACAAAAACAGCAACAGTGGACGAACTGAGGGCACACAAATACCAAACGAAATAATTCTTGATTATTTGCGATTCCATTGCTTTGCATTATCAGCAGTGCCTGGACCCAGAACGGTCATCAGTTTCAAGACAGGCGTTGACCAAAAACATTATTCTTTTCTGTAGATTCTTTTAAATTTTGAAAATGAACTGTATGTTAATAAACACTTTATAATCATTCAACATGTGTATACATTTTGGGGACACCCTGTATATAGTGTGATACCTTTACCCTCTACATATTTTCTAAAATCAAAGCTCAATTTTTTAAGAAAATCCTGTTGCTATAAATAAAGATGTTTTATTTCATTGTTCCCATAGCCTGTTTTGTCTGAATGATAGACACAGAAAAGAATAGTAATTTAATAAAACAAAATGCCAATTCATAATAAATTTTTAGCATTACGAGTAAGAGTTATGATAAAATATAGACACTTGCCGAAACCGGTTTGGCTCAGTGGATAGAGCGTCAGCCTGCGGACTGAAGGGTCCCAGGTTCGATTCCGGTCAGGGGCATGTGCCGGGGTTGCGGGCACATCCCCGGTGGGAGATGTGCAGGAGGCAGCTGACCGATGTTTCTCTCTCATCGATGTTTCTAACTCTCTATCTCTCTCCCTTCCTCTCTGTAAAAACTCAATAAAATATATTTTAAAAAATATATAGACACTTTAGAAGGTACCTAAACTTAAAAAGAGCAAAAAAGCCCAAAAACCAGCATAAAACTATAAAGTCCCAACTTATATTTGGCACTAGTCAAGCTCTGTGTGTTAGCAGAGACTGCCTGCAGCCAGCAGAATCTCATAAAAGCCTTGCCCCCCCTCCCCCGTTCAGTGGGAGCTGACTTCTTTCTCGGACTCAGCCCGCCTGCACCCAGGCGCTTGAATTAAAATTTCTTTTGATACATTTCGGCCTCATGTCATAGGTGCTCGACCTTGGCCCACTCAAAACCTTTCAGCTACCAAGAATGGCATGGCAAAATCGATGGTTAGCACAATTTTAAAGCATAAAGAGGCCATCAAGAGTACTGATGTTGCTAAGGGCAGGAAAGTGCTCATGAAACAGAAACAGCGATTGAGAAAGGTTAAAACGGAATCATTTAGGGGTCTGGAATGGATTAATTCCATTTACATTATTTATAATGGGAAAAAATGATTCGGTTTTCGAACAAATAGTTTCTCAAACAGCCTTCCAGAACAAATTAAGTTCAAGAACCAAAGTTCCACTACATATATATACACACACACACAAACATATATATGTATGATCATATATATATGATCTTCAGTGGTTCTCAACCTTCCTAATGCCGTGACCCTTTAATACAGTTCCTCATGTTGTGGTGACCCCCCAATTTCACTGTTACAAATTGAACATAATTAAAGCACAGTGGCCGAAACCGGTTTGGCTCAGTGGATAGAGCGTCGGCCTGCGGACTGAAGGGTCCCGGGTTCGATTCCGGTCAAGGGCATGTACCTTGGTTGCGGGCATATCCCCAGTGGGAGATGTGTAGGAGGCAGCTGATCGATGTTTCACTCTCATCAATGTTTCTAACTATCTCTCTCCCTTCCTCTCTGTAAAAAATCAATAAAATATATTTTTAAAAAAGCACAGTGATTAATCACAAAAACAATATGTAATTACATATGTGTTTTCCGATGGTCTTAGGCGACCCCTGTGAAAGGGTCACGGCCCACAGGTTGAGAACCGCTGATCTAGATGGTAATGATTGCAGTTACATTTATAGTAAGTATATATTGATATATTCTATTTTGAAATAAGATGATCATGCCATTTTTATTATGACTATAAAACATGATGATTATTTGATTATTTATATGTGATTATTGTATTTGAGATAATGCTCAACCTGAGTCAAACCCAAAGCTGCCTTTATTTTTAAGTACTGTAACTGGTTGGTTAGCTCACGTTAAAGAAAATGATCCTTTTTAAAACTTACTATTTGGGCCCAGCCTGTGTGGCTCGTGGTGTGTGCTAATGACTCTTCCTTACCATGTTTTCTCACAAGACCCTCAGAATCAAGAGAGAGAAGCAGCACTGTCCCCTTCCCCAGGCATTCAGATAAAAATCGGTAATAAGATCAGATATGACTCCCAAGAGAAGACACTGGAGAAGAACCCGGCTGCGCTGTAAGGACTCTCACGTGAGATGGCACATGTATTCATGCTGTGTCAGAATCTTTAGCATCTTAACATATCAAGCTGAAAATATCACCACTATATGGACAGCTGGACATATTTTTATTGGGAATATGGTTTTCTCTTTGTATGCCACTGTACTAGTAGGTTGGTTCAGTAATAAATATAGGAGAACTTTTATTTTAGTAAACAACCAAAAATAAATAAAATCGGAGGGGAAAGGCAGCAAGAAGTGACAGTGAAACAAAGTCTCCTAATCAGATCAGGTTGGGGCCACGTATAGCCCTGGAACGTTCCAGCTCTGATAGCATCAATGAATTACAGCACTGCATGTAATAATCCTCAAGCTTTTTTAAAAGGTCAAATTGAAATCACTTTGGAAATATCCAACAAGCCATTCTGTCAAGTGTCTAAGGAAGGAAAGTTTTGCTGTGCTTACTTTCCCAAAGCAGCAACTGAAAATCTTTCTTTACTGGAAAGTAACAATGAAACTACATAGATCTTACCTCGTAATACTCCCCAGACTCTGTTGGCCTTGAGCAAAGCCACTGGTTCTTTTACAACTAAAGAATCTGTATTGGGAATTAAAAAACAAGTTTATTAATCCCTCAAAGACACACAATAAACTTTCTAAACAAGTAACTGGTATTTTTAACCAATCTTTTCTCCTGAGCTCCAGACCTGTTTCTCCAGCTGCCTCCCATACATTGTCACTTAGATGTCTCCTAGATTCCTTTGACGCCACATGCCCCAAACTGAACTCTTCCCTCGGGCCTGCTCCACACACTCCACCAGCCTGTCTCCACAGCACCCACCTTCGCCAGCTGAGTTGTTCAGGTTGGGATCTTGGGTGTTATCTCCATGATTCCTCATTTTTCCCTCCAGGAGAGTTATTACCTCCAACTGCCCGTCAACCGAGTAGGGTTTATGGTTAAGCTGAGACTTTGTCAAAAGTGCAAACGTTCCTCAATACCCATAATTCCTTTGTGCAGCCTCTGGTATCACTCAAATCTTCCACTCCCCACAAGACCAGACGTATCTCTGCTCTTTTCCTTCTGCTTCTCTGCTTGCCCTGCACCGACCTTTCCCAAATAACACCCTAAATCTGCCTTAAGACTCACTTCCTAACTAAGGTTAGCTCAGTTCAGCTTTGTCCCACACAATAAAAAGCTCACACTCATCTAGGGGCTCCAATTGGCTGCTACTAGGCCTGGGGGCGGGGGAGAGGGGCCCAAATCTTTCAGTCCTTGAAATCATACTCTGCCAAAGGTGGCCCCAATGGTCATCATAGTTTTTACAGTTTGGGGTGGAGCCCCCACAGGTAAAGTAAAGCACCAGACAGCACAGGAAACTAAAGGGTGACTGATGCAAACAGTAAAGAACTCCAGGGCTGCAGGTTAATGACTCAATATTATATCTGGGCTACATCCTCACCCTCCGCTTCCTCCACCACCACCATCCAGACAAAGACGAGATAGTTGGCTGCAGGTACGGAAAGAGGCTTATCAACAGCCAATAATCATGTGACCCTTTCAGGTGACAGTCTTCTGACAAGGTAGCCTTTTCTATCAGAAGACCAAGTGATGAGTTAGCTAAAGTCAAGCTAAGTACAGTACCACTATTATGACTACAATCTAATCTTGATTCCTCTCCAGCTATATCAAATCTTGACCTAGAGCTCACAGTTCCATTGGTCACTGTGTTAAAAAACAAACATGTTTTGCCATGTTATGTATAGTTTGAGATCTCCCAGAAATAGCACAGTCATCTGAAAACATTATCATGTTGCATGTACTTGATGCCAATTATTTTCCAATAAACTGAGGACTGGCTGATATTAAAAAGGATTTTGATTCAACTCAATGCAAAAACCACAATTATAAAGCAGAAGGAGAAACTGTTTTCTAAATGAACACATAAGCTACAGAATTTCAATATTTATTTCAAAACCAAATTTTTAGTTTTAACAATGATCACCTCCCTGATTTGAAATGGGAGGGGCATCTTTGACTCTTCAGTTATCCCTTCCTGTACTTTTTAAAAAATATATGTATTTACTGATTTTGGGGGGAGATAGAGGGAGAAACATTGATCAGTTGCCTCCCCCACACACCCCGACTAGGGACCGAATCTGAAACCTGGCCATGTGCTCTAACCGGAATCAAACCAGTAACCTTTTGGTGCACAGGAAGATGCTCAACCAAAAGCCACATCAGCCAGGGCCCTTTCCTGTACTTTTTTGCACTTTGGTTTTAAAGGGCGTACATACAAAGAACATCAGTATATTCTCCTTTAAAAACTCTGAAGTTTTTAAACTTCAGGTCGCCTTTGAGATGCCCTCTATTGTCCTCAGAAGAAACATCAGGCTTTTCATAGGCATTTTAATACCTATAACATGAAAATACAGGATTGCTCTATGTGTGTTCCTACTGACACATAAACACAAATAAACTGTATCAAACACCCTTGATATATGTAAATATTTCTCTACAGAAGCTAGTCCACTTCTATTTCTGAGGGGGTGCAGTTTTTACTAGGAGAGAATGCCGTAACACTTGTCACTTCCTTTGACATTTCCTCACACTGAACAACCGCAGATAACTTATTTCCTTTTGTGTGTGTTACTTTTATCATCATCGTCAACTTGTTTAAACTTAAAACTAGTTTATCCTTCCATGAGGAAATTTCATAACCAGCTTGTCTCAAGAAATTCCCTTTTCAGAATCAAAAGGGTTTGCAAAACTGAATGTAAGATAAGCTATAACTCTCCAGTCTCTATTTTCTGGAATGTATGTCCTTGTATTACTAACAGTCAGCAAAGATTCCTTGATAATTTAATGACCATTTCTATCTTCTTCAGATTGCAAAACCTAATTCATATATTGTGTCTGAGTGCTGTCAAATGAAATCACATGGCTAATGTTGGCAAATTACCCTGTTTCTCTTCCAAGAACGGCTACAGCATTGAAGAGAAATGTATTAAGAAATCTCATCTATACCACGAGGATGGGGCAGTCCAAGGACAGAGGAGTCACTCTTTTCTCATATACAGTATCCTTTCTATTTTTATACCCAGCTCACCAGTCTGCTCTCTCTGCACTAATCTGTGTCACCCACGTCCTCATATTGCTCCTCTTTGATTCCTTGATATAATTACACACTATTCCCATTCAGCACACCCTATGGGAAAGGCCTGCACAATTGCTTCTAAAACAATTAGGGAAAAGCCATAGGGAAGATTTTAGGCAACAAAAAAATAACGTAGCTAGCCCTAGCCGGTTTGGTTCAGTGTCAGTCTATGGACTGAAGGGTCTCAGTTCCGATTCTGGTCCAGGGCATGTACCTCAGTTGAGGCTTGATCCCGGGCCCTGGTCGGGGCTCCTGTGGGAGGCAACCAATATGTCTCTCTCATATTGATTTTTTTTCTTTCTACTGCCCTCCCATTCTCTCTAAAAAAAAAATCAATGGAAAAATATCCTCAGGTGAGGATTAACAACATAATTTTAAAAAAAGCATGTAGCTACATGTTGATTATATTATTGAGCAAAGGAAATACCTCTCCCTCCCAGAGTTCTGCATTATCTTTGTGTCAAATTATATTAGAAATAGAGACCACGAATATAAGCATAGATCTGTCTTCAAAATAAAAGTTAAGAAATTAGATGTCCAAAAATAAGGGATTAACCAAGTTAGTTATGGCACATCCAGTGACAGGACATTACTTAGCCATTAAAAATGATATCTCATAAATAGAAAAAAAACATTTAGTAAAATACATGTTTATAATGTATTGTTATATAAAAAAATCAAAATACAAAAATCACATGTACAAAATCCATTTTCATATCACTAGCATGTTTATATATTCGTAAAATGTTTAAACTAACTGCTTTTTTACAAAATTTGAAATAACAGTAGTAAACTGAGTGCTGGAGTTATGCGGGATTTATTTCCTCCATTTACAGCACTTTTATCAGATTTTAATGGTAATTTTAAAAATAGGAATTATAAGTGCACTAACCAATAACTCACAATAGTTCATGGCATGAAGACTGCTTTTGGCACTTAAATCTGTAACAGCTTTAAATACACATTCACATTACATAGGTACTCACAGGACTCATCTGAAGAAATACTGGGATACATTTCACATTCTGAGCCGCGGACAACTGAGACGAGAAGTTGCTGTATGTCCGCTTTCACGTGAAATTTAGCAGGGAGGTGATACAACGGGCGGTCTCCAAAAATATAGTTATGATATCTGTGTGAGAAATAAATTCAAACAAACTGTAAACCACTGAAGCTTTAAATACATATGTGGTAGCAGACATTGTCATTGACCCCTCAAATCCACGCTACTCCTTATTAGTCCAAGTACAGCAGGGGTGGGGAAACTTTTTTCGGCCAAGGGCCATTTGGATATTTATAACACCATTCTCAGGCCACACAAAATTACCAACTTAAAAATTAGCCTGCTATATTTGGACAAACATTTAATTAACTCACCTATAATGCCTTGGCAGGGCCAGACCAAAGGCTTCGAGGGCCTTAGATGGCCAGCGGGCCAGATGTTCCCCACCCCTGAACTAGATGCCCTCACCCCAGATTGCAGATTGGAATCACTGAGGAAGCTTTTTGAAAATACTGATGTCCAGACCTTCAGAATCAGGGTCTTGGGAGAGTAGGATCCAGGCATGGGAATTTGCAGAGTTCCCCACACTCCCAGGTGACTCATGTGAAGTCCCCAATAAGAGCCAATAATCAAACCAGTGATGGTAACCCAAACTCTGGCATGTACAAGTCAGTTCTGACCAGTAATGGGGTGGGGAGGAGGTATAGTAGGAAGTTTCCTCTCCTATGTGAGCCACAAGAAGAAAACTTTCTCTGTATGTGATACCTGGACCAGTTGCACCCACACTAAAGACGGCAGAGCAGAGGTGGAAAGAATACTGATTTCCTAAGGACCCTGGTGGGCCAGTTAGCTGTGCCTGAAATCCTCCCTGCCTTTGCACTTCCTGATGTGTGAGATAATAGGCTTTCTTCTTGCTAAGCCAGACTGAGTCAGGGTCCTGTTATCGTCCAACAAAAGTATGCAAATGCATAAACCTCCAAGAAACATCGCCAGACCACAGAATGCTCACTAGGGCCTTGAAAATGTAACATATGCTATTACTAAGTATCAGAGAAAGAGGATATTAAACACTTAACTATGATAAAAGATTAGACTGTTTAAGTATTTGTTGTGGCTTTTTTTTTTTAGGGGCATCTCGCTTTTAAAAAAATGCTTCTGTTGATTTCAGAAAGATGAAGGGAGTAGATAGAAAGAAACAGTAATGATGAGAATCATCCATGGGCTACCCTCCTGCATGGCTCTGACTGGGGATTGAGCATGAAACCTGGGCATGTGCCCTGACCAGGGATCGAACCAGCAACCTTTTGGTGAACGGGATGACACCCAACCAACTGAGCCACACTGGCCAGGGGTAAATATTGTATAGGTGTTGATAAGCCAGAAGGCTGTGTATGCTACCTATGTGTAAGAACGTCTTGTGTTTTTCAAAAGTGAGGAGAGACAGGAAAGTTCCGATGAATCTGGAAGTGTATGGAAGGTAACCAGTGAGAAGGGAATGGAGAAGGCGCTGAGGGCCCTTTTCATAGAAGGGCTTGGACAGATTCAAAAGGACACTGAGATCACTGACCTATACTTAAAAATGGTTAAAATGGTAATCTTATGTATATTTTACCAAATTAGGTGTTGGCTTGTCCCAAATAAGGAAAATACTGGCCCTGGGTATTAAAACTCTAGCAGCAAACTCAGAGGGCTCAGAAGCAGTGGCATCCAAGGTATAGGCGTACCTCATTTTTGTGCTTCACAGTTTTTTTGTTTGTTTGTTTTTTACAAATTGAAGGCATACAGATTACAACTCATTTTAATGCAAGGCTTGCTTTATTTCTGTGGCTGGAACTGAACCCGCAGTATCTCTGAGGTGTGCCTATATGTGGGTTAATCCAGCCTTTTAGGAACTGAGAGTGAAGCTACTTGTTCATTTAAAAAATGACTAGGCCTGGCCGGTGGTGCTCAATGGTTTTGCATCAACCTATGAAGCAGGAAGTAAGGGTTCGATTCCTGGTCAGGGTTCAATTCACAATCAGGGCACATGCCGGGGTTGCAAGCTCAATCCCCCAATGGGGGGCAATCAATGATTCTCTCTCATCACTGATGTTTCTATCTCTCTCTCCCTCTCCCTTCCTCTCTGAAATCAATAAAAAAATATATATCCTTAAAAAACAACTAGCATGTGACGGACCTGGTTCCAGAAGCTGAGCGAGCACCAAGCTCTCTGCCGGCAGACTGCTCCAGAGCAGAGTCTGTTACAGAAGTCGGGCTTGCGGAGACAGGAGCCACGGGATTCTGAACAATCTGGGGCCGGGCTGTGTGTGTTCCCGACGGCTGGAAGCTCTGGATCACTTCCTCTAAATCTTTCCAACCCATCATGCTTTTCCTCTGAAACAGACACTGCCCCTCCTGAGTTCCTAGAACGCTCACCTGAATGCTTGCAAGTCTTAGCCACAGGGCTGTTTTACAAGCTGCTTCCTAACAAGGCAGGGTGTAATTAACAGCTGCTTCACACCCAGGGCAGGATGAGGGCGGCAAACTCCCGCCCTGCCTCCGAATGCCAGCCTTGTTTTACACCATCGCACAGCTGGTTCAAGTCCGCGTTACCTCACCATTGCTGACTTGTCACCCATGCTTTCTTGCATGCTCACCGCACTTCAGCATATCACCAAGTTCTTGTGTGACTAGTGGTATGACCCAGAGGAAACTCCAACCTTAAAAACCAAGTCCCAAAGCCAGTATGAGGATGTGTGCCCAGCCGTGATCTTCCTCTAGATGACATTCAGGTTCTTTTCCCTTCTCAATACCCCAAGGCAACCAACCACCTGGTTTTTACTTCTTCACCTGGTCTCTAGCCACTCTGCCCGTAAAGGCTCATTAGGGCATGCGCCTAGAATGAAGGTAACAATACCATTCAGTTGTACGAAACTGCAGGAGAGAATGAGGCCCCTCTGCTATCCGCACCTGGGGCCAGCAGGTGTTCTTAAGCTACTTTTGCGTTTTTCCACCAACTGTTTGGTGTCCTGCAGGTACAATTCGGCTACAATACCCACTGGAAACAGACACAAAATGGGGGGGGGGTTGGGGGGAGGGAGACAGTACCTAGAGGATCTGGTTACAGCCCTTCAGGGCATTAACTCCCCTATACACGCCCCCCAGTGAGGAGGCAGCATGCGGCATGAACCATCTCCCCAAATGCAATCTGCTTTGTGTGTTGTTAGCAAAGCTAGGCTGTGGGCAGCTTCCCCTTTACACCATTCACCCCGCCTGGGAGCTGCTAAAGGAGGACAGGGCAGCTGGGAGCACGTGACAGCCGCTGGGAAACAAAAAGTCAGATGCCGCGTTGCGCTGACCAGTCATCAGGTGAGACCATCAAGCGTCTTGGAACAGGGAAGCTTTGGGAAGGGAAGGGGTGTGTTAGGCAGTGCACTCCGACCGAAGCGCTTTCCGCCATCTCCGCTGTTACCAGACTGGGGGTGGCTGGGGGGCCGCCTATAAATAACAACCAACTTTGAGGAACCCGGGTCCCCCGGCTTTAAGCACTCCTCTTCCTCTTGAACTCCCTTCAGATACGAAGCTGCCCTTTCCCCTTCCTCTCACACCCCGTCCCCATCCACCCTTTCCTTCCCTCCGAGGGGAACATGGCCACAGACTCTGAGCAACCTGCGCCACTGAGTGTCCCACACGCGAACCAGGGTCCCCGGGCGCCAGGCCGACCCGGCGAAGGCAGGGGGGTGGGGAAGCGCTTGGGCGCCGTGCCGGTTCCGAGCTGGCTCTGCACCTGCTAGACTTTGGTCAAGTCTCACCGGCTCGGAGGCCGTTTCTTCGTCTGTGAAATGGGGACAAGA